>NW_024352149.1:2510100-2699762 GCF_902729225.1 Pteropus medius
TTGGGGACTTTCCTTTGCCATTATTCTGGATTTTTTCTTCATTTCTCTAATATGTTGGACTCTGACTTCTTGGATCTCAAGTCTACTTCATCTTACTGGAGTATATTCTTTAATAGCTTTCTGAGAAAATGTGCTTTGAAAGCAAATGTTTTTGCATCCTTATATGCCTGAAAATACTATTACCCTACCCTCATATTTGACTTAATGTTTGAATAGTTATATAATTCTAGGTTAGAATTTTTATTCTCGATTTTAATTTTAAAAGCATTTATTTATGGAATTCTTGCTTTCAGCCCTGCTCTATTAAGTCCAATGTCATTCTGTTTAAATTTTTTCAAATGTGAACTGTTTATTTTGTCTGGAAGTTTTTATCCTTCTCTTTCTCCATGGTATTCTGAAATTTCATAAGATCTACCTTAGTGTGGATTTTTTTGTTTTCATTGAGGTCTTTTAATATGGAAATTTAAATTTAATTTTGGTCATTTGGTCATTTTCTTATATTGTATCTTTTCCATATTCTCCCCCTGAATCTTCTTCGGTTTTCTCTTTGAGAAACTTTTGTTATACGGTTGTTTAAACTTTTAGATTGAGTCTTTATTTGTGTGTTGGTTTTTATATATTTTTTTACATTAGTCAGTTATTACTACAATAATGTCACACGATAAACTAGAGCTCAGTGTTACACACAACGAGCGTTTATTTTCTTGCTCACTAGCCTGCAGTTGGCTGGGCCTCTGCAAAGTTTAGCTGGACTTGGCAGGTCAGGATCATCTGCTGCATGGATTCCACATCTTCCTTGGACCAGTAGCTTCTTAATGGCAGACGTTCAAGAAAACAAATAGAAACTCCCGTGCCTCTTAACACTTTGGTTTGTAAGTAACACACTGTCATTTCTACATACGTTCTTTGGCCTTGCTGTCCTAGCTCAGTATCAATGAAGAGAGAAAATATCCTCTATTTTGTGGGGAAAGAAGAAAATATGTTCTAAAAATAATCCAATTATCACACTTACGTTATTTTTCATTTTTGTTTGAGAGCTTTCTTATTTATGAAAGATTTCCTATTGATTTTTTCTTGCAGTCATAGTTTTTTAATCTCTAAGAACTCTTCTTTGTTCTTTGGTCTTTTTTCTAAAAGCACCATTTCCTTTTAAACAAATTTTCTCACATCTCTCTGAATGATTGATTGTTTTCCCGCAAGCACTCTCTTTCTCTCTCAATTTTTTTTTCTTCTGCTTTCTGAATTTCTCTTGGAATTTTGTTTTTTTTTTTTCTTTATTATGTCTCTACCTTACCTATGGGAGACTATATTTAAATGTCTATTGATAGTTCATTGATTCAGGAGTGAGACACTCATTGGATAGAATTCTGTGAGCATGGATAGAGATTATTGACTGATGGATTGCACTGTAGAATAATGAGATGGGAGATCCAGCTACCTTGTTGCTATTTTCATGTCAATATCTATAGAGCTCTTTTCTTTGGCTGCTCAGATTTTCCAGAAAGTAATTTCCCAGTCTCCTCTCTGAGAGATATAAGCCTGATTCCTAGTTAGAGAGCATGGAAGTTTCAATGTTCAGCATGTAAACCTTCACTCACTCCCTCTCTTTTCAAAATGGCAGTTTGTCTTTCATTACACCATGCTCGATATCCTCTCCAGTGTAATTTCTCCTGGTAATAGACCTTATATATTCTATAGGCAAGTGATTAGGCAGTATTGTACAGTATTGCAGAGAAGATCTCCTCAAGTAATTGAACTTCAAAGTGACAATAAGTTCACTTTAAACAGTTCAGAGTCTACCTTAGAACTCTACCATTGCCTTCAAGGGAATCTTTATCTCCAGTATCTGAGTTTTTTCAGGTTTACATTATGAACTGTATTATTTCTCATAGGCTCCTTTCTTGTAAGTGCCTAGATATCCGCATTCTCATCTGTATTATGTCAGTTACCACTCTTTGCATGCTTTTCATATTCAAAATATTTGTAGCCATTTCTCATTTCGCATTGTCTTGGTCTACTTGATCTTTTGGGTTTTAAAACTTTTTAAATAATTCTGTTGTCCTATTACTGGAATTTTAGGAGCAAATGGAGGTGAATACATGTGTTCAATTTGCAATGTCTAACCAGAATTCAGAATGCTATTTCTAAAATTCATATCAAATCATGTGGCTTCACAAACAAAAATCATCAGTGGCTTCACAAACAAACAAACAAACAAACACCCCAATTTGAAGTCTAAACTTTGTAAGGTGGCACTTACTGCTTCTCAACAACTAGCTCTCACTCATACTACCTTTACTCCTCATTACTGAAATTCGTCCTATTTTCCTAAGATGCTATGCTTTCTTTTACCTTAGAATGTTTGCTCTGAATTCCCTGCTTATTCTCTCTTCCTTTGTCTAGCTCCCAGCAGTCTTCAGCTCTCGGCTTAAAATTCACCTGATCTTTCCACTTCCCCCAAGCTTAGGATGGATGCCCACTTTTTCTCTGCAATAGCATCCTGTGCTATGTCAGTCACTTTGGCACTGCATTATAATGTGCATTCAGTACCATGTGTCCCACTCTGCATTATGAAGGCTAAGCAGGGACTTGGTTGACCTTCTTCATTATAAGAACATCAACACTCTGTCTATGTGGCAAGTACTCATTAAAAATTTGATGAATGAATATTGAACGAGCAGTTTATTCCAAGACCTGAGTTCACATCTTAGCTTTATCCATTGACCAACTTTGTGATCTTTGAATAGATAAAGAGCATATGATTTAGAGGAAGTGGTGAGGTCGATTTCTGGCTCTGTCATTTCCTACATGATCTTAGATCACAGTCTCTCCAATCTGCATTTTCTCAGCTTTAAATGGAGTTAAAATATATGCCCTGTTGTCTGCACAAAGTGATATATAGATAATATTCATAAATATGCAGTACATTTTATTAATGTATAAAATATACTAAAATCAAACTTACATTAAGATGATATTGACTACCCAGTACTGTTTTCTCTGCCAAATTCTTTGTTGTGCATATGTATGTGTTTTCTGTGCCCTTCTGTTTAAATAATCAGCCTCTCATTTTTCTTATACGTCTACAGTAATGTAATATGATTAAGAACAAAAACACAAAGTGCCCTTGTTATTAACATAAAGTTAAGTAATTATAAATGTATTTAATATTTTAAATGTGTCAGAAAATTAAATTGTGCAGTATTTTCCCATAGGTTACATACTTTTATTTAACCATTATAATTTTAATTCTATGTTTGTGTCATATACTTTTCAACAGTTAATGTAGAACAGCTTGACAAAATATAAATGAAATTCTAGCCTTTTTGGACAATTCTCTTCAATGCCTTCTATTTCTATATTATGCAGGATAATCTAATATTCATGAGATCATAGAGCCAAATAATGATCAATTCTCACTTCATAGGGGATTGTATTTTATATTGAAGACTTTGAGTGATGGCCCCAAATTGTCCCTTTTAACTATTTCTTCACAGACCTAGTTGGCACAACCATCCAGAGAATGCACAGTAATCAATTTTATGTCTGATTGTTATTGAATTGAATATCCTCTTTGAATCCACCAAAGACCATTTTTGAATCAATTTATCTACTTTTTTATTTGCAATATAATTTTCATATCTAAACTAGTCATTGCCATGTTTATTCAATTGTCTGGAAATTTTAAAAGGAAAGGGAAAAGATTTGAGAAAGAATATTTAACAAATGCCTCTTTTCTCTGAACCATTCAAGAATGTCATTTGAAAAGATATAAATATTTATAAAACTTGAATTCCCATGTTTTTATAGGAATGTCATCATGGTTTGATGGAGGCTTTTATGAGATATGGCTTAGAAAGCACATTTTCATATAGATTATGTCATGTTTTTAAACTCTTAATTTTATATGTTTTGACTATATTTTGAAATGTTTAGTTATTAAAGCCTGTAGCCCCTTTAGGAAAAGCCATTGCTTGTCTAGTTAATTTATATATGGCATTTTGAGGAACTTGTATACAGATACGAGTTCAGAGTCAGAGTAGATAATATAAGTTCACCTTATTTGAACACTGGCTCTATGGCAAATAATATTTTAAGCTCCATAGGTGTATTAATACATTTAACTGAACAGCCCTGTAGTATGGGTACTTTTATTACCCATATTTTCAGATAAGGAAATGGGCCCTAGATGACATAGGTAAGAGGTGGCAGGTCCCAGACACAAGCCAAGACCTCTCGTTGCAGAGACTCTGCTCTTAATGCTGCAGTGCTGACGATTCTAGGCTTCATCAGTTAGTAGCTTACAGTGGGCAATTAGACTAGTCTCTTGATTATCCAGGTGCAACAATTTGTGGATTGGAAGTATTTGGCCACAAGATGGCAAGCTTTGCAAATTCAACCAGGCTAAACAGTGACAGAAAATGTCCTGGAACTCAAAACTAATTTTAAAAGGAATTTCCTTGTAGCCAAAGACCTTGACATCACAACAGTGGTTTGTTGAATGTACGTGGTTATGACATTTTGAGTCAGAGAAAATATCAAGAGGTTTCAAGATTTGCTACACATTATTTAAATATGCGTTAGTGGTTGGAGGATTATATATTGCAGAATGCGTCTGTCAAAATTTCCAGACTCTGACCCTTTGAAAACCAAACCATGACGCCAGACCAACATATTTGTCATAATTAAGCAGAGATACTCTGAAAAGCAAGATACTGGGTCAGTAATTTTTTTTCCTTTCTTCTACCAATTATGCATTAAAATATTTATTGAAGGCCTGTTTTATTCCAGGAATTATTCAGGTTGAGTATAAAGTACTTAATCTAACCAGTATTGTTCTCACTTTCATCAGGGTGGTGGTCAGGTAGGTCAAAGTTAAACTTCATTAACAAATAACCCTCAATTTCAGTGACTTTTTCCACAAAGCCTTTATCTTTTGCTCACGTTGAATCTGACGTGGATCTGGACGGTTTTCCAGGCAGTCGTCCACCACGTGATGCTCTGGAATCCCGGCCGCTTCTGTAGTCACTGAACCAGGGAGAGGGGAGGACCAGACAGTCCTGTACCAGCCATTAAATGCTTTCAGCCTGAAATAACACACATCATCTCTGTTTACAAAGGCATTGGTTAAAACTAGTCACAAAAGCCTGTCTGCATTTATATGGGTTAGGAAGATATAAGCCTACTGTGTGCCTTAAAGGAGATGACAGCAGAAATTTCTCCCATTGTAGGTCACTGTTTCTAGAAGACTAGTCAGAGAGTAAGCAAACACATTTATATTATGAAAGATAGGGTGTTATTCCAATAGTTATAAGTATATTAATGTGATTCCCCTTATTTATGTAAAAGAAAGCTAAAACTCAGACTGCTGTCTACTGTCAAATATATAAAGGAAAATGTTTTACCTACTATGTGTTCTTAAGTTTGAAGTAAGATTTCTCAGCCTTGGCACTATTGCTGATCTAAGCTGGATAATTTTTTTGCCTCAGGAGGCTTTTCAGTGCATTGTATGATATTTAGCACCATTCGCACTAGATGCCAATAGCTAACACTCCTCCCCCATCCAGATGTGAAGGCAAATATGCCTCCAGACATATCCAAATGTCCCCATGAGGGCAACATTGCCCTAAGTTGAGAAACTGCTGGTTTGAACCATCCCCCAGGTTATTTTCAACACCCAGCCTTAGCGTTAACACATTAACATGTGTATTCATATACACCTTACATTACACAAAGTACTTTACATGGCTTCATCTCAGTTCGTAAAATAATTAGGAAGGAAAGATATTGTTATATGTAACATAAGAGAGAACAAATTGAAAAAGGTGAAATGTTCTCCCTGCCATATCACGAAGTGAGTAAATGGCAGGGAGATAACCAAGTCTAAATCCTCTCACTCCAGATTCATGAATATTCATAAGTGTTTATTGACTACTTCCCATGTGACAGGCACTGTTATAGAGGATGCAAAGATAAAAGATGTTCTTGCTCTCAGGAGACTTGCTGTCTAGTGTATAAAAGAGGCAATTAATATAAAATTACCTTGGAGGTAATTAAACTATGTCCTGATAGAAAGGCTTACGGGTGGCTTCAGAGGGAGGCACTTCACCCACAGAACTATCAGAAAAGCAGAAGCTCTACAAGAGAAAGGAAGGAATGATAGGAAGCAATAGAACAAAGAGAATGTTGAATTTTATTTTTGAGTCACCACAGAAAAAAATGAGCTGAAATTTAGACATCTGCAGAGCAGATCAAGAGGAAAGAAAAGAATGATATTTTGGCTATGAGAAGGAAGAATTGTGAAAAATGCTACTGAGCCCCGAACATGCAAACAGGAGTTGCCTGCATAGTTGCAAGAGACAGAAATACCCCTTACTTCACAGGTGTTCTATCACGTCGATTCAAATGAATCCCATTGAACTCAAAAGAGAAATGCTACTATAAGAAATCATTATTATTACTTTTTAAAAGCTCAAACTGTATGTCTCTGGAGCAGAAAAAAAAGTGAATGAGTAAGAACAGGTTTAAAAACAATATTTTTCATATAAAAAAGAAGCAACATAATTTCTGAAAATGTAGCCTTCTGGAAACTCACTGAGTGGTTGGTTTATCCAAGGTGTGAACTGTGGTGGCTTGGAACAAACTCGTTTTGCCTTTTGATTTAATTATATCTTAATATTTAAAATATCTCTATTTTTCACTGTAAGAAAGATTTTTAAAATGTGGAGATTTATTAGCATAAGTGTGATTCTCTGTCCATGTATGATTTGAATGTGGCCATTTAAATGACTACCAGCTACAGAAAGTATGCTAGCTGGTCTTTGTTCTTTCAACTCCCACTTATGATCCTGAGAATTGTTATTGAGTAAAACATGTTTTAAATTCCTTGTTTGGAAACCAGAGAGGACGCCAGGATTATTTTCGCAAACAGGAACATAAACGCACACACTTAGAGTCAAAGAAAACTAGATTCAAATTTTGTTCGAATTAGACCTACGCTAAATTCAGATCTGCCCCTGACACATGTGCTGTCTTGATCATGCTAGGTAACTATTAGGGCCCTCAGTTTTCTCATTTTAAAAAGAGGTTTAATAAGATATATCTCAAAGAGGTCTTAATAAGGATTAAAGTAAGGGTTAGACATACTGTGTATGCAGCTCTTAGCAGAGTTGCTGGCAGAAACTAAGTCAAGTAAATTCTAGACAACATTATCAGGACTCCAGCAATGACATAGACTTTTTGCCTTTGATTGAGCTTTCTCAGGCTGATGATCCAATGAACGATTGAGTTCTACAAAAATATATTGTATTTTTACTATGGGAAACGCACTGAG
This sequence comes from Pteropus medius, assembly GCF_902729225.1. NCBI lineage: Eukaryota > Metazoa > Chordata > Mammalia > Chiroptera > Pteropodidae > Pteropus > Pteropus medius. The sequence continues at coordinate 2,517,434 of NW_024352149.1, forward strand.
CTAGACACTGAAGGGATTCAAAGAAGAAGAAAATATAATGCTTGTCTTCAAAGTGTTCGTAGTCTGACGTGGTGAGCAGAAATGTACATATTAGTAGGAAAAAGGTCCAGTTACAAAACGGGGAAAGAAAGAGTTAGTTCTTATTGCAGAGATCCACGAGTCCTCCAAGAAGCTGAATCTCGAAGGATGGATAGCATTTCAAAGGCAGAGAATTGGAGGAAGGCTGCCTTAGGGAGAATGGCGGTACAGAAATAGTAGATATGAAAATGCTTGATGTGTTTGGAGAATAACTAATTTGGAGCTTGTGTGAACGTGTGTACGTGTGTGTGTGCGTGTGTGTGTGTTACAGTTGCTATGAATAATTATATATTTGATTCTTGCTTTTGGTTTTTCCTTTTTTAATAACGGGAACTATTTCTTACTTAATTATATATATCACACAACCCCTCACAGTGTCTTGCACAAGGTAAGCTTCAGCAAAACAAATTAAACTGAAGATACTTTCTTATTAGATTTTAATTTCCCAAATATCCTAAGGTTTATTGCATTTTTTTGCGTGATATGTTTATTTTATAACACCATTCCAATTAATATGCTTACATGTCTCTGCTGACAGTGTTTCGGAAATAATAATAGCATGAGTTTTTAAATTTTCATAGCAATTTACTTGGCTTTAAATAATTCAGGCTTCATACCAGTTTCTGTAAACCTGTAACAGTTTAGCCAACCCCCAGGCTTTTGAATCTTGCTGATAATTATGAGGTTTCTTTCTGTCAAGGAATAGTAACAAAGGAAAGCCTTGTCTGGAGAACAGGTCATTTCTGCACATGGGGCAGTTGGTCCAGAGGTACTCAGGGGCTGAAACAGGAATGAGCGAAAGACTAGAGACCAACATTCCCATCAAATGAACTCAGTTGGATTATTCAGTTTGGACCCACATCTTAATGAAGAGGAAGAGGGAGGAAGAATCGAAGGAAGAAGAAGGACATGATGATGCTATTTTAGATGTTGCACTGGCAAGAACACACTTGGGAATTAGGGCTACTGCCGGCGGGACCCAATCCTCAAATTCATTTCACATCGGTTTTGTTTCGGTAAGAACGTAAGTTTGTCGGGGGGAGGTAGGAGGGTTATCAATAAGGAGGAAACCGCCAAGCTGTAAAAACAAACAAACAAACAAACAAACAAACAAACAAAAATATAAGTAAAAAAAGAATTTTGATTTCCAAAAATTATTAATTCAATATTCACTTCATATTACTCATGAAATACTGTATTGTCAGTTGACCTGGAATTTTAACTAGCTCGTTCTTAAATCATCAGTTTTTTCCTCACTACTGGACCATTCCCTTGACTCCACACTCTTTTTTGGTTTCTTGTTTCTTTTTTCCCCCCATTTACAGAAAAATAATTTACGCGAGCTCTCTATACTCAATTCTCCCACTTGTACTTCTCCCATTCTCTGTTGTAAGGGTAACAGTGAACTTCCCATGATTAATCCACTGGTCAGCTCTGAGTCCCCGCCTCACTGGACCTATCACACACAGCGTTTGCACAGTGGAGGTGCCGCTCCGCACACACTAACACATCCTCTTCTCTTCCTCCTGGCCCATCGCTCTCTGCTTCTTCTCTTCCTTCTTTGGCTGCTCTTGCTCAGACATCTTTTGTGAATCTCCATCATTTTTTTTTACCACTATATAAATCACGGTGTTCCTCAGGGATCCCAGTTCTCTTCTTTATCTATATTACTCTCTAGATGAAATCATCTAGTCTTAGGATTATATATATTGTTCGCATTTTATTGGCTCTCGAATGTTCACCTCTGACTTGCTGTCTGAACTCCAGATTTTTATACCCACTCACCTACTTCCCATGGCTGAAACCAACCTCAATTCCCACGCCAGAATTTGTTCTTTCAAAGTTTTCACCATCTCAAGTGTCATCTCCACTTTTCTGATGTTCCGTTCCCAAATCTCGGAGCCGTCTTTGGCTTCATTCTTTCTCTCACTCTCCACATCAAATCCACCAGCCATTACCTTCGCTCAGTATTTTAAAACTATTTACTAAGTGCCTGTCACATGTACTGTTCTGAAAACTGCAGATACAGAAGAGAATAAAGCAGACAAAAGCCCTGCCCTCTGGTGACTTTAAAATTATCAAGCCACCTTTCCTCCCCTACACATCACCACCACTACCACCCTAGACCAAACCACCCAAGTCACCTTGAATCATTACAACAGCTTTATGCGTCCACCCTTGTTCTCCATAGTCTCTTCTCTTTATACTGATCAAAGTGATTATTTAAAAATGAATATCAGATGCCTTTCCTCTGCTCAAAACCTTCCAATAGCCCCTCATTTCACTCACGGCAAAATCCGAAGTCTTTCACGAAACCCACAGGGCTGTATATGATCCGGGCTCTGCTATTGCGCTGGTATGCCCTCCAGCATCCTCCTCTTCTCTGACTTTGCTTCAGTACTGTCAATCTCCTTACACATCCTCAAACACTATGAACAGCCCACAACCCTGATCTTACTTTTTGCCGCTCAGCATATTCTTACACTTCGGATCTTCCCTCAAATATCACCTTACTGAAGAGGCCTTCCCTGGTCTTCGATATAAAACAGCCTTGATGCCTTCATCACTCTCTATTCCTCTTACCCTGTTTCATAGAACAAGTTTGCATTATATGAGATTCTAGGATCTGTAGAAATTGAAAAAAAAAACTTTATGGAAGGTATAATACTTAAGGCTATTTTCTTAATTCTAGCAGACAAAGTTATGAGAAGACGCTTCACTATAAGAAGACAATGGGTTAGGTGCTGGAGATACGACAATAATGAAAATATTTCTTATCTTCAAGGAACCGACAGAGATGAGATGAGGTAAAGCCACAAGCAAATTAATGCACTGGGTTCTGTAGTAGATACAAGTGCAAATGAATATGACAACAGAGGAGAAAAGGCAACTAAACTTATCAGAGGATTCAGAAAAGAGTTTAGCAAAAAAGTGATACTGGAACTGGATCTCACAGACAGAATTTGCAGTGTACCAGTTAGGAGGCAAGAACAGACCAAGCATATGAAAGTACGTGTAAAAATCCAGAGCTAAGAGGACACAGAATGGAAAACATTTCACGTGGCTGGAGCTTAGGTGGCCGTGGGTCAGTAGCAGTAGTCAAATAAGAGACCAACACTCTTGTTGCCTGAGTACTTTGTCTTTTATTTACGTTATTCCATTTAGAGCCCTCAAGTTATTATTTTTTCCTGAAAATATCTGCACATGGACTCTTTTTAGCCATGATTTCTCTACTTCTCTAGCCTTCATAATAGATTGAAACGGTGTCCCTCATAGTTCACTATCAAAGAATCAGAGTGCATGTATTTATTTCCCTCATACATAGTTCATCTGACTGCATTGTTTATCCACATGCCTAATTTCAAGGTGATTCATTTGACACAGAGAGCCATAAACTACTGAATGCTAATAACTTGTACCACCTCCCAGGGGCTTTGTAACTGCATATTTACAGCAAGCTTTCTGTTTAACAGTTAGGAAATATGGAACACTAGTCACAACAAGGAGATAGGATACTTAATTTTAGACTCGAAAGTTTACAATTAATTTGGATAGAACAGAACGTTAATGAGGTCACAGGGGAAGCTGAATTTCCATGTTCCTGAGCCATAAATGGCACACTTATCTAGTGTCAGCTGGCTCACAAATGCAAACCCTTGATCAAAAGGGACTCATCTACACACTTGTAAATTAACAAATCATTTTCTTGCCAAAATAGCTAGATACATTTTGATAAACTTTTGACCTTTTAATTTTGTCCTTGTCTCTCACAGCTGCTGTAACTCTGTGTGAAGCTAGACTCCAGATCTTAATGTGTTCTGGAGATTAGGTGAAACAAGACAACACTTACCTCATGGTCCCTAATTCTAGAGAGAGTTAGGTTATTTTTAAATGGAAAAAAAAAAAACCTCTCACTGGGTTCACTATTAAACAGAATTTAATACCATTGCTTTGGACAAGTGCTCTAGATTGGGTCAGGATTTGCCCCGGCTCTGTTTACCAGAATTCCTGTAAAAAATAGCCATTTCCCCAAAGCTTAACTTTTAGCATAGCGCGTTCTGAACCTTTTGTACCCCTAATGCTACTGTTGAAGTGAGACTTGCGGTGACTAGGTGAGGACCAGGCTATGAACTTCTGTCAGTGATTTATTGCTCTCTGATGATCTTTGAACTTCTCACTTGGTGCTTTGAGAGAAAAGAATCCCATTCATCCCATCCCAGTAGATCATGGATTTAAAAATCAATCTTCACTGTTTAGGGAAATGTAGATCTCTCCCTCTTCATAAATAGTAATAATAATAACTGTTGGACAGGTGGTTCATGGGATACCTTTTAAAGTGGAAGATAGAGGAGAGTAGCTATAATTGTATCAAATTTAAATCTTAAGACAATATAAAAACAAATAACAAATTCTTGCAGGATTTCTGGGATAACTGCCACAATAATCATAGATTTTTGGGTTAGAAAGTTTTAAGGCATAAATGGCAATTGATTTATGGAGTGGAGGTCAGAGGCATTTATTTTTCTGTTTTAAAATCTGAGCACAACTGCCTTCAAAATTAATGTCGTTCACTTGGATAGAAAAGGTTGCTTTTTCATCTGTACTTTTTTGAACTATCAAAATTAAATGAACTTTATGAAGATTATTTTAACTTGCAAAATCATCTGCATTACATTAACTCTAAACGTTGTTTGATACAGTATCACCTGAATTAGTTTCCCTGGAAGAATGTAGGCATTGACACCCAGGCATCTTCAGCATGAAGCTCTAACTCTCATGCCAATTGCTAAAATAATCTCATCTATTTTAATTGATTTGGGTTATGCGTGATTAATGATGGCCAGGGCTCTTTATTTAGAGCTTCATTTAGAATTACCCACAAGGAATATAAGAGCAATACTACACTTTTGAACTCCCTCAATGTGCTGAAATGCTGAGAGCTTGGTTTCACGGCTCTGTGCTAAGAACTAGACTGGGGTCTATTCAGAGTGTTCCTGCTCCTCAGAAGATGTGAAATGAAGTTCCAAGGCAAACTTTTTGTGTGTGTGTCACTAACATCATCAAACAATTCAAATCAGAGCTACACTGTTTGCAAATAATCTGTTTTTCCTATTGACAAGGATAAATTGTCATTTAATCAATATAGTCTTATACGATTTCCTTGGTTATGGGTTTTCTGTTTTCAGAATCATTTCACATTGTTCTTTCTTGATTTTAAACTATCCAAGGGCACCTCTCAGAGAATCTCTTCGATATCTTTGAAAGTTTCCAAAATGCATTCATTTTGTCTGTGAGAAATGGAAAACAATTGGACAGGAGATGAGAGTTTCTTATATCAGCTCTCACAGTCGTTTTTGATCTCTGTCCCTTCACTGATTTTTCTCTTTCAAATCTCAGCCGCAAACATCCTCCTCTCTCTACCATGGCTCTGATCTGAGTATTAGTCATTATTTGTTTCAGGAGTCACATTATTTTTAGTAGCTCAGTCAGGAGTTTAGGGATACAATTTAGACAAATGCTACAATTTAAATAAGGAAAACCCTCAGTCTCTCAGGCTCCCAGGCTTCTGACTCTGCAGCAGAGGCAGGTGAGAAGGAAGGTTATTCAAGGCTCACTGTCATTTATGGCATGTGGCCTGGTGGGCTTCTGAATCTTCAGTTTTACCAGATCCCCAATGCCTCTCCTTATACGAGTGTTCTGGCACAGGCCCCGCATCCCCTTTTCCTTATAGAAAGCTGACCGCCCCTCACACAAGTATCTCCAGAAGAGAAAAATCTTCTGTACAGAGGGTTTTCTCTCACAACTGCCTCCCAGAGATGCTTGGAAGCAGCGAGGAATAAATTTGCCTTCTAAACAGCAGCTTGTATCAAAAAGCCAGCAGAACCTTCTTCTTCTTCTTGTTTTTTCTTTTATAATAGAAACGCTTCCTCTGGTAAACCTATTATAACCTACTCCAGGGATTTCCCTCAAATCTATTTGAGAAAATGGATAACATCTAGAGGAGAGGCAACGTGAGGATGGTGGAGAGGGGAAGAGCTGGGGATGACTATTTAGTTCTTCAGGAAAGATGAACACACGATCTGCAGCTAGAACAGGGAGACCCTCAACATTTTGACATGCAGTGGTCATTGTGGTGTTTGATGGGAAGAAGACTGTTATGAACTAAATTTACATTATGTTAAAACCCCTACCATGATTACACACACACACACACACACACACACACACATGCACACACACACCTTCTAAAACAGGACTATTTATTTTTTCTACTTGCTATAAAAATCAAATATAGCTGGTCAGTGTGGTAGGTGAGCTGAAGGAAGGTATGTAATTTTGAAGCTATGTTGATAATTACTCCCTCTTTTTAATAACCTAATTAAGGCGTATGTAGCACCTAGATATGCCCCTTACCATTTTCTAGCATTTTTCTCTTCTAATCAATAGATTGTATATATATTTTTTCTCCTCCTTTATTTCTTTCTCTGTAGGTCTCTTGGCAAAGAAACAATCATTCCTCTTGCTAATTATTTCAATAGAAACTGGAAAAATGTATTTCATTAAAAAAAGAATACTGGATTGCTCTCTCCTGAAACATATGAAATTTTGGGGCCAGTTATATCTAGATAATTTATGTGGGGAAAATTGGCAAGTAATAAGATTGGAGAATCATTGAAGTTTTTCCATAGCATAGCACAAAAATTAGAGTATTATATTTCAAAATTAAAATATCTCCAACTGTGAGCATATTTGTCTATGTGTGCACACGCACACATTTTTCAAAAGATCTGAGCAATATATATTCTGTTAAGTCTTCTTTTCACTGAAAGATTAGCTTGGTATACACTTTTGGAGGATACGATGATCATTCTGACCATTAATTTTTTTTTACTTATACCCACTAACAATACTGTATCTTCTAAACTTAATATCTAGTATTACATTTTCATATCAGTGTTTGCCATTTTAAATTAAATATAAGTAAATTCTTAATACACAAATATTTATTGAGTGTTTTTTCTGTGCCAGGTACACTGCTTTGCAAGTGAAAAATGAAGAAAGAAACTGGGAATAGCCTGCTTATAATAGAGAAGATTGATGCAGACCTCTATAATATTGTTCACATATTCGAAAAACTGAGTGTGGATAAGAGATTCACTTACACCGGGTAGCTCCAGAGGCAATAATATTCATTTTTATTCAGCAGATATTTATTGAGAACTGTCCATGTGCTAGTCATTATCACAGACACTGGAGACACCAAAGAATAAGACATTTCTCTACTCTAAAGAAGCAAATTATCTATTGAAACTCAAACAGGTCAAAGTTTCAGGGATAATGTCAGTCCAACAGAAAGACAAACTCTTTAATAATGAGAAATACTCACGAATGTAACAGATGTCACTAAGCTTAGCTGTGGTACTCCTGGATGCTGTATAGTAAAGGCAGAGTCTCAGGCAATGGACTTAGAAGCCGTTTAATGCTGGACATGGATGAGTAGAGAAACATATCAGGGTGCAGACATCTGGCTACAGCCTGTACTGGGAAAGCAAGTGGACACTGGGAGCTATGTCAGAGGAAACCCAGAAGCTGAGTCAACAATAAAGCTAGAGATGAGTCAAAAAGAGGGCATCAATAGTTCAGGAAGTGTGCATTGAAGATTATTGGCAAATATTGCTACCTACCTTTGAAGCCTGTGAGAGATGCCATTTTGGTATGATATAACAGGACCTGCAAAGTCCTTGACAAAGAACCATGCAAATGCCAAAATTACTTGGGCAGCCATATTTAGCAAATAAAGATACTGGTCACAGGAGTTCAATTTGAATTTCAGATGAACCACAAATATTTTTAATAGTTCTATTTGCTAGTTCTTTTGAAAAAGTTTTCTTTCTGTGCAACCAGATAGTTGCTCATAATGATTCCAGATGTTTTGGAAGGGAAGATTAGAGGAAAATGATCTCATTTTGAATATAAAGAAGACTTTTGAGGTCTTATGAAAAGAAATCTCATATGCAATTGTATTTACTGGCTTGGAGCTTAGAAGTAAGTTGTGCCCTCAAAATACAGATTTGGTAACTATCAACGTATAAATAACAATTGGAAGTTAGAGGAAGAGAATGGCCAAAGAAGCTGGCAAAATGAGATAGGTTTTAGAACAAAGCCCTGTGAGCATTAAAAATGAATATGGAGACCAAATTGAGAGTCCAGAGAATTAATTAGTTGTGTGACATTTGACATGTATTTTATTTACCCTGAGGGCTTCAGTTTTATCATTTATAAACTGGGGAATACAATATAAGATTGTAATACAGTGCTTGACATAGGTAGTCAATAAACTTTGCATTATAGTCTGTATTTAGCCATTTTCTTCTCACTTGCTCTATGAACAAAGCTGTTTATTTTATATCACAGTAGTTCTTCACATTTTTGTTTTTATTGAGGCCCTTATAAAAACATGATGCAGTGCATTCTCTCGTTCCAGAAAAATGCATATAAAGAATACAAAATAAAAATGTGTATGTCACTTCAAGGGGCTTGTGAATCCCCAGAGCCCACACGTAACTCCTCCTCTGCAGCATTATCTGAAGGAGGGAGACATCCAGACTGCATATGCATTATTATTGCTTGGGTTCTGGGGCCCCCAAGCTTTGCAGGCTGTAGCATAGTCCAGGAGTTCTTACAATAAAGACAGAAGTAGGTACTCTTGTTTTGTATGGACAAATATTGGGGGAGAATAGGCAAGGCGTCTTTTCCAACTGGCTCATGTGGTAACCAGGCAAATGACATATAGCCTTTTGATCTTCCGCCACCATCTATGATGTGACTTCAGCCTCTTTGGGGGTCCAGTAGCAGTCCACTATTCATCCATCAGTGAAAATCCAGTGGTTTTCTCTTCTTTGCTTTTTTTTCTCCTCAGCTTTCTTTCATTCTTTTCCCTTTAATTCTAGAATTTTCTGGTTCTTTCCCTTAACTGAGTACAATGTAGAAAAGACATGTAATTTTGTTTTTTTGTGTGTGATCTTTAGTGAATACATTTTACATTCCCTCCTTGGAATTTTAAATAGTCACACCTTTATATCCTTCACTTTGACCTATCCTTTCCCTCTAAAAAAAAAAAAATTCCATTTTGAGTTAATTTTTATGTATGATGTCAAATAGTAGTCTAGTTTTATTCTTCTGCATATGACTTTCCAATTTTCCTAGCACCATTTGTTGAGAGGCTTTCTTTTCTCCATTGTATGGTTTTGGCTCCTTTGTTGAAAATTAGTTGCCCATATATATGTGGGTTTATTTCTCAATTCTGTTCCATTGGTCTGTGTGCTTATTTTTTCTGTAATACTGTTTTGATTATTATAGCTTTGTAATATAATTTGAAGTTAAGGAGTATGTTACCTCTGGCTTTGTTCTTTTTTTCCCACAGAGTTCCTTTAACTATTCAGGGTCTGTCTTTTGTGATTCCACAAAAATTTGGTGATTTTTTTTGTTTTATATTTTTGAAAATGCCATTGGAATTTTTGTGGGGATTGCATTAAATCTATATATTGCTTAGGTAATATGGCTTTTTTAACCATGTTGATTCTTCCAATCCATGAACACAGAATATCTTTCCATTTCTTTGTATTGCCTTTTTTTTTTCAATTTTTTGGAAGAGTTTGAGAAGAATAGGTATTACATCTTTTTTGAATGTTTGGTAGAATTCACTAGTGAAGACATCTACTTCTGGACTTTAGTTTTTGGGAGGTTTTTGATGATTGTTTCAAATTCCTTACTGTTGATTGGTCTATTTAGATTTTCCAGTTCTTTATGTTTCAGTCTAGGAAGGTTATATATTTCTAAGAACCTGTCCATTTCTTCGAGATCATGGATCTTGGTCTCAGAGAGGATTTTATAAATTTGACCACAAAGACAAGAGAAGTAAACACAAAAATAAGTGAATGGAACTATATTAAATTACAATTGCTTTTGCACAGCAAAAGAAACCATCAACAAAACAAAAATGCAAGCAACCGAATGTCAGAAGATATTAACAAACGATGCCTCCAATAAGGGATTATTATCTAAAATATACAAAGAATTTATATAACTCAACAACTAAAAATACAAACAATCTAATTTAAAAATGGGCGGAGGACCTGAACACTTTTCCCAAGATGACAAATGGCTAACAGATAGATGAAAAAATGTTTAACTTCACTACCTATAAGGGAAATGCAAACCCAAACCACAATGAGATACCACCTCACATCTGTTAGAATGGCTTTCATGAACAAGAAAAGAAATAACAAGTGTTGGAGAGGATGTGGGGGAAAAAGAACCCTCATAGACTGCTGGTGGGAGTGTAGATTGGTATAGTATGAAAAACAGTATGAAGCGTCCTCAAAAATAATTAAGAATAATGCTACCATATGGCCTAGCAATTTTCTTCTGGGTATCCACCTGAAAATTTAAAAACATTTATTCATAAAGATATATTTACCCCTGTGTTCATTGCAGCATTATTTACAGTGCCCAAGACATGGAAACAATCTAAGTATCCTTCAGTGGGTAATTGGATAAAGAAGATGTGGTACATATATACAGTGGAATACTGTTAAGCCATAAGAAAAGGTGAAATCATGCCATTTGCAACAACACGGATGGATCTTGAGAATATTATGCTAAGTGAAATAAGTCAGACAGAAACAGATAAGAACCATGTGATTTCACTCATATGTGGATTATAAAATGGAAATCAACAAACAAACAAACCAAATAAAAAGCTCATAGACACAGACAACAGTATGCTGGTTACCTGAATAGAAGGTGGGTGGGGAGAGGTAGAAGAGGATAAAAGGGGTCAAATATATGGTAATAGGAGGAGATTTGACTTTAGGTGGTGAACACACAATGCAATATAATACATATAATGTATTATAGAACTGTACATGTGGAACTTATATAATCTTACTAATCAGTTTCGCCTTAATAAATTTAATATTTTTAAAAAATAAATAGAATGTTTCTAGTTTACAGGCAGGCTTGGAATAACTTATTTTTCTCTACTAGTTTAGGTCCTACTAATTTTTTTAAAAGTTCTCAATTCAGTGCTATACCTAGTTTTTCCCCTAAACACACTCGAAGTCTTCTATCGAAATGTCTTTAAAAACTATCAGATACTCTGCAAACTATCTTGTACTTGTTTTCTAATTTTTAAAGTTGTATTTTATTTTATATTTTTGGTTTTATCACTCAAAGTTGAAATGAGTTTGCTGATTCATTCTAATGGTAACCAGAGTATTTGTTAAAGAGAAATGTTCCTCAGTATTTTCTTCTTTTATTTTGGAAATTGGTGGCTGCCGTCTCATAGCTCTTTCCAGATTGTATCTTCTATCTATCAGTAAAGCCATTATCGAGATGACACGTGGTAAGGAGTGACCAGGAGTTTTTTTTTAACAGATAAAGTGCAATCTTAATTTATAAAACCGCTAATAGCACATTTGCATATTTTTCAGTCTATTAACTTTCCTTCTGTTATCAGAAGCCATGTTCAGGAAACAATGAAAACTGTCATTTTAAACAGAGTGTACACAAATCCAGTTTGTGTGCATTGAGCCATGTGCTCTGCCCAGGGATTTATTTTTTCCTTTTCTTTTTCTATGTATAACTGTGAAAAGGCTTGAAAATGATAATATTTCATGCTGTCCATTTCCTCTGATACAATTTTCATTACTTTGTCTTAAGAAAAAGTTACTTCTGATGAACTAGGCACAAAATTTCAGCATTAGATTGGTCTTTTCCCTTCCACATATTGCCTGTCATTTAAATACGAGATCTTCTTAAAATGTTATATAATCTCTACTAGAGCGTAACTATAATGTCAATAAATCGGATTGCTATTTGAAATCTATATGTATTAATGTATTCAGAGCCCGATTATTTCAAGAAAATGGAATACTCTATTGCTGCTTGATGTAGGATCAAAAAACAGCAAAATGATTTTAACAATTTTGATTCTGAATAGAAGTGAGATCTAGCTTTATTATATAAACTTTCCCCCAATCCCCACATTCTTTTCCTCTTGTCTCCTAATTCTAATTATTAATCAGAATTAAATGATCTGTGGTGCAAAACCACAATCATTAAGCTTTGTAGAGCAAGATCATATTTATTCTTAATATAACATCAACATTCCTTGATAGTAAAAAGCAAAGATTTTTCATCTCTCAAATTCTTGGGGAGTAATTTTGTTTACAACTAATCACCTTTTGAAATTTCTTCTTTCTGACATCTCTGAGGGAAAGAAATGATTCAGATATGACCTAACTTCCTGCAGTGTTCAGCCAACTCGTTTGTATTTGTTCATATCTAAATATGACTGGGTAGGACTGCCATATCAGCATAAGGGGATAGTCATAAAGATCTATTTTTTCATTATTGGCCTTTGAAGAAAATCCCACATCTACCATTCAGATATTAAAACAAAAATGGTAGTTTTATTTTAAAGGATAAATATCAGAAAACAAATTATAACAGAATCCATGTTTTCCACATGAAGCAGACGTATCAGTGTCAGCGGCCTTCAGAATTCACGGGACAAGAGAGTCACGGAGTTCCCAAAGATGTGGAATCCTCCAATACTCAATAAAGATGTGGGAGGACTTTGGAGATGTAATGTCATGGGACACTAGAGACTGGGGAGCCTGATATCTGCTGCTGTATGGCTCTTTTTGTCCTTAAATGCCTTAAATCCTTTGCCTCCCTAACTCCCCGCATCTGTCAAAAACCATTTCCCTGGAGTGGGTAGTAATACATTTGCATAGATGTACTAATATGTAACTAGTCACAAGATTTAACCTAGACCAGGATTATTTGTGACATAGAAGGAGAGCTCCTCTAAACTCAAGGATAGTCCTCGAAGGAATCACACTTTCACTGTAAATCCACAGACCATCCATGAGGCAGCTAGTATGACCATCTCAAGGGATTTCCAATGAACAGAATGAAAGGCCAAGGAGGATAATGCTTTTAAGTTGAGTGGCTCTTCTTTTGACTGGATATTATACTATGGAAGGTCCTTGGCATATATAAACCAAGGAACCATGTGTAGACCTGCAGTTCCTAAAGATTGCAGCACGGCATTTACTTGGTTTTATTATTACAATTTTTTAAGAGAAAGTCTTAACCATATTTGGATTCTGTTTTGATGAAATCACAGACTGAGGAAGGGTCTTTTCTGTTTCCTGACTACTCCATGTATAACAATGATGGACAAAAGGAAATTAACATGTTAAATATTTTATATGCATTTCCTTTAATCCTTATATAACCAAACACATAAGGTGGGTTCTATGGTTACCTCATTTTATACACAAACAAACGGAACTCAGAAAAATTAAATAATTTGTTCAAAATTCTTTAGCGAGAAAGACCAACACAAATCTCAGAATTGCCATAACCTGAGCTGATGTTGCCCAAAACAATAGAATTGCATTTCATCTTATTGACTTGTAAAAGGTTGTAGCTGCATGTGACTTTTTTGACACAATAGTCCATTCCTCTCACTTGATAGATAGGCTGGAGGCAGTACGCACACAAAAGAATGTCAAGTTCAAACAAGAGCCCAGATTACTTTGCAAGTCGGATATCATGACCAAGAGGCTCATTTTTTTCTATTTCTTTATAGAGGACCGAGAATTCTGAAAGTCAGAATCATGAGAACCTGAAATTTCAGAGGCTCTTTAAGAAGTTTAACATAATTTGCACTGACGAATTTTTGTCCATGTTGGCTCTGTCACTTATTGTTGTGTGCCTTTGGGCAAGTTCCTTGCTCTCTCTTTGCCTCTGTTTCTTCATCTGAAAAATGGGAATAGTAATAACAGTAACCTGTGTCATAGGGTTATTGTCAGAATTAAATAAATTAATAAAAATCTACTGAGAACTGAAACGTATGATAGAACTAGCTGACAGAGTCATTAAAATAAATTACTACAGATAGATTCCATGTATCCAAAAAGTTAAGTAGAGACTTGATAATTAAAAGTAACATAAGCTCCTGGAACATAAAAAGGATTTTAGGTAAAAACTAAGGAAATCTGAATAAAGTATGACTTTCATTAATAATTATGTATAAGCATTGGTTCATTAATTATAGCAAATATATCATATTAAAGGTAAGATGTTAATAATAGGGGAAACTGGGTGTGAACTTTGTATTATCTTCCCAATTTTTCTTCAAATCTAAAACTGCTCTAAAAATAAATTTTACCTTTTTTTAAATGAGACTTTTTAATAAAAAATAAATCCATCAATCAAAAATTTAAATGTCCTACCTTCACCTTCCTCCCTTCCTTCTCGAAAAGCCCCCAATGGGTCAGAAAAAAAACAGGTTTTATAGCCTCACAGGGTTATAGGAGGGGCCGCTCTTTATGTTGCTGTCTCTGCTGGTCTCCCAAACCTCCAGTTAAGCCAGAGTAACTCAGTCTTTTATTTTGCTTTCTTTATGTGCTCTTCTTGTAAGTCTCCTAGTGAAGACTGATTGATTGGCTTATTTTAAAAGAAGCTCCTAAACACAAAGTACCATTAATTGTACTCTATCATGGCCAACCCAGGCAGCCACCTGCACTCCCAGAATATTTATTGGACGTTAAGTAAGACATCAGTTCCCTTCTTTTGTTTTGACTTTTTTTTTTTTTTACTCCATATTGCTTTCTGTTTTCCTTATTTCCTTCTTTCTTTTTCATTTACACTAAACACATTTGCTCTACCACCAGCCCTGCTGAGATGGAGTTCCTGGCATTTGGGGAAAAACTGAATCTGTGAGCATAAAGCCCTGTTTCCTTTCCAAATTCTCCTTTTTCCCCTGCACAAATTCCCAACTCTCTACCTTCCTCCCTAGATGAGTGTAACTTCCCATATACTTTATTTTCACTTTTTTCTACCTATGAATTATGGTGAAACAATGTTGAGAATAAACTCTTTCCTCCTACTGTGTTGTCAAACTAATAAAATTTACAAAATCCTTTTCTCTCTTGACAGACCTTTATTTTAATCAGAACTCAAATGAAGTAGCATAATCAACCACACCTCGTGTTAGACTGTTACATATTCTTCCCCCCAAATTTTAAGTTATATATTTTAGCCTTAATATTTATGGCACTGAAGGAAAGGGGGATAAAAAAGTACTCCATTATTAAAAGGAAAAATATGTTGGGTAGAAATTCTAAAATGTTTTTTGTATCACACTGATAAAAGGAAATTATTTAATTTTAATAATTTGTATTATTAAGTTATATCTGAAATTTATACATGCTTGCAATTTTATTATACGTATTTGTTATATAAATCGGTTAACTATTGAAATAAATTTGTTATATAAATCAGTTAACTATTTAAATATGTAAGACAATATTCAAGTTCTATGAAAAATAAAGTGAATGAAGTAGTCCTCTAGATGCTCCTTGAATGCTTTAATTTTATATTTTTAAGACTCATTGCCTTGACATTATTGACAATGACAGAAATGATTTTCACCTAGAGTCAACCTAAGCAGATGAACTCTACTACTGGCAAATTTGTACTTTTAAGATCGGTCTATTTGTTTTCTCATCACTTAAGAAATTGTAGAGATTGGGCATTTAAGTGCTGCACTGTTTCTATATTTCTGAGATGAGTGATTTCGTATTTAGAAAGCTCTGTGTTTTCAGAAGATGATCTTAAGTTTGCATTTTTCTTTTGAACTCCAGCTCTTATTTTGGGATGCCTGCTTAGATATCTTTACTTGGCTATCTCCAGACAACAAGGTGACTTTTTTTGCATTATTGTCTCTCTAAATTCCGTTGCTAGAATTCCACTTACCTATTGATGACTTACTTTAACAGTGCCTTTAAGACTTAGTTCTGTGAACCTATATTTATCACCCTATTATCACCTGTACCAAAGAAATGTATTCGTGTTCTTACTTATCTCTCCCAAGGTGTGTGAGATTCTGGAAAGTAGATGCTCTGATTTATTTTCCTGCAAATAAATTGGTATGCTAGATTGGCGTGTGTGTGTGTGTGTGTGTGTGTGTGTGTGTGTGTGTGTGTGTTACAGAGGTTGATGTGTTTGGAAGTGCTTGTTGGCCAAGACTGGTCTAGAAGAGTAGAAATAAGAAGGCAAAAAAGGATTCATTTTTCTGTATCATAGAGTTATAAGTGTTTGGGATTATTTTCTGGCTGCTAGAAAAGTTCTGGAAGATTATAGAACAGACTCGAGAGAAAGAAAATGACCAGCACAGCAGGAATTCAGGTGTAAGGAGAATGGTCAGAGAGACCAAGCTACTTTTCTGAATAGTGATGCCCAATACTTATTTTTAAATATTTTTGTGTGTGTGCAATGCTACTACCAAATCTTCAGTTAAACTTGGCAGTGCCTTGGGAAGAGAGGAAAAGGCTGGTTGACTGGTTTGGAGTAAAGCTATGCCAGTAAGGACAGCAGGAGAGATGAGTGAAAAATGGAAAGGTCTTGCCAAAAACTCAGCAAGGACAGTAATACAAGCGTAAAGTGTCTAAGAGAATGTGAAAACTTCCTGAAAATCTCTGGAAGTTTTAAAGAGCTTGATAGCATTTTGACAAAAGTTGAGATTAAGTACCAAATAATTTTATTGGTATTAAAGGAAAAGATGTTCCAAGATTGTTAGAGTATTTGAGAAGGTTCTAATTACATAAAGTTTAAACAAGTTTGAAGTTGAAATTCGAAAATATTGTATTAAATTCAATTTTTAATGATGCCAAAATATCATGCTTTGAAAACTGCAATTTTTCTTGTAATATATGAGATAAGAGACTTCCATGCTTTTGAGGTTGGCATTCTTAAAATACCCACACTTCTAGAAAGAAACAGATTTTTAAATTTTAATTAAAGTATAGTTGACATGCAATACTTATATTAATTTCAAGTGTACAACATAGTGATTCGACATTTATATTCCTTATGATGTGATCACTACAATAAATCTAGGAACCATCTGTCACCATATAACGTTATTACAGTAGTATTGACTATTTTCCTTAAGCTATACATTACATCCCTGTGACTAATTTTTTTGAACTGGAAGTTTGTACTTAAAGAGGGACAAATCTTACTCAAGGTATGAGGCTTTTCTAGTTCACATATTTGGGGTACCCAAATCTCATAAGTATATTTAGCAATATTGAGGTAGTTATTTACTCTGGGATTTATGATGACAAGGAAATCATTATTTGAGAATAAACATATCACACTATGACAAGAACTAAATAAAGGTTACTATGTATTTATCTTAAATATATATGCATATAAATACATATGCATTTGAATATATTCCTTTGAATTTGACTATATTTAAATGTATGTGTATTTTTTTTCTTAAAAAGAATATTAGATACTTAAAAAAGATTAAACCTTATACTATAGTGCTAGTATCAATTTAAAACCTTCGAGAGGCTCAGCCTGGTGTAGCTAAAATAAATATGCCTTTTAGCTCCTTTTTAGTTTTTCTCCTTTTGTTATCTTACATGTTTATGAGAGTTTCAATTTCTCAATATCCTTAATATAATTTTGAAAAAATTCTCACCTGTGATCTCATCAATTATTGTCTCTGCTTTTCACAGTGTTTTCTCCTAAGATTCCAGTTGCACATATAATAGGCCCCTCCTCCTATAGATTGTTTAAGATACAGGGTTCACTCTCTCCTATGGATTGTTTAAGATATTTTCTATATTTTCATACTTTTTTTTTTTGGCCATTCATTATTCTGTATATCTTCTAGTGACTTGATTTTGGTTCATAATTCTCAGTTCTATTGCATCAAATTTACTATTAAACTCTTATCCTTTTAAAATAGTTTATGTCATTTGATGTATTTTTAAATTTTATATTTTTTTATTAAACTACATTCTCACAGATCAGTTTTCTTTTGAATTTTTCCATATTGTCATCTATTTTCTTGAATATATTAATCAATTAGATTAATGTTCATAGCTGATAACTATAATACCTATATCACTATGGATCTATTTTTATTGTCTGTTTTCCCTCTTGGTTTTTGATCAGTGATTCCTGTAAGGTGCTTGATCATTTTTTATTGAATGCCAAATTATTTGTATTAAAAAATTGCAAATATAATTTGTGGCTTTTGTTGACATTATCTTTTCTTGTAGAGGATATAATTTTGCTTTCAGAAAAGCTATTAGAGCAGTGGCAGATTATATAGAATTCAAAGCTGGATTTCACTCTTTTGTGAGGGTTAATTTATTTGTAATTGGAGTGTATCTTTAAAGCGTGTTCCTTTCAAGCTCCAAACTAGAAATCAGAATGTACGTGACTGGCTTTGAATTGTAACTTTTGCTTTTATGGTCCCACAAGATTGCTGGAATCTACTCAGTTTACTAATTTCTTATCCACCGCATTATATTTGCCCTCTTACCTTTTCCACATAAAGTGCTTAAAAATGCCTTTAAGGGTAAAGTAGTTGTAAAACAAATTGGCTCACCCCAAATTGTTGTCTCTTACTCCATAATCCTAATTGTCGAAGTCTTGACTATCTTGGTATCTCTTCAGTGATATTAAACAGAATTCTTTTTCAGCTTTTCTATTTGTTATGATGGAATTATTGATCTGCAACAGGCTAGTCCACCATTACAAGATGAAAAACTCTGACAGTTTATTTTTTAACTTTCAGTATTTTTATTTTCCTAGACACTGGACACAACTCTTAGAAGCAGGCCACTCTTCAATACTTTAAACCTTATAATTCAGACTCTTTTAAAATTCATCGTGTTTTAACAAATGGAACAACAGAAATCTATTACAGGTAACTATTTTTAAGTCTTTTGCCTAGCAATTCTATGGGAAGTTTTGATGTTGACCAAAAGAAGACACAGATTTATCATTAAACTTTGTTTTAATGGGTCTCAAAATTTTATGACACTTTTGGTCAAAACGTTTTCATTTAAAAAGTACTAATTTTAAAATCTAATGACTTAAAACTACCACAAACACACACACAATGTTCCAGAAAACATTCCTTTCCTTCTGAAGATTTTATAGTACATTTGTAGCATTAACCGGTCTTTTTTTCACTATTAAACTTAAATAGCCAAATGAGACACAGTTCTGAGCCATTCTTCCATAACCGATTAAGGTAAAGTATAGTGTTCTAGATAATATTTATTTAGCCATCTGAGTGTTCTGAGCAGATTTGGTGACTTTGCTGCTCCAGCAATGTTCTTGTCTACTGCCATGTTGACATCCATATCTGCTCTCTCCCTCATATCACAAACAACAGTTACCCAGAAGGATAGTTGGATAAATTCTAAATACATAATTTTGTCCAGAATCACCTCAATGATGGCAGCGTCACTAGATTTCAAGAATTTGGACCATCTTCCAGGTTCATACAAGAACAGTAATCAATCTTCTTTAGCTTGGCAAACTTGCAAGCCATGTGAGCAGTGTGACAATCCAGCTCAGGTACACAGCCAGAACTGATATGGCCTGGATAGCTCAGGATAATCACCTGAGCAGTGAAACTAGTTGCTTCCACTGGTAAGTCATTTTTGTTGTCACCTGCCAAACTGTCACAACTAACATCTTTCAAAGACATTTTCTTTACAGTAAAGCCCATATTGTCCCCAGGTAGAGCTTTATTCAAAGCTTCAAAGTGCATTTCAACAGACTTTATTTCCACTGTAATGTAGACTTAGGCAAAGATGGTCACCATGCCTGGTCTAGAACACTAGTCTTCACTCAGCCCACAAGGACTGTACTAATACCATTAATTTGGAGGGATAGACAAAGGGGCTTTCCAATGGGATAAGGTGAACATGCAATCCTGAGCTTCAAGCAGTATAGTTCCACTGGCATTGTCATGCTTATGGCTAGTTTCCATCCCTTGAACCAAAGTATTTTAGCACTCAACTTTAGCATGTTGCCACTGTATCAAAGTTATAGTCACTTTTCTTAATGTAGAGGCTGATTTCTTCATATCTCTTCTAGCTGTACAGTGGCTCAGGACAATTTATTATGTTAAAATTAACAATTAGTTGTTTTCAACCTAGCATGTAACCCATGCTGATGGGTCTACCCATTCTTGGAGGTACCTCTTCAAATTCAAAAATACCATCAGCACAGTCAGACCAGCACTGTCAGCCTGAGAGGTGCCTGTGGTCACGTTTTTGATAAAGTTTCTGTGTTCTGTGGCATCAATGATGGTCATATACTTGCTGGTCTCAAATTTCCACAGGGTGATATTGATGGTGAGACTGTATTCACACTTAACTTTAAGTTTTCCCAAGACCCAAGCATACCTGAAGGAGCCTTTTCCCATCTCAGCAAACTTAGTCTCAATTTTTTGATGTTTTTTTTCTTGATTTCATCACATTTGTAGATAAGATGGCCAGAAGCAACAGACTTTTCTGAATCTACATGTCCAATGATAGTAATACAATATGAGTCTTTTCTTTTCCCATTTTGGCTAAATTCAGTGATATTTTTCATGACACCTGTGTTCTGATGGCAAATTCCTTGCAAAAAAAAGCACCAATTAGTTTTTAGCTGAGTAATTTATACAATATTTTGGTAGCCTACTCTACTTTAAGAATGTCAAGATGACCTGGTAATTTTCCATGAAACAATACCACCTTCTCTGAACATATAGATTTTGTAAACTGCTTTTAGGAAAGCGTGGTATAGTAAGTCTTATTACACTCAATTTTTTATATTATATTCATATAAATCATAAAAATGAAAAGAACAAAAGTAAAAGAAGTTTTAGTCTTTATGTATTTTCCTATAATTGTATTCTTAACTACTTGCTCCAAACAACAAAAGGGAAATTGGTGTCTAAACTCATCACTGTCAGCCATTTCAGATTACAGAGCAAAACCCCTCAAATATTGTATTAAGACGGGCTTCTAAGACAGAGTCAGAGGGAATGAGACTTCCCATTCTTCTCAAACTTTTAAAGCAGTTCAAATAAAAGGAGCTCATCAGCAGAGGGCTGATGATTCTTCAATCAATATTGGTGATAGCTACTTACTTCTTAATACTACCATGACTAGAATATAAAGGAGCTTTGTGTAAAAAGAAAAACTTTCTGACTACTGTCGGTTCTGAAATTTTTGCTCACTGCCTTATGTTATTATTATTAATGTGGAGCCCAACAAAAGAATTTCTCTAGAACATACATGCTCTAGATGAGTAAGCATGTGCTTATCTTAATGGCAGTAAAAATATCTATTAAAGTTTATATTTATTAAATCCAATTTATATAAATATATTTTAGTAAACTTAATCTAAGTACAACAGTGAGAAAAAACAAATGCCTAAAAATGCTTTAAAACTGTTGCTGTGAAACATGTTACATAATCAGTGAGAAATGATTAGACAGAGCATGGCTCCTCAAACTTTTGATTCAGAAACCCTAGAGGTCTGTAGAGTTAATGCAAGAAGCCTAGTTGCAACCTAATCTTCACATCATAATTTATAGCTTGAATAAAAATAACCAACCCACCTCTTTCATTTTTATTTTGTTCTGATAGTGATTTATACATTATACGTT
This sequence comes from Pteropus medius, assembly GCF_902729225.1. Classification (NCBI taxonomy): domain Eukaryota; kingdom Metazoa; phylum Chordata; class Mammalia; order Chiroptera; family Pteropodidae; genus Pteropus; species Pteropus medius. The sequence goes on from NW_024352149.1 coordinate 2,539,074, forward strand.
TATATTCAATTATTATCACTATCTTCTCAGTCAACAAATACAATCTTGTGACTATTACTATAAGATGGTCTATGATATTTTTATATCTCTAAAAGAGTTTTTATAATTGAAAATTTAGAAAATCATCAATACATTAAGAATGCTATTTTGCTTCCCTGAGCCTAAGCTTTATTCACTATGAATAGAAATGTAAACATCTACATGTAAAAATATAATGAATGTTGAGGTCATTTAATAAATGATAATTCCCCTACCTATCTTTCCCTCATATATCAAAAAAACTGGTTTGGTTCTGCCAGATAAATTGCTAAGTTAAAATCAAACTTATCAATTCTTAATTTTTACACAGTTTTGATTTCTTAAACATAGTAGTAATAGAGAGAACTGATGGAAAAAGTCAAATTGCTAGCAGAAAGGACTGTTGAAAAGGAGCAAAAGAATGACAAAATTATAGTTTAGTAATATAATTGATGGTTATATTGCTAAGTCAAAACATTGAGAGGTCATTAAAACAAGAAATGATAATTATGTGACATGGTAGAGGGGCTAACTATTGCTACAATGGCAATCATATTACAATGTATAATTGTTTAAACTGATATACTGTACACCTTATTTTTACATAATGTCATGTGTCAAATATATTTCAATTGAAAAATTTAATTTGTGCTTATTTCTACTAAAAAACAATAAAGCAAAAAAGTAAGTCTAAGCTTTATACATTCTTTCCTTTAATTCTTATAGCAAACTTTTATGTTGTAAACATATACTAATCTTATTCCCATTTTACAGATGAGGAAAGTGATATGCAAGGATGTTAAGAAATTTGTCCAAGGTTACAGAGCAAGTATGTGGTGAGGCTGACTTTAAGTACACTTCCTTTCGTTAAATCTACTATGACAGAGTGTCGCGTGTTGATTCAGATGCATTCTGGGCAATAATATGATCTGGAATATGAGATGGGAGGAGGCAAAGAACTCACTCTTTTCCTGCCTCATCCCAAGCAAACGTGCCTGTCTTTCTTTTCTTGTTCATTGACTCTGAGCTTTGAGCATTTCTTATCCCTTTCTTTCATGGGGAGCAGCTTCCTATGAATTCTGCCCAGCCGTTTTTCTGTGAATGTTCCCATTTCTGGAGTCATCAAATTTAAGGAAGCCTAGACAGCGCTGGCTTTTCTGACATAGTCAAACAGCCTTAGTCAATCTTTCTTATGAAATATTTATTTGGGGATAGCAGAGGGAAACTCTCTGGATGTGTAGAGAGAAATAAAGCTCCTAAGGCACATTTCCCAGCATAATTCTCTGAAGGAAAAATTGATCTGTGAGAGAGCACTGTAATTAAGTAGCAATTACATCGATAATTACTCCTGAGGAATGTCAGTAGCAAAGCCTGGTCTGTGAAACAAATAATGTAGCGGGGACTCTCTCTTTTCTTTATTGACTACCAACTGAGCTGATTTGTCATGGTTGAATAAGTATATTCAAGTATAAAAGAGTACTTAGTACTTGGTCCATGTTGTTCTTAATGGACTAGCTTAATAGCACCTCTCTCTCCTGAGAACATTACTGCGACTTGGAGCCAAATTCTGCTACTTTTATGAGCACTGATTAAACACACTCACTCAGTAATCACGTGTATACAACTCTTTACTGAATAAACTGATAGCTGAAGATAAACATCTATTTACACAGGCAGAGAATTTCAGGAATAATTAGATCATAGCTGCTAATACAGACAAGCCTTTGGGAAAATGGACATCCAGAAAGTAATCCTTGTTGGTGAACAGCTCATCTCTCAATTTCAGTTTGCACTGTTGTTGCTCGACACTAAAAATCCTATCAATATTTTTTGTTATTGTTTGAGAAATGCTACCGATGTACCATATTAATCTCGTTTGGAGTAGTTGTTACTAGTGTGTAAATGGTTTATTTCCACTTTTTCTATTGTAATATACTTAAGAAAAATTCTTTCTCTCACTGTATTGGTCTAAATTTTTGTTCCCCTCAAAGTAGGAGGAAGAGAGAGAGTCACAGATTTCACCTGTGACAATGTCCTTTCTTTTATTTTGGTAATTCAGTGTAGGAGGCGTGCAATTCAAACTCCTCTTGCCCATACTTTGAGAGTATGACTCATTTATTTAGAGCCTTTGGCTCTGTTGTAAATTTCAATGTTTGAAGGGAAAAAAGAGACTTGAGAAGCAACTAGGGGATATAAAACATGATAAAATATGAAGGCCAACAGGTGAAATGGAGCAGAATACTGCTGCCATCAGATGTGAAAATGAGAGGTGACTGATTCAGCGAATGGCCAACAGTCTGGCTATGGGGTTTCGAAGCTGTGGGCCAAGCCCTTGACCTCACCTACTTCAGCCACTTAAGTAGTATAGCTATGAGCCAAGCACCTGGCTGATCTGGCCCTTGGTGAGACCCTGCCACCGAAAATCCCACCCTCTGTCCAGAGCGTATGCTTCCATGCTCATACCTGTAGAGACCACAGACATAGACGAGTCAGTTTTATCTTCTTACACTTTTCTTAAAACACAACCACTGTAGTAAATCTTTTGGACAAAAAGAACATGCAATTCACATGTAACTTTCACACCACTCTCAGTTTTTCGTTCAACAATGGTATGAAGTAAGGAAGAGTCTTTATTTTCTTCCTGGGATTATGCAGTTTGAAAGTAAATAAAGCAACCCGAATGTGCAGAAAATAATATAATCTATTAATACGACCCCGAATATTTGGGTAAAATATGCCATGATAACAAAAAAGACGTTTGCCATTGATCTCGTCTTACACATAGTGTATGAGACTAGGTTATCTATAAATGTCCTCTAAGTATCAACACTTTAGAGCTCGCTGGATTTGTGGTCATGCTTTAATAATCCTGCAATCCTAAAACGTTGCCTCTTGCTTCTTATAAATCAGGAGTTATAGTATGTCCATATTTCTTAGAAACAAGAAGTTTTATTTTATGTTCAGCTGCAAAGTGCATAGATAATAGTTGTTTGGAAGCCTGTAAAGAAGTATTTAAGTGGCATACAAGATAGATTAGAAGAAAAATAATGTTGTGTTATTTGCATTCCAAGAAGGTCAATTGGTAATTAAGGTTGCATCTCAACTTCTTTTAAAACACATAATTCATTTGGTGTCTGTAATGCTCAAAAAAAAGAGAAAAGTACTGTTATAGTAGCACTCAAGAATGAAATTATTTCTTTAAATTTGACATCAAGAACATGAAAGCATGTCATTGTTTTTTTTAAAGTATGACCTGAATGGAATAACTTGGGGTTCTTGTTAAAAGTGGAAACAATTGAACAAGCAACTAGTTGTTGCTCCAAGGTAACAACTATAAAAACTAACTCATAAAGAAAGAGATGCCCATATCTAATGCTAGCTTCCTTAGATTGGCCTCATATATCCATTAACTTATTCATTCAGCAAATATTTATTTAGCAGTTACTAAATTCTAGGTACTTTTAGGTTTGGAATTGAAAAATGAATCAAATGATCCCTGCTCTAGGAAGTCTCAGAAATTTTTTAAAAGAACACAATTCAAATTAGTGCCATTGTTAATACACTGGAGATATCCACCAAGCTAAGTTGGACCCCAAGTGGTGGAGGAAAGAGAAGAGATGCCAGCTTGATGGAAGGCAATACATAGTCTTCAGTAAGAAAGCTTAGTTTGCAGAAAATCAAAAGCAGAAAGACCAGTTGGGAGACCATGGCAATAAATCAGGAGAGAGATGTGGATTAAGAGGGTACGCAATTATTTTTTCCTCTTTTGGAAATAGACTTCACCATTCCTTTGCGAAACTGTTCCTTGCTAATCACGTGTGTGCGCTCGCACACACACACACACACACACACACACACACACACACACGGGATTTTGTTAGAGCTGTCAATCACAGTTCTCTATCATCCTGGCACATCGAAGGGTCCAAGATCTGTGTGCAGGACCACACTGATTACCTATCCCTCCCATTACTAGTTTCACTGGGCTAGAACCCATTCATCACAAAGAATATGAGAGGCACTAAATAATTATCAAAAGATGAAACAATAGCATTTTCCTAGGAGCAGAATGACCAAAAAAAGTGAAACCTAAAGGTAATTTTAAGAATATCTTAAGGAGCAATTGAAATCATGACTAAATTAAGACGGTTCTGTTAATGTTCTTTTTTTCTACCTTTCTCCTTTTTTTCCTCCCTCTCTCCCTTCCTCCATTCCTTGACATTAAGCAGAATTAGTAATGGTCACAGGGGTGGTGTTTCAGAGTGGGAAGTAAGGGAAGCCTGCTAAACTGGGACATAGCCTGCATATGGGGATTGAGCAAATCAGTGATTATACTGAGGATGATGGGGCTAGGTTTCTCACTGAAGAAGAAGTGAATACAAATATGGAGCAAAGGAAGATTCAAAGGAAGCAAAAACTCTGTATGTAGAATGGAATACAAGATTTAATATAAAATGTAAATAAAGGACATACGTCGAACATCAAGTCCCCAGTATTAAATGAACGTACCTCACATCCAGTCCCTGATTTCTATATACTACCCTCCAATGAAAGAGCCAAACTGTCTTGGAGAAGTGGCTTATCCATGTCAGAGGGAAGGAACGTAGAAAATATACTTGGAACATCTCCTTGTGAGAAAAAGGAAGTAGTAAAACAAAAAACCCAGGTTAAAAGGACACATTACCTAGCTTGAAAGGGCTCTCATTGTTCCATTCTGGGAAATTTATCAGAATAACTAAGCAGATTGAAGGATCACAAAACCATTGAACCATTAAATAAGTAAATAGGAATAAAAGAAACCATTTTTACAAGTAAGTATCAAATGATAAATATAGAAAGAGTGATGCAGTTTGAAACTACCACTTGTACCCATTATACCAGTAATTAATTCAATATACTAGTAAATAAAAGTGGGCTGAGGAATGGGATAATTGCACAGACCCAAAGTATCTCCATACGAAATACTAATTCTCATTTAATTTTTGTACTAATTCATAAAGTATATTATTATTCCTGTTTTCCTGATAAGAAGACATTCCAACATAACATTAAATAGGAGAATCCCAGCAGATGCTATATTTATCAAGTGATCAAATTAGTACCATTGGTAATGGGACAAATTGGCATCACGAGCCACCTGAGAGGATAGAATAAGAACATCATCCCCCTTCTGCGATACTCTTGCCAAAAATCGTAATGGGGTTCTTTCCAGAAGGAAACATTAGACCAACCCACACTGAGAAATATTCTACAAGAGGAATGTCTTGCAGCTCCAGAAATGTCAAGGTCATGAAGGCCAAGAAAATAAAAAGTTGCCCCAGATTGAAGCAGACTAGAGAGACATGACAACTGGGTACAATATGAGACCCTGGGGTGGTGGTGATATTACAAAGGACACTATTGGAACAAAATTTAAAAGGATTTCTGAACAAAGGTTGTTTCTTTGTATTAGTACTCTTGTTATTTTTCATATGTCTAGTATTATTTCAAACTTTCTAAAAAGTCAATTTAAGAAGTATAAAAAAGCATTTCTTCCCAAAACTTCGGTTATCTCTAGTTATCTCCTTGTGTGCCTTAATAGGCAGCTGGACAACATAGTTATACAGTTCTGGTACTTCCTTGGTTGTATGCCACTCCAAATATCACAGAAATATAAAATGATATGACATACTGAGTACGGAAATAGATAAAACATCAATATATTAGTAGCTTATTCTTCCCAAGTATTTACTATGTTCTAATTTAATTTTCATATTAATTCATAGAGTTAAGTATATTATTATTCCTGTTTTCCTGATAAGAAAATTGAGGTTGAGATAAGCTGAATAACTTGTGCTAAGTCATAGTTTTTGTAAATGATGGACAGAGATCTGAACCCAGGCAGTCTGCTACTCTAGCCTGCATTGTTAGCCACTTTGGTGTGCTGTTTCTCACAGGTGAGGGTAAGCTCAGGCTCTTGGAAGGCAAGGCTGGTGGCCGGGGTGGATGCCATTGTGAGAGATGTATTATTCATATTGAATAAGACCTCTTATTCAATTGGGGGGAGGAGGTAAAGAGAAAAATTCTTAGCCCCCCTCCCTGATTATGGAATCTTAATGTTTGGAAGCACTTAATGCAGGGATCCCAGACAAGCCTTCTGAGGTCATCTAGCTTCTTTGCTCTACATTCTAGGGTGGCCCCTTTTCAGGACCTGTTCACCCAGACATAAACACCACATTATCTTACAGAATCTTGCAAACAACAGGGAATACCCTGCCCTGAACAACAAGTTGCTTCCCTGTAGGCATTACACCTGCAATTCTAGTATGAGTACCAGACATCAGAAGGATGATTGTCACCTAGGGTAGTGACCGATGTGGGAGATGACCTTGGTCACAGAGAGCGGGGAGAGAAGCAATCCACGTGTTAAGGATAGAATTTCCTTAAGCAATCCACGTGTTAAGGATAGAATTTCCTTAATTCTTATTATTTCGTTTAATCCTGGTATCCCATTCAGAAAAAGATAATAGTATTCAGAAAGTTTTTGTGGTTTGCTTATGGTCTCATACCTAGTGGTAGACCCAGAATTCACAAATCAAAAATCTCTGGCTTTTTTGAGTTTTAAGTGACTTCAGCTTTTAAGAAAAAGTATGGTAAAACACAAGTCAAACAAGCTGGGGGAAGAAGACTCTTATTTTCTACGCAGACTGGAACACCAAGCAAAGTACAGCGTGGACTATAAGGCAATAGCTTAGACCCAGACCCTAGACCAGATGGGAGGTGAGGAACACTGCATTCTTCCAAGGAGCCCAGATATTTGTTTTGATTAGGAGGCAGCCATGGAAACACAGGAAGATGTGGGAGTCCGACAATTGTGACTGGACCTACAGAACTCAATATTGACTTATAGAACTCAACATCGACCTACAGAGCTCAATATTTAAGACTTAATCAATTCTGCATCCCAGCGGACAGGGTCCATGGGATTTCCAACTGTATGCCTTCCCTCTAGGACTGGCCCTGAACTGGGGAGGCCTAAGGTTGGCTCTAGGTCTAGCTGCAAAGAGCTGTGGAGGGCAGGGACCAGGGTACCTGAGCCTGGCTCACTAGATGTCTTATAGTTGTCTTATTACCATCATCGCTTCCCAAGCGAGGGCATTTGGGATCCCTAGTTTTCCTCAAGTATACAGCACTTTTTCCTCGTGTAGCCCCCTTGCTCTCGAGACCCCCTGGGGATACAGCATGAAACTGTAGAGCACTTTGGTTATTAGGGTTATGAGCACAGTCTGCGACTTTCTTTTGAATATCTCATTTATCTTTTCCCCCAGAAAGAATACTTGCACAGACAGGAAGCTTTGAGTTCTTCATCCAAACTTATTTCTCCAAAGATTCCATTATATTCATCTTGGTTGATAGGTTTGTCCATTCAAATAAACTGGCTAATCTTGAGGTTGGCATTGGCCTCTATGGTAGCCACTTCCCATACACTTTCTTCCAAAACATCTACATGATTCTCTTCTTTCTGGCTTTCAGATTCTAAGTCAAAACGAAATGCCAAACTTACAGCCTCCTGAAGGAGGAGCTCACAGGAGCTAAGTAGCATGCATAATGTATTCTTGCTCATTAAAAGATCCCCTAGGTCAGGGGAAATAAAAGAAATGCACAATGCAAAGGTATAACTCTAAATAAAAGGACTCATCCTTAAGGCGATTTTTACAGACATCTGCAACTAAGATAAAATCCAGACAGATGAGTTATATTAAGAAAAGCAATAATATCTATAAAGGCCTGTTTGGATTTGAGGTGTAATGGCCAACAGTGTAACAACAATTTAAAGACCTTAAAAACACAAATTAATATTGTCTGGAATATTTTGCAAGAGAAAAGAAAACTAAAGGTGTTGAAAAAAGCAAAAGGAAATAAAAAGAATAGATCAAAATCTTATTCTACATCAACCTTCAGGTTTAAGTGTTTCACAGGTCTGGCTCAGACACTGTCCCATGACGCTGATCGTTTTGGGCGGAGTGAGGGGATGGCTTTAAGATAATTTATTTGTTTGCCTGTGTTCTCCAACTGTTTTCTTGTCCAGAAAAACTTACAAACTGCCTCCTCTCTCGTGGAAAAGCCAGCACAAGTTCATTAACCAGAGATTTGCCAAACACAATATCCTTAGAAAAATGTGCTCTCATGAAGCTCTTGGTTGTCGGGAGGTAATCTTGCCTTCATTCAGTTAGATGACTTTTCTCAGTGCAGAGAAGTATAGCCAGAAGGGAATATGCTTTTCCTTTAATTAAAAAATAGCAGCGAACTGAAGAAGTCATTTAACCATGTGGAACAAAGCAGAGAGACTAGAATGCGTTTATCTCCAGCAGAATAACAAGTTGCAAATGAATGCAAAACATTTCAGGACCTGAGTAAACCAAGGATCATTTCATAAAATAATATACTAGGGTTGTATTTCACAAATAATATTTATGTTGTCAGTGCCTCGTTCTTACAACACCTATAAAATTTACACGAATTATTTGCAATCTTTATGCTTCAGCAGATAATCCCCAAATCCTTCCCAAAAGATCCTTTTCTTAAAGCTGGAGTCACTTGAAATTCAGAGAAGTCAGAGATCTTTGATTTATGAATTCTGGGTCTGCCACTAGGTGTGAGACCATAAACAAGTCACAAAGACTTTCTGAATGCCAATACATTTTTCTGTAAATAGTATCCAAGGATTAAGTGAAGTAATAGAAATTAAGATAATTCTATCCTTGCATAAAGACACGAATGGATTGCTTTTCTCCCGCTCTCTGTGACCAAGGTCATCTCCCACATTGGTCAGCTACCCTAGGTGACAACCCTCCTTCTGATGTCCGGTACTTGTACTAGAATTGCAGGTGTAATGCCTACAGGGAAGCAACTTGTTGTTCAGGGCAGGGTATTCCCTGTTGTTTGCAAGATTCTGTAAGATAATGTGGTGTTTATGTCTGGGTGAACAGGTCCTGAAAAGGGGCCACCCTAGAATGTAGAGCAAAAGCACTAGCTGATCTCATAGGCTTGTCTGGGATCCCTGCATTAAGCAGCTTCCAAACTTTAAGAGTCTATAAATAAGTAAAATTTTATATAAATAACATTTCATATAGCACAGAGGAGGATAAATGTAGGGGTGCTAATTTTTGTTATTAAAAAACAATAAAAAACAAACAAAAAATGCCATCTTTAATGTCATTTTAACCATATTAACACCAAAATCTTATAAAAGAGGCACTTTTGGAGTAGAAAAAAACCTTTCCTTTGGATGAAATAAATTTAATTCTATTCTAAATGTATTGTGTTGCCCTTATTTGATTTACTGTACTACAAATGGAAACCCAGTGAAATCAAATGGGTCTGTGAGTAGGCCGAGGTTCCACTATGCTGAGGAACCTATGCCATACAATTAAAAGCTAATTTAGTGATGGAAATTTCTGTCGGTAGCTTTTAGACTGGCTTATAAATGTGTTTTTAAAAGTCTCTTTATCTATCCCATATAAAAACTCTTTTTTTTCTGTCATTATTTGATTTGGGTACATGCTATTCGTGGACAATAGTGGTAGACATGTCTTCTAAAACACTAGAAATGCAGCTTAAGCTAGCTTCCACATTTGTGGCTACATCCAGAGAGGCAACAAAATAATCTTGAGTACAATGAAATGTGTTCTGAAATGATGGGACTTTCCTAGATGTAGAAACTATTGTGTAAGATGCAGCCAGTTCTCACAGGCTAGCCACAGCCTCATAAAACGTCCTAAAAATCCCAGTATACTTAACTGGGCAGCTGTCTCATGAAGCCTGAGTGAATAATATCACAATTTAATTAATGTTTGTGATGCCATTCTGTTTGCTATAGTCTTCTTGTTGTAAAATTGCTATACAAATAATATATATTGTAAGCCATGGTCCAAAGCATTCTTGCCTTTTTTTATGACTGTGAATGAAAAACAAAATGAGATAAAGAATTGAGAAATAATAGTTTTACAAAACGACTCAAGAAACCTCTTAGAAAAAGATTTCCATTAGAAGGTAGATGCTAATAAAGAAAAGATGAGTATTAAATAGTGTAATATAGAATATCAGTAGTATGAGTGAAACTGGATTCTCCAAAAAGTAAAATTGGGATTCACAGATATCCCAAAAGGCAATGTGTATATACACTATAGCTTTTTATGTCTCCTTTCTTATTGTGAGGATAAGGTATAATATTGTAAAGATATATAAAAGTGAAGAATGGGGCTGAAAAAAATTAAGCATTGGTATAATACTTGAATTGTGCTTAATGAAAAGAACTTAAAATTTTGTTATTTATTCAATATACTGCTGCTCTTCTTTTTCCTTCCAATTCATATGTTATTCTGAAAATACTCAATAATGCACAACTATTCACTAGTGAACACTCTGAAATTACTTACTTATGCTAATTAATATTGAAAGATAAATTCTAAATGCTTAATGTAGAACAAGTTCATTTATTACCTACCGGTTATATCCAGTTTCACGTAAGTAATTATAATCGAATGTCAATGAATAGCATATAATAATATTCCTTTCCTCTCCAACTCTAAGCTGTGCCATGAGTTTATCTACATTGCAACCTATTCGGTTACAGAATTTATTATTGTACAAAACAACTTAGGGATGACCGAATAGAATTTAAATCTCAATTGACCGCAAATTGAAAAGAAAACATGGAATGTCAAATCTGGAGTTTTCTTCCCCACAATAAATTCTACTTTTTCTTAAAAGGTTAAAAGAGCCATTTAATCATACTATTTCATAAAATTAATATGCATTATCCTGAGACACATTGCCCTGTTTGGGAGCCAAGAATCCCATGGGAAAGGCATGCTGACTCACTACTACTATATCATTTTGAAAAGCATTATGGAATTAAACTTGAATTTTATGAAGAAAAGCACTGCTAATGGAAAATGAATTCCACTGAGCTGGTTTCATTTCCTGGCACACTGACCTCCTTAGACGGATGAGCTTAGGTTTAGATGAGTGCTCAAAACTTGAATACTGGGACAGTAACATGAGCTCGATAAAGAATGTGGTAGAAGCTGTTTTGAATGTGTCTGTATGCCTACAGTTATGCTGACTTGTTTCTAAACTTCCGTAAGTGTATCTCCACCCTCACTTTGCATCCTGGGCTTCAGTGCCTCATTCCAGTTTCCCATTTAGACACAGTCCTATCATCACCTTAATATCATATACCTGATTTTGATTGATTACCTTCCATCCAAATCTGCTAATTCTCCCAATCTGCTTTCTGAAGGAGCTGTGCCAGCCTTTCTATTAAGTATGAACATTATACCCTGGCACTTAAGAACTTCCATGTTAGCATCTGACCTGTCCCTATTTCATCAGTAGAATTTTCTACTCTTATTGTTTTCCAGTTACTGTTTTTGTTCTGTTTGTTTGTTCTTTGTACCTAACACCTTCAACAACTTTTGGACTGTTTCTCCAGGATGATGTCCATGTATCTGACATTCTTTAAATCATTTGAAGGGATCCAAGGGTATCTAAAAACTCACAAAGAAACCTCCAATGAGTTGTCTTCTGAGTTAAGCATCCCTCTGTTCTTCTTGTAAAACTAGGTTATTTGATGCCTCCTTCATCTTCATTGTATTTTCCTGACACTGAGCTCTGGTTATGCTGTCCCTCTTCCTGGCAACCCTCTTCCTCATTCACACCCCTTTTTCAAAGCCAGTCTCAAATGTTATGTCCTCTAGAAATATGTATTTTGAAAGGAGTGGGGGTTGACTACCGTCCATTTTCCTTTGTGCTGGTAATAGTATCCTTATTTTGGTTGAAACACTCACCCTTCTGTCATGGAAGCTACAGCTCTTCTCCAGGAGTACTTCCTGATTGACTTAAACAAGTACATTCAGCCCCTTTGGCCATACAGATTGGTTGATGAATAGGCACATGACTGAGATGCTAGCAGATATTTGATGGGGGTTTCTGGCAAAGTGGCTCAATTATTCTTTGGCGGAGATACTCTTTGACTTTTGGATGTTAGAAAGGAAGCAAACAATCCCTCCACAGATACTGTTGCCATCTTGTAACTATAAGAAATGTAAATTTAGGTAGGCTTAAGCAGACAGCATAGGAGAAGGCAAGAGAAACTTGGAGAAACTAGGTCTCGAGTGACATTGCTGAACCACTAGTCCATGACTGACCAGAAGCCTACGCTTTTTCAGGATTTACATTTAAGTTATTCAATAATTTTCTTATATCATTTGAGCTAGGTTGAGTCAGGTTTTTTTTTTTTATTTTTTTACATGTTATCGATTATTTTTTATTAAATATATTAAGGCGACATTGGTTAATAAGATTATATGGTTTCAAATGTACAATTCAGTAATATGTCATCTGTGCATCGCATTGTGTGTTCACCACCCACAGTCAGATTTCCTTCTGTCACCATGCATTCGACTCCCTTTACCGTCACTTGCAATCTAAACATTCCGAAGCACGCACTTTTTGCTCTTGTGGTTTTTTATGCGTGCGCCATAACATTTTGTTGTTTCCATTCTTACGTCGCTTGTTCTAATCTATGTTGTTATGGCATGTATGTGTCATATCATGTGATTATTTTCCCAGTATTCAATTCTTGATCTTCTTACTTTTATCTTTCTGAGTGTTGCATTAAATGCCTACCTATAAGAAATGCTTTAAAATTGGATTATTCTTCTATTCACCTGTTGTTGTTATATCAGGCAAAATACTTGGTGAGTTCTTTGGCCTTAAGTTATCTTCTCTATCATCTCCTGTGCTATCGTGAAATTCAAGTGAGATAACGTACTCAAAGATGTTTTGTGGAGACTGCTAGGCATCCTCTTTGCTTCAGGAACATTAACCAGGTTTACAAAAAGAGGATCTCATAGTTCAGTTTTCTCTGCTCTAATATTTTAACTTATTTTCCTATTTCCTTCTTCAAAAGCTTATCGCATCTCTGGATTTATCTGTTAGACATAGTATTTCAATAGAAATTATTTAAGAAATCATTTGCTTTAGAAAGCAGTTATAAAGAGATTTAAGAAGTTGATTTCCTAGACTCGTTTTTCAGAATCATGAACATGACATGGAGAAATTGTTTAGCTTCTGTTAAGTACCTAGTGTTCCTAAATAGCTTTTATAGAGCTGGTGAGCCAAAATTAGACCTGAGAGACCAAAGGGAGATCTCACCTTCACTTCATCTCATCCTTTACTAATGTTCTGAAAATAAATGCACTTGGACTCTGGGTCCTGGTTTTATTCCATCTGGTCCTCATGCTGACATTACTGTGGTCTCTGAGCTATAGCCTTGAGAATAATTTGCTGCCTGCTGAGATTACAGTATCAGAGAATATGGAATATGAGTCTATTTAATAATTCCTTCTGGGAAAACTATTTTGTTCTCTTTGATAAGCCCAAAACACTGTGCAGAGGACACGTTTCTTTCCTGACATATATCCATCTACTCATATACACCCAGGAAAGATGGGATGCTGGAATGAGAAACTAGGAAGGGACAGTTTTGATGAGCATGTGCATTAGTTTGCTAGTGTTACCCTAACAAAATATCACAAACTGGGTGGCTTAAAATTTTATTTTCTCCCATTCTTGGAGGGTAGAAGTCCAAGGTCAACGCGTCAGCAGGTTTGGTTTCTTCTGAGTCCTCAATCCGTGGCTTGCAGGTGGCCATCTTCTTGGAATATTTACTCATAGTCTTTCCTCTGTGTACGGGCATCCTTGGGGTCTTTTTTTGTGTCCAAATTTCCTCTCTTGTAAGTAGCCCAGTCAAATCAGATTAAGGCCCACCCTAAGGGCCTTATTTTTAACTTAATCACCTCATTAAAGCCCCATATCTATATAAAGTCACCTTCAGAGCTACTGGAGGTTAGAGCTTTAGCATATGAATTTTGTAGGGACACTGTACAGCCCATATTTGCTATAGTATGTAAATAGCTCAGTACTAAGTATGTTTATAATGCATTTTGTCATTTAATTTTTAAAACAAGTGATTGATACTGTCTCTATCATTTTCCCCACTATAAATGTGAGAAAATTCTTGCTCAGTGAAGTTAAAGATATTTGGTGGGATCGAGGCTTTGTGGATGAGGAAATGTTCTCTGGCACCAAAAGAAATGTGAGAAAACCATAGAGAAATTTCTGTCCATGAATTGGGGCACATGCTAAGGAAACGAGTTGTGCTTTGGTTTCACATCATCTGAGACCTTCCTATGGTTTTGACTTATTCCGAATTCCACTCCAGGAAAGCCAGTTAGGCCAGGTATCCAGGAAAGGTTCCTCTGGTTCAGACTTACTTTCCATAGTGGCCCTTCGGAGGGATATTGGAGCTATGTCTTCAGTACGTGCAGGGAGAGGAAGTGCGTGTGAATGCTCGTTCCCTCCACCCAAGGTGGCCCATTTGCCAGGAATCCCAGTTCCCCATCATTGGAGGCAGGACAAATTCTGCAGTGTAATTTACACTTTCACAGCTCCCTCAGAAATCAAGTTGGGGCTGAGACTTTGCCAGAAATTTCATCCTGGTTTGGTTTCTTTTCTTTTCCTTTTCATTCCGCAAATTTGCATAATGTGTGTTTTTATTTTCATCAAGTTCAAAATATTTTGAGTTTCTCTTGAGATTTCTTCTTTGACCTGTGTGTTATTTAGACGTGCGCTGTTTAACACCCGTATGTTTTAGAATTTTCCAGTTATCTTGCCATTAGCAATTTCTAGCTTAATTCCATTGTGATTTGAGAGCCGGTACTGTGTGATTTCTATGCTTTAAAAAATGAAGGTATTTTTATAGCTCAGACTCTGATCTAACTTGGTTCACATGAAGCTCACATGAAGGTTCCATGTGAGCTTGAGAAGAATGTGTATTCTGCTGTTGTTAGATGAAGTAGTCTATGGATGCTAATTATATGCAGTTGATTAATGGTGTTGTTGAATTCATCTAAGTTTTTAATGATTTTCTGCCTACTTGATCTGTCTACTTTGGATAAAGGAGTGTTGAAGTCTCCAACTATGGTAATGGATCTATGTATTTCTCCTTGATTTTCTATCAGGTTTTGTTTCATGTAGTTTGATGATCTGTTGTTAGGTGCATACACATTAAAGATTGTTACTTTGTCTTGAAGAATTGCCCCTTTTAATATTAGAGAGATAGGGAGAAAGAAAGAGAGAGGGAAACGGAAAGAGAGGAGTTGGGCGAGGGGAGAATAAGAGTGAAGAGAAGGAGAGAGAAAGAGAGAAGTTGTTTCTAGAATAGGACGTTGGAGGCTATTTGCAATCCCTAGACCTAGACCACAGTTTCTCAACTTTAGCGGCACTCTGCAATCACCATGACACTTGAAGATCCTGATGCCTGACTTCCATGCCCAGAAATTCTGACCTATTCAGTATGGGATGAATTTCGTGAAAGCTCTTCAGGTGGTTCTGATCTGCGGCAATGCTGAGGACTGCCAAACCAAAGCAGTGCCTCTCTCACTTGACTGTGAATACAACTCACCTTGAAAAACCGCAGGTCTGGGGTGGAGCCTGAGATTCTGCATCCCTAAGAATTTTCCAGCTCCTAACAGGCTCTCGATAAGCTTTCTTTTAGCAACTAAGTTTGCTAATCACTGGGTTTGGAGTGTGGAATCCTGGGAGGAAATCGATGGCACTGATGATAGAGTCCAAATGTCACATTTCCTGGGCAGCCTATTCTAGCAGCTGGAGGAATTTTCTTTATTCTCTGAGTTGCCCTGGCTTCTATCTCTACCTCTCTGAGACACTGACCACATTATGCCTTTAAGATGGGTGTTCGTGGCTTTATTTAACTCTCTTTGGAGCCTATAACTTCTGAGGGCAGTATAGTAAAAGCAAAAAAATTACAAAAGTTTTTTTCCCAAGATAGTGCCCCTAAGAGAAGTCATTTTAATAAAGGTTCGCATGTTGGTTTAACCAGTGGCTTAACATTTTGTACATAGGAGCTCCAACGAATATTACATTTAAATACTCTAAGATATTCTACAGTAAGAAAGTATCTTTAACTTTAACTGGAGGTTTTCAAAATTATTTGAACATAAAATACTCAATATGCTGATCTCATGGAAGAAGATCTGGTTACAAATCTGAGGAAAAAGTGATGCTGAAATTTACAAGACTGTAATGAAGGATTAAGTGAAGTGAGATAATAAATGACAGATATAATATGTATTAATAAATTATATGACAGCATTTATGTGCTGTGTCTCTTATAGTGCCTGATGCTGTGGGCTCCTTTCTTTTTCATCTTTGTGGTACTGAGAGCACCTAGGACAGTCATTCTGTTACACACACACACACACACACACACACACACACAACACACAGTCATGAGCCATGATCTCAGCTATATTTCTTCTTTCGAAACAGTAAGAAAATTCCACAATCTATAAGTGGGTGTCAGGAGCATTAAATGCCACCTAAATTGACAACCTCCTCTGCATTTCCTTTATTACTAATGGTTGTAGAACAAGAAGAAACTACTGAAGACAACCTCCCTTTGAAATTCAGCATTTGTTATTCTTCTATTGATTGAATCTTTAACTGAGCAATTAATATGCACAAAACCCTCCAGGAGATAAAAGTATTGATAAGGCGTGGATGGTCTAATTAGACATGGATAGTCTAATTATGGACTCTGCAGTGCCTCTTGTTGCTCAGCTCTCTTCCATGCAGAGAGCCTGGTGGGCTGACAACATAAAAAACACAATTAGTGGCTGTCTTGCCTGCCGAGCAGAGGGAAGGCTCTGAACGGGTCCCTCCCACTTTTGTGTCCCTGGACATTTCGTCTATAAGTTTAGTTTATGAAATACCTGTGAACTCTTAGAGCAGAGCACAATGTCTGGCTCTGTCTGTTTTTTATAACCAGCTCCTTAATGAATTGAGTATGGGATTCTTCATAGATAATACAAGAACCATAAGGAGTCTGATGGAACTCAAATTAAGAGAAACGTATACCCATGTTTATGCGGAGAGGAAAATATAGGGAATACAACCCGGATTTTTGTTGTGGTTAAGAGCACAGAGAGTTCATCCTCCAATACCGCCTCGCACATCCCCAGCCTGCCTCCTTCGGGGTTCAGTCTAAAGCCAGCTCTTACTGAATGACACCAGTTCCGGCTGGGAGATGAAGAATAATGAAGACAAGGGAAGAAAGTTCTTCATTTCCTTCGGAGCTGTTGTTTATTGTTTAATGTAGCTTTTCTTTTTCCGTTTGGCAGATTCTATGGTTGTTACACAAAATGTGAGCCAGGATTATAGGTAGGAGCATGACTCTTTTGAAAATAGACTTTTCTACAACTCTTGAGAAATGTTTCTCTTCTTTTTTTAATCCGCTGTCTAGACATATACTCTTAAGACAATGATTTTCAAACCTGGCTGCACAGTAGAAATACTGGGAGATTAGGCCAGGTATGTTTTATTTATATTTAAGCTCTCTGGGCACTTCTGAAGTACAGCCCAGGTTAAGAACCACTGCCTGCAAGAGACTGTATTTTTCGTGTTCATTATTGTTAACTGATTTAGCTAAAACCTGGGGGCTTGAATGACCCCAATGATACCAGTTGTCTGTTCACTTCCAACAATAAGGGTTTACTTCTACTGGAAGAACACACTCGAAATCATTAGATTAAGGTGCTTCCACCACGACCCCTGATTTTCGGCAACAAACTACTAAATGTGTAAAATATTGTGATACTCATTTGTATCACAAAGGTCTCAGGAAAGAAAAGAACTTTAATCCTGCCTTTGGCCAGGTGACAGAACAAAGGAGCTGTGGACATTTTATTTAAAATCTCTGGATGAACCTCCAACGACTTTCTGAGCAGTTACATGATCAAATTGGGCAGTGGGGTATGCATAAATATCCTTTCTAACTTTATTTTTGAATATAAAGGACACTGGTATTTACTAAGGAATTAAATTCACCAACATATCAGACTTTATTTTCAATATCTTGAGTGATCCTATGATTTCTAAAATGTGAAAAAGATTTTCCTCTTCTTCCTTTAACTTTGGTAATGAAGGTAAAGTTTATTTTTAATATTTAGCAGTGTTCAGGACTCTTTCTAGACTACGGCTTAAGAAGAATTAGCTTGGAAATGCTTTTTTTATTTTTGGCTTGTTTTAAGTATACAGAGATAATGTTTCTTAAGTTTTTGATAAACATTTGGAGATAAAACTAAAACCTGTCTCATATTTATGCTGCTTGTAAGGATGAGGAATACAGATATTTATGGTTTGAAGTGAAACTGCTTTATACATTATACATAATGCTCTGCGGTATTATTATTTTAACATGCATGAGAGCCAGAGAAAAATAAAATTTGTCATTCATTTTGCCTTCCTATTTCAGCAGAAATGGTAAACAGCAGGATGGTAATCAGGGAAAGCTAAATTTTTCATGAGGGTATATTTTCTCTTTGGTTTAGCCTTTATATTTAGGTAAATTTAGAATGGTTGACTAGGAAAGGGAAGATGGATAATATTTGCAATCTCTGGGGTTTCAGACCTCAGATCTAGAGACTCGAACCTGGTCGGGGAAAAAGTAGCAATGAGGGTCAACAGTCTGTCTCTCTGAAGGTGGAACAGACTGAAACGATACAACATTTGACCCGTATTTTACTACCAGTTAGAATGAGATTGAAAAACCGTGCAGCAGAGGGCATGATCATAAAAGTAAATGTAAATAACGCCATACATTACATCCTGCTTGAATCTTGGGAATGCTCATATCAACCTACAGGGGTCACTAGGCATTGGGGATATGGATCAATGGTTGGAGCCCTTTGTAACTTCCATCTCTCTGGGTCTCTGGCCCTGCAGCTCTGAGGATCTCTTTTGCTGGAGAGGCTGCAGCTACACTCTCTATTAAAAGGTAGGCTTTTTATAGAAGAATAAAATGTATCTAATGAAGTAATAAATACTACCTATTGCTCTAGGAGAAATACATTGCATTTTATCAAGTCAGATATCATGAGCTTGAATGAGCAGAAACTGCTTACTGATTATAAGTCGTCCATCCTGGAAAATATTTCATTCTATCACTGAGGTTCTACAGTAGTCCTGTAGATGTATGAATTTTCTCCCTCCCCTCATCTTATAATGTTTAACTAATTATTTAACAGGTCAGGCAGTAAGAAGAGAAGTTAATTTGCACTTGATTAAAAATTATAAGAAAGTTAGGAACATTAATGGTTTTCAATCATTTAAAAGTGCTTCTCCCCATCGCCACTACTTACGGTAAATTAAATATCCCCTTATGAAAGGATGACGGTTATTTTAAGTCACATCTAGTTGTTTGGGGTGGCAGAACCTTCCCTGAAGGCCTGGTGGCACTCTTCACTCTCAGATTGGGTTTTGGTAAAAGGACTGGTCATGAAAATCCACACAAAAAATTTCTACCACGAGCCAGTGTATGTGGCTGCACATTGTAGTAAAATCCTTCAAAAGGACAGCAAATCAGAAGACTGCACCAGCAGGTACGCTGTTTACTGGGTGCAGTCAAGGTGGTCAAGTGCTGGAGGTGCAAGGAGCTGTAGAGGTTTGCATGGTTTTGTGTTCACTAAGGTAAGCCCTGGATTCTAGCGATCCTGTCAGTTTTATCGTCATCCTTTATTAGCTCTGTGACCCTGGTATATCTCAGCTCCAATTTTCTTATCTGTAGGTTGAGGATACTAACTGTGGCAGAGGCAGTGCAATGTGCTCATTATTTACATCCTTAGGCATTAGGATAACTACATTTCCCAGCTTCCCTTGCAGTTAGATTTCAAGGGACAGGTGACTGGCTCTAGAGCTAAAGAGTATGTGTGTGGAGTGGGGTCTTGGGGGTGGGGAATGGAGCCATCCACTTTAGATCTGGCTCTTACAAACAAACATCTGCACAAACTTCCAGTCACACATTTCCCTTACTGCAGTGACTTAGAGACCACACGTTCCACTTAGCGGTGCTATCAGGATGTGGGAGAGTGGCCAACCTGCATGTAATTTTAAGTGAGCATGAAATAAATGCTATTTTATTAAAGCACTGAAATTTCAGTCGACACTTTCATCTTTCCCTTCTCTTTTCTTTTTTCCTCTCTCCCTCCTTCCTTCCCTCCCTCTCTCCTTTCCTTCCTTCCTTCCTTCCTTCTTCCTTCCTCCTCCCTCCCTCCTCCCTCCTCCCTCCCTCTCCTTCTTTCCTTCCTTCCTTCCCTTCCCTTCCTTCCTTCTTCCTTCCTTCCTTCCTTCCTTCCTTCCTTCCTTCCTCTTTCCTGATGCTATGCACACCCTATCACATGCTGATTAATGCAGACTTCACACCTGCTTCACACAGAGTATGGATTAAACAACATCAAAGATGTAATGCTGGAGACGTAGGGGCACATAATGTCTTTTAACACATATATTAATGTTTTATATAATCCAAACTCATTATTTTAAAGATAAAAATGTCATGACTTAAAGGAGTTAAGTGATTTACCCACCACTAAACAGCTGATTTGCGGCAAAGCTAAAAATGTCCAACTTAGGGCTCTTTCAAATATATTGCAATGTCCTCCTAAATACATTGAATCTGTTGAGTGAGTTTTGTCTATTAAAATTGATAGCTAACTTTATTTAAAGAAAGTAGCAAATATGTCAAAGTTTTAGCGATAATCAAGCAATGTTCCAATTAATTTTATAATTAAGTGATACTTATTAGGAATTTAGCTGACTATCTTTATATATATACTCATGAAATTTTTTCACATTTTTGAGGTGAGGGGTCGTTTTTTTCCTACTTTTTTTCCCCCCTCTAATTTCTTTTAGTAAGCATTCTGGAAGTAATAATGACCTGCTTAAAACAAAACAAAACAAAAAACAGTAAGCCTTAAAGAAATTCCCTATAAACAAGTTATTTGTGAATGACATGTTATTGATTACATTTCAGAACCATAGAATACACTAATTACATCACTAAATACCATATTTTTTAGTGTCAAGTATTTTCCTAATACTTTTATGAATTAAGACTATTAAAAAGGGATTTTTGAGTTAGAATTTTTTCCTCATGGTAGCTTTCCATGAGTCAATATGTGATGGGACTTCTGCTTGTGGAGTTAGATCGAACGCCCAACTGCATGGAATCCAGAAGCCTTTTGGAGATAATTCATACCTGCTTCCCAGCTGGTGATTCTAGAGCAAGCGATATAATTTTTCTATTATTTTGCTACTCAAACTAAGAGTGCTTATTTGTATCAAGAGCTTTCAGAACAGTTTTCAGTGTAATATTTTCATAGTATTCAGCATAATTTTCAGCATAGTACGGTGGTTCAGAGGGTGGGCTTTGGGACCCAGAGACTGTACTGCCAGCTCTCTATCCCATCAGCTTGTGATCTTAAACAAGTTACTTCATCTTTTTTGAGCTTCAGTGTTCTCATTTATAAAATGAGAGTAAGTCTTACCTCAAAAGCTGTTACAAAGTTAAATGTGACATAAAGTATATATTGCTTGGCAGGAAAGAAATAATTGCTATTAAAAAATGACTGATAATATCATCTTAGAAACCAGCACTAGAAATAGAACAAGACTTTGGTGTGAAATAACTCTTTATACTATTTATAAGATTCAAAAAATTATAAACGATCTAAATGTCTAACAATAGGGGAATGGTTAAATAAATTATAAGATATCGACATAATGTTTATAGTATATTTTGTTACTGTCAGTAAGAAATGCTTTTAGCTTATGAATACTAAATAGGTCACTTTAATGATTTACCTTAAGCCCCTACCTGCCACATGGCAAATACCGTGGCATTTCCCAATTCTATTGTCTTTGAAGAGAGAGCATTGCCTTTTGTATAATTTGCACACAGCCTATACCCCCGTCTTCCTCTGTTTCAGCTTCTGCTTTGTGATGTGTTTTGACTGTTGCCTGCAGTTGCTTTACTCGTTCCGTTGGATGATCCCTGCATCTCTCCACAGCCATCTCTCCACATCAATTCCTGGCTTGGACTGTCCATGTGGTGGCACTGACCCATCCTTGACCTCTAACATCCTTTGAAGCTCAGTACTACCTACTCCTGATCTCTGCTTTGGTGTCGCCTGCATCAAATTTTACTACATTGCTATAGGTCACGCTTCTGCCTACCTGTCCCCAAACAGGAGTTCTGACTCTCATGATATACAGATATACAATGTTTATTTTTTCTGCATCCTTCCAAGGAGAGCCCTGCCCCTTCTTGTGGCTTATTTTAAATTTTAGATATGGGGTGCGGGGGTGGCAGTAGGATCTGGACAACCTGTTAGGTCCCTAGAGATCCCTTTGTGCCTTTGAGCCACACAGCCTCCCCCACTGCTGTGTGCACTAGGCTCTCATGGACGCCATTACACCCCCACTCACCCCATCCCTGCTGCTGATTCTTGCCCAGAGTCCATTCTCCTCTCTCATGACTTCATTTGTTTTCTCTTTCAGGCCATCTATTTTCCCTCCTCATGATTCGGCTTCCACATGGACCTCCCCTTCTATCAGCTATTAGTCTCTTTGGTTGATGCTAGAAGCCCTTGCCCTCACTTCAAGCCTTTCAATATACCTTTGCCTTGCCTTCGACAGCTTTTTGTTTCCTTACTTTTATCTGTATTGGTATCTATCTGTATCTGTGCATATCTATGTTATTATCTCTCTTTCAATCTATCATCTAGCTCTCTGTCTCCGAATCATATATGTAGCAGAGACTGTTGGTGCCCTGCCACCTCCTGACACACACTTTCCCCTTGGGTTCCCACTGCCAGCCTCCGCAATTCTTTACCCAAAGGCTTTCTCTGGAAATCAGAGCCTGCATAGGAGACACACCAAGTAATGGGGATCAACATGCACTTGCCTCCCCAGCAGCCCTCTGCCGTGACGGGAATTGGTGATTGAATGCTCCTAACACCCTTGCCCTTTGGGGAGTAGGGACAATTACGGGGCAAGTTCTCCACTGTGTCTCAGGGTCTCCAGTGGGACTGAGTCCCACGATGGCAACCTGCACAGTAACGCACCCATAACGGCTGTATTGCTTGCTGCCTCACTCCCCCACCCTCCTGTTGGTGCTTCCGGGGATCCCTTCTGTAATATACACAACCTGCAATCGAATACTCCTCTCAGGGTCTGTTTCTGGGGAAACCCAACTTAACAAAAGGGTCACATTCATATTTATTTCTTGCAGCTCATATGAAGATGGCTTAAGGGTTATTATTGGCTCTGAGCGAAATGTGAACTCAAAATGTGAGAAGACTGTTAACAAAATTAACATCTTTAGGCAGCGCTGCTGGAATAATGCTTAAAGAGTCAAATTATTTGTGTGGTTTTATGTCTAATTCTGGATAACGCTTTAAAAAAATATTCAAAAATTGAAATATTGACTATGGCCCGATTAGAGGTTTAGGAACCTAATAACAGATAACGTTTAAAGGAAGTGAAGCTTTGTGGCTGGGAGAATGAACAGCATATTCAAGTGGCTGAAGGGAAGTTGTGTGCACAGAGGACTAAATTTGTTCAATCTTTTAGCAGAAGGCAGAACTCTGATTGGGCAAAAGTAAGAAAATGGTAAATTTTGGCCATGGAAAATTAAGAATTTTCTGACAATTTGAGCTTTTCCCATCACATGCAAGGTCCTAGTCTTGAAATACTTAAACAAAGGGCAAAATCACCTAAATCCATCCCGTTCCTTAAAGTTAACCAGGTCACACATGTCAGTCTCTGTGGTTCTCTCCAAAAGCTCATCCGGTCACCAGAACTTTGCTTCTGGAATTGTATCAGGCTACCGTCTCGTCTCATGCCTTGCTGATCCTTCTCCTCAGTTTTCCTGGTTCCTCGGATTCTGGATTTGTGCCTCAGTTGTGTTCTCTGGCCAGCTGTGTGAATTAGCAAGGTAGTCTTGGACTTGTTCTTCCCAGCATCCAGGGCTGTCTGCTCTCTCCTCTTTGCACACCTGCAGGCGATGGGCCTTGTACCCCCAGCCCCTCCCCTGGCTCTACACCAGTCATCGGTGGCTTCTCACTTGGCCTTGTCTGACATGAGAAGGAGACAGGAGGAAAGAGAAAAGAATCCTAAATGGAGAGAGAACATATTTTACGTGGCTTCAAAATTTACTACTAACTCTATAATTCTATAGTTGTTTTCCTTTTGTCTTTGTTATCCTTTCTTAAGTTTCATTTCTCTTGTTTCTTCATTTATAAATATTGCTTCCCAAGCTACCCTGAGAAAATCAAGCCAGTTTTCAGTTTAATGGTGTCATCACTTCAACTCCCTAACTAGGCTTGTCCTTTCCTCCACATTCCTCAAGCCTTGGTGATTGTTTTTGCCTTTCACTTTATCTAAAGATAGATAGTTTGATACTCAAGGAAGCCCCAGCCTATGCTTTCCCCATGGATGACTTATTTGTCCTCACATAAATCAGTGCTCCGCTTTGGCAATTGTTGTCTTACCCAGAGTCCTTAGCAGAAGATGCTGTTTCCCACACCTAGTACTGCCTTGCCAGACCACTGGCTGGGCTCAGTGGACACTGGGTATTGCTACCATCTTCTGCAGGCTCGGCAGACCTGCTGCCCAGTGGGACAGCTCTCTCCGATGCCAAAAGGAGAGCTTGTTTTTCATGAAGGAAACATGTGTTCTTCCAGTTGGCAGAGTTAGGATTAGTAGGTGGAAACACAGAGCTCTGGACCCCATAAGGATCTGGAAATAAATCTTCAGAGAATCGAGCTGCAAAAACTCTGTGGTGTTGCAACACTCATTTGCTTTCTCAACAAACGTTTACTGAGCGTCTGCTTTGCCCTGAGGCTCAGAAATTAGGAAGAAAAATGGATCTCAAGCGAAAAAGGAACTTACAGTCTGTTGAGAGAAAGAGCCATGTAAATTATAATGGGGTCGGGGATGCGAGTAAAATGTGGTAACAGAAAAAAGGGAGCAGTTCTAACAGACACTAACTCCTATCAACTATCCTGGGCTCTGGGAAGAAGATGAATCACAGGCTCCACACTGGCTTAGGATGGGTGTTGAATTCCTGCCAGGCCATTTACCAGTGGAGAGAATTTGGGCAAGTCACTTCGGTGCTCTAAGATTAAATGAGAATGAATGCAAAGAACCGAGCAAAATGTCTGGCATGGAGCAGGTTAATAAAATCTCGCTCCCCCGTTCTCTGATTTCCCTCTCAGAGTATCCTCTGCAGAAATTTTTGGGGCAGTTACTCGTACATGATTTGTGTTATCTGGATCCCAATCCCAACCTTTCTAAACATCTTCCTTATAGTGATGTTTCTGGACTGTCCAGGTGGACGCCCTAATGATTTACCGTGATACACAGGTGTATCTTCGGACTACACGCTTGAAACATTTTCATTTTTCTTCTTTTCTTCTCTTTCCTTTGTCTCTCATTTTCTCTTCTATGACTTTTCCTTCTGAGACACCAATCTCTCCTTTCATAATTTCTTATTCTATTTTCTGGGCCTAATGAAGAATCCCCTGGTGTCTTGGAACCCTGAGTCTGATCATTTATTCAACATCAGCCTTCCTCTATAGAGCTTCCTCCTACCATCTAAACACATCACGATCTCATGGATTTGGCCCTTGTACTACCCTGTTCTCTCTTTGAGTGACAGTTGGTGGATAGATGCTTAACTGTGCAGGCATCTTATGGCAAAAGATGTGAATAACAGAGGCTCCCTTGTTTTGAAGACCGGCGAAGTCTCCATTGAAATGTAAGAGAATCACGCTTGGGATGAGCGAGAGGATATCAGCAAGGTAAGAAACCTGGTCTCCTAGAGTGTGAGCCAAGGAGAGAAAAGTCTTGTAGAGCACAGATAAAACAAATATGGGGGCTTTTAGATGCCATTGTCTCCAGAACTCTGCTGAAGATCCGGAAGTTTGTCAAGCCTCATGCATTCCATGAAAAAGACTAATGACAGTGTTGCCATGGCACTGAAAATTTTAACTTTGGATTTCATTTTAAACTGTTAAAGCTTAAGTTACTGCCTTCCTCAGAATCAAACTGTGCTCTAATTTGTCATCTTTCTGGTCCACAGATTTTGTATGGTGCTCTCAACTTTCACTTAGAAGACAGGTTCTGAGCAAAATCAAACCATTGGAATTCTTTCTATTTCTAATAATGTAACTCTTACGAAGTATAGAGAAGGAACATACACATTTAATAAATAGAAAATGTTTATTATACAGCACTTTCAAGATTATTTGACAAAAAGCAGTAACAAGCCAAAGGAAAACATTTCTACAAGAAGCTAAACAACGTGTATAAGCACATACATTAAGGTGAAGAGTTTCTGCCCTTTTGGTATAGAATATGTATGCGTCCATTTCCAATTTTGAACAATTATGATATAAGAGCTAGTACTCTATTGTAGTCAGGAAAACTTGTAATCATGATAAGAGGAGGCATTCAGAGTAATAATGTAACCACTGTTGAAGGTATTCACCAAACGTCTCAAAAACCTCAGAACAAACTGACATATTATCTAAATAGGAGAAGCAGTTTTCCTGATCTATTTTTACTTTCAAAAAATCCAAATGCACAAGTCCTGTGATATAAAGGACATATGTTAGTGGCATCAAGATAAAAAAAACAAAACAAAACAAAACATGCTTTCTCTTGCTAGTTTACCCATTAGTAGACCACCTATTAAGCATTGAAACCATCCATATTCTTCATTCCGTTTCATTACAATAAAAATATGGAACTAAAATTAATGTTTCAGTCGTGAGATCTTTCTATCAAAAGTGTTATAAAATAATTTTTAAAGGAAAGGCAGTCCATTCTTGGTATGGAACTGACTAAACTTGGCAATAGACTATGGCGTGATAGGAGAAACGTGAGTCTCAGACATTGGGGTTGATATAAAATTCTGAACAAATGATGTGGTGGATATTTCAAGATTCTACGATGATTGTGAGCTGAGAAAGCAGCAGCTTCAGCAAAGGGGGCATCTTAAAATATGACCGAACATAAAGCATAAACGAAGATACTTAAGGGGATAAGATTTATTCTACAAATAATAGAAGAAATCAAAACAGCAAGAAAAAGCTCTTTTATTAGTGGTAAAAAGGAGAAAGCAAACATGAAACAACTGGATTGCACATACATGGATATTGTACACAGCAAATAACAAAAATATGAAGAAAAATTATGACAATAAAATATAGGAACAAAGGTCCACGGAAGTAAAAATTAAAAGAAAGCAAAAGTGATGAATAAATAATTTGAGAACTTATGAGCATTCTTAGAAGTTAGTATATGCTTTAAGCCTATAAAGCTCAAGTAGCTGTGGAAAATGTTTTTAAAAATCTAAAGTAACCTGGAATCATCTAAATGCTGTCATTTCAGTCTTATGTTTTAATAATGACATGTGCAAGTTTATAAAACGTAGCTTTTTAATTGTTACCCACAGTTTTTTTGAACTTTCAATATAACAAGTTTTCAAACCTGAAACTTCGTTAATAACATATTCCCACATCATAAAATATCTGAAAAATAAGTTCCCTCTTAGAAGAGGAAGGATCATCTGAAAAACATTGCACCACAACACTCAAACCTTCAAAGAGCTCCTGTAGATATTGGTGACAATGGTGTATAAACACTATAGAAACATAAACATATCTATATTGTATTGGAAAGACAATTTTCTAGTTGCAGCTAGATTGACATTACATTGCACAAATTTTATTATCACGTGTATACAAGAACACAGGAACACATTCACTCACTAGTTACAGGGACTTCTGTAACAATAGGAAAGAATTATTTGTCATTAAACATTTAATTTGCCAATAATAGTTGCTATGAGTACACCATTAAATTCAAAGATGGAGTTGTTTCTGTAGTACATAGGAGAAACATTGGCACCAAATACACATACTGCATCTTAGAAGTTCAACTGGTAAGTATTGTTTGCTACAGTAAATGGAAGGTAACGATTTTGCCACATTGTTTGTTTGTTCTCTTTAACTGAAGGGCAAAGGTGAGCCCCCTTGGCACAAACACAAGTTGATCCACAAAAGGTCTTCAGCCACTCTTAAAACAATCTCTTGTTCTAAACTTTCCCCAAAATTATTGATAACTGAATGTCAAATATGGAAGCTGATTGTGCTGACTGATTTTGTTCCAGGCTCCGTGCTTGTATATTATTGTCTTGCTTCTCATTCCGTCCTCCCTTAGCACTCCCAATGAAGCACTTTTTGGTGATGATTTTGCTCTTATTCCTGTTTTCCTAAACAGAGAGAAATCATGAAGCAGCAGGCTGTCCATGCAGCTTTCTCCACGTGTGACAAGAAGGCTGGCACCGGATCGGGTGCAGAGGGTGAAGAGAGGTCCCTAACTGGGCCAGTTTGAGAGTCTACTGAAGACTAGGAGTCTGTGGGCCCAGGAGGAAGCCCAGCTACGGAGAAATGAGCTGCTATCGCATCATCTGTTCCCTGGATGGTTCCATGCCCGCCCTTCCTTCACCCACCTGCTCTGTCCAGTCTCCACCAGGTCCACAAGGAGTACCACGAATACCAAGAGGTGAACTCATGATTCAATGGGCTGGTCCTCGTGTGCTGCCCCTTTTCAAACTGACCAAGTGTATGTGGGCACGTATATCTATGCACGAGCGTCCAAAAGAGATTATTTTTGTCGATTTCACTTTATTGATTTATTTTTGTGATAAAAGTTCTATACTCTATGGGATTGTGCTTTGTCAGAACTTCCTTTCTTCCCAGAGAAGCCTTGTCAGTCATTCAAGGATCGGAATCCTCGCCTGGATCCTTTTTGGCCTGCGGAGTACAGCGCCCTCTCGCCTCACTTGGGGCCCTGGCAGCGTCCCCTCCCCTCCGGACTCCGCCCCTCCACTCCCAGGCTTCTCCTCCCAGCTTTCTGCACATCCCAGAGGTGCTGGTGCTCCCTGACTTCTCTTGCTTTTCCATGTGGTCGCCCCCTCCCTACAGGGTGGAGGAGCTTTGCTTATAGTCCCTCAGAATGACGGAGGCGTAGGTCACGTTGGGAGGGGTGCAGAGCACCGACTCGGACACGGGGGAGCTGGGCACCGAGCTGCCCGAGGCCACCGAGTCGCGGAAAGGCGACGGAGGCGTCAGAGCAGGCGAATCCTCCGGGGCGGGTTTGCTGGCCGCCTGCGGGTCCTCCTCGTCCTCTTCCAGTTCGTCTTCCTCCGTGTTCCCTTCCCGTTCGTACAGGTACTCCTGGAGGAGCTTAAACCTCTCGCTGTCGTCCTCGTCCTCGTCCTCGTCCTCGGCTGCCGGGGACGCGGGCTCCTCCCCCAAGGTGCTCAGCTGCAGCGGGAGCATTTGCAGGTGCTGCGGGGGCGCCGGGGGCGGGTACAGGGGCCGCACCCCGTTCCCCGGAACCCCCGGGACTGCGAGCACCGCGTTGAAATCCGGGACCCCGGTGCCGAAATTGTTGACCATTCCCTGTAGCTGGTCCATTAAGGATTTTTTCTGCTGCTGCTGCTGCTGCTGCTGCTGCTGCTGCTGCTGCTGCTGCGGCAGCGCCGGCGGCGGCGGCGGCTGCTGGAGTGGAGGGGGCAAGCCCCTGGGGATGGCGGGCTCGGCCAGGAAGAGGGGGGTCTCCTCTGCGGCTAGGTGCGGCAGCAGAGGCGGTGTGCTCACCGCGGTTGGCACGCGTCGGTGCACCACCATGGAAGGGCTGCTGGGGGCGCTGAAGCCAACCGTCTGGGCATCGTCCTCCTCCACGTTGTAAAGGGTCTTGGTGCTGGTATCTGAAAAGGTCAGGCTCTTGCCGGAGCCCTGGTAACTTTTAGTGAGGGGTTTGATGACGGCTGTTTGGTTGCAGGCCGTCTCATTGGTCTTCACGTGCACAGAGAGACGGTGCCACATGTGCTGTGCCTTGGGCACCTGTCTTCCACCTGGTTCAGACCATGACACAGACTTGCCATTAGAACTATGAATAAAATAGAGATGGATTTATTTGCAGACATATCATGCACACGGGATCAAATACATATAAATCATTTTGCAAACCCAGCTCAATGCAATTTCACTGGCCTCTCCTCTGTACGCCTGTCCTCCACACTCCAAACCTCCCCTTATCACAGATTCAATGCCAAAAGTTGCAGTGACCACAGGTTGCCTCTGAAACTGCAGCCAGTGATTCGTTCCACCTCAAGACAAGGCTGGACATTCCGACCCTGAGAAAAGTCATAGCAGAGAAATGCCAGTCTGTTGTAGAAGCAGCTAAATTCATTTAGGTCTAAGATTTCACAAATTTATTACACAATCACACATGCACAATCTAAGGCAATGATAAAACTGTTGCTCAATGCGAGCCTTTGAAAAATTCTAAAATGGATGGAGGAAACAAATTAAAAGAGAAATCTTAGTAACACATGAATAAGAGAATGTAATGAGGATAGCGCTTGCCTTCCTTCGTTCTTAGTCCCTGGAACAAATTAAAACCCACATGTAAAGCTACTCTCATTGTCCTCCAGGTTATAAAATCCACCCTCTCAGTTGCCCGTTCTGATATGCAGGTATTTCCTGTCACCAGAGCAGCGTGCTCACATACATGGCATCTGTGCAGAGGAGAAAAAAAGCAGATGGTAGAAAAACCTAGACCCACGCTCCATTCAAGTGTTTCATAACTTTGATTTTCTTTTTATTTCAAAGCATTATTCCCGATACGTATAATGTATCACAATCCACATAAGGGCTCTGCTTCACATCAGCCAGCTTGTCATACTGGGAACTTTTAACCGGGTGTGTTTGAAAAGAGGTAAAACCAAGAAGCCCTGGAAAATACGATGTCCAGATCCTGCTTTAGTCCTCTGGTATAGTTTGGTGCAAATGAGACAAAATTAATATTCAGACAAAGCAGAACTTACTGAGATAAAGACCCCTCCCTGGCCTTTTCCTCATTGAGCTTTGGTGAAGAAAAATCCTAGGGCACCAGGACCCCTCCAGCCTTATCAACTTTCATCTGCATGGGATCATCATAAACCAACCAAATAGAATAGAAAAAGGAGGAAAAAAGATGAGATGTCTTGTGTGGATATACTACAAATTCTATTTTGTATGTTGTAATAACTCTGGTCTTTCAGATTTTCAGCTTATTTTCTGTATAACTTTTAGCAGATGGTGGTACCTTACCAGAGCGTACTATTAATAACAACAGTGTTAACACTTAAATCAGTATTTTTTTCCTTCTGTTTTTTTTGTTTGCTTTTTTCTGTATCCATGAAAACATCAGAGAAAGTAGCACAATAATAACACATTTGTGACATTAAAATAAATAGGAAACATGAACATTTTTTCTTAGATGTGTAAAATAGATTTCTGTATCATAGTAATTTCTTTAGAAAAATGTAGGAAATGATTAATAGTTAATATAATGCTTTATTTAGTCATTTTGAAAATATAAGAGTGAATACCTCAAAAATTATGTGAGTGTTACATTTATGATAACAATAATGTTTTGACATTTCATATTTT
Source organism: Pteropus medius (assembly GCF_902729225.1). Taxonomy (NCBI): domain Eukaryota; kingdom Metazoa; phylum Chordata; class Mammalia; order Chiroptera; family Pteropodidae; genus Pteropus; species Pteropus medius. The sequence continues at coordinate 2,570,570 of NW_024352149.1, forward strand.
ATCATCTTGAAAAGTGAAGTGAGTCAGATAAGTATAGATTCTTATAAAAATTCTGATATCTATTATAGAAAATTCTGGATATAAAGATTCTAAAATACATGTAACAGCTAAAATTTGATGTCATTATTTGGGGAAAAAAGTAGTTCCTCCATATATCGGATAATCTATACTGTATTTTTAACGATCTAAGAAAAATTTCATCTCCCAAAACTACTGTGTAAAAATTATTTCTTTTAAATATATGCTTAATATATTCCCTGAGACTCTATAAGTATTTGTCAATGCAAAATTACTAACTCATTATCTTCCACACTATCTTGTTAAAATACCCGACTCTCTTCCCAGTTGAGCAAACTAAAGAGCAGGATGGTGGTGATCCCAGCCAGAACAGGCAGCCAACCAGCCAGCCAAAGGCAAGACCAGAACCCACAGTTCCTACTCTGAGTTTGAAACTCTAGATGAGCTCACCTCCCACTTTCATCTTTCTCAATTTCCTCCATGCCCCACTCTACTCACACTGTTTCTCTCTTTATACATTCGGGACGCCTCTTCCAGAGAGTAGGAAACTGCCTATTTGCCTCTTGCTTTGCTTAAATATGCTTCAGTGTTTCATCCGATCACAACGACTTACATCCTCTTTCGACTACAATGGAAATTTTTTCCTTCTCCAAATACCTGCCTTTCAATGCTCATTAAGAAAATCCTTAAACTAAAAGGCTGCCTTGCATATTCATTTAGCTACATGTGTGTGTGTGTTTTAAAAAACAAGTCTCTTGAAAGCAAAAAGATATATGCACCCCTATGTTCATTGAAGCATTACTAGTAATAATCAAGATATGGAAGCAACCTAGATATCCATCAAGAGATGAATAGCTAAAGAAGACATAGTGTGTGCATATGTGTATATATACATATATGTAATGGAATATTATTCAACAATAAAAAATGAAATCTTGCCATTTGCGACAATATAGAAGGAACTAGAGGGTATTATGCTAAGTGAAATAAGTCACGTAGGAAATTGGATGATTTCACTTATATGTGGAATCTAAAAAAAGCAAAACACATGAATAAACAAAACAAAATAGAAACAGATGCACAGATATAGAGAACAAGTTGCCAAAGGGAGGGGATCAGGGGATGGGACTAAAAAAGTAAACGTGCAAAAGGTCCCAAGAGAATGAATGAATGAATGAATGAATGAATAAATAAATAAATAAATAAAGTCCCTTGAGAGGCAGCCTGCCCCTGTTTCAACCAGCAGGCTTATCCACCCCCGACAAAACACTGCCCTGTCTCTACATATAATAGCAAAAGGGGCATCCTTGTATTCCTGGGACTTACTTTACTCACTCACTTTTATGAGTTGTTTTCCTCAATGTCCAGGAGTTCTACATGGGCCTCTTTTTAAATCATGTGGTTCCATTTGTTAAAGCTATTATCAATCACCTTGCAGACAGATATAATCACAATTTAGTTCTATTTTAATTCAATACCATTTTTATTCCTGTGGTAAGAGATTTTCACCCTGACCATCAAAATTAGCAGCTTCTCTTTCCCTCAGAGTCTTGTTCTAGATTTGCTGTAAAGTATTGTTTAATTAGGAAACAGCTTTACTGTCCCAGGGCATTTATCAGATTAAGAAAATTAATTTTTTTAAGGACAAAATAAATTGCTTCTGAAAGTCCAGAGATAGTGGAGGAAATGTATCTTCTCATAGAAACTGTAGCACAGAATATAATCTTTGGTCCCTGGATTAGTTATTTCAAACTAATGGTCCTTCAATTAGTTATTTCTAACTAAATGGTCCTTAGTTTAAATGTGCAGTAAGCATTGTTTTTAGACTGAGTCAATAGTATGTCATTGTAGATTAGGCACTGCTATTCTTAAATGAATGCAAATGCTATTATAATGAAGGGTGCTCTAAGATAAAAGTGTAACTAAACTCAGAAGGTTTTTTGGTTTGTTTGTTTGTTTTGTTTTTTTGTTTTTTTGATCGAGTGGCCACTAATAAAGTATAAATACTATCATAGATTCAGGTGAAGGTTTAACAACCGTTTTGGTGTGAAAAGGGATTATCCTGTTTGCAAAGAATAGGAACCCATTGTGTGATAGTAAGAAGAGAAAAATGTATAAAATATGGAGCAGCAAACAGGAATAAACATACTATAAGAATGAAATACTGCTACAAATAAGATTTTTATTGATTCTCAGATAACTTTGATACTTTGTGTTTCAGCCACCAGTTTTTTTCCTTCTATTATTTAATTTTACTTGGTTTCTTAACCTTAAGAAAAGCAACCTGGTCTAGAAACACCACATAATTGTCACAAAGCATCCCATCCTTCTTGCTCTAACTTCAAAACAAGTATCAGGCCAATCTCATATTTGAAGATCAAATACAGTAGCATCTGAGGTAACTACCTTGGGTGGCTAAATATATTTTTTGATAATGAAACTATTAGAGGAACACCCTGTGCGCCCGGAGAGGAAGGAGAGGATGATATCCATTGATAGTATGCAGAGCTAAGCAGACCTGGGGCTGCAGTTCCAGACACAACAGTTTTGGGACCTTGCTTGCTTTGGCTTTTCTTTCATTAGATAAGTATTACCACCACCACCGCCCCCCTCCCCAAACAGAAAACACAATATTTACAGCACTTTAGAGAATAGTTGGAAGTGGGTGGTGTAAACAGATTAGTATATCTTTGGTGTTCGGAGTGATCCTGTTTTATTTGCTTCAGTAAGTACTAGTTACATCTGCAGAGTACACTGCTCTCTGCTCCAGAGAGGTCTAAAATAGGAATAACAGTGGGTGGGTGTTTCAGAACAGGAGGAAAGCATCCTGCACAAGCTGCCTGAGGGGGAAGCTTACACAACACCTGTCTCCCTTATGTCCAATTCAAATCCTCGCCACTAGGCTTAATAGCTTCACACCAGACATAAGGATGGGATCCAGAGAGCCCACAGACAAGGCAAGACCATCGCATAAGGAGGGCAGACTCATTCCATGGAACCCACGGAGGTTAGCATTTGTTTCCTCTGAAAATGAAAATGGAAATAGGAAAAGTCATTGAGTCACAGCATGGAGCAAACGGCTCACCCAGTTAAGAAAACAAATCAAAGCCACGGGTGTGCAGGCAATTCTGTGGCCCTGTAGCTGTAGCTGGGACACGAGACCTTTCAAAGAAGGGGTGGTCTGCCTCAACGGAGACGGTCCAAAAGGAGTGCCAGAAAATGCATGCGCTGTCCCATTATGTCACTTCTACTTGCCTCAGGGAGCTGGTACCAGGATATTGTTTGAGTAGTGATTCTTGTAGAATCTCAGGCACAGGAACTATTTGACACCATTTGAACCAGACTCCTGTTTTCCCAGATAACTCCAAGTTAGCCTTCAATACAAAGGACCCCCACTGATTCCAGATCCATTTCTTGAAAGCTTTCCAGAAAAACCTGCATATTCACTATGTGTTCTCTGTGAGCCTATCTGAACATAATGAAAATTTCTCACCTTTTGACTCAACACTCATTGTAAGGTAGAGAATCTCTAAATGTGTTATTGGAGACAAATGCTTTTTGATTACATAAGAACTTGGACTTTCTGCTGATATTAAATCTTAAATGACATTATGAATTTTATCCCTTTCCTCTTTGATTCTAACATCATAAGCTAGTCAGAGAACCATTTGGCTTGCTGAAATTTATAATACTACAAAGTCTAAATTTACAGTCCTCTTCTAAGAATCTTTAGATCAACCACACTCTGTATCCTAAAGCTATATGATACAGGATAAAAGACAACACCAATGATATTACCTCATTAAAGTCAATAAAGTAAGGAAGGTCTCATAAACTTTGTCTGGGTGTAGGGTCTACTGTCTTAAGAAAATCAATGAATCTATTTTGAACCAAAGAACAGATTCTCATGGTTACTAAACTTTTCCTAAGCACATCTTAAACAACCTTTGGTTCAATTTAATCATGATTACTCTCTGAAGAAAGAAATTCTCATGCCAAAGTTTATTTAAGACATTACATTGGTTTAGTAGTGGTATACCAGATGTAATTATATTCCTCCAGGAAGGATAGGTGAGCCTACCTAGATTATGTTCCTTATGAAGAAACATCAGGTCAAGCATTATTACTGCTTCTGTGCTCCATGCTACCAGACCTACGATTTTAATAACAAGTCATTTGATGCTCTTCGGCTCTACCTGGAACCCTCACAATTTGCCCTGGAAATACAGGGCAGTTTAGTTGCTCTGCTGGAATTATTAGTCAGAGGCAAGACAGACCTAGGCAGACCATAATGGTTCCGTGGGCAACTTTATTTCCATTACTAGTCCCTTTGCCTTCCTTGTTCATAAAAGCTGTGGGATCTGAAGGTCATAGAAAGAACATATTTTTCTTGATTTTTCTGTGTAGAAACAACCAAGGCTAAAAATAGCTATTCTTAGTCTATGATATTTCAAAGCTACCTATATCTTCCTTATTCTCTATAGTTTTTCAGAAAGAAAGCTTAAATAAATCTTGTTTTAAAAATTCTTAAAGATGAACCTATTAGTTTTGCCGATCGTTGCTTTTGGTCTCTGCCAGGCGTGCCGCTCAGCCTTTGCTTTTGCTTTTAGGCACTCACCTTTACATCATGAAATGTTAGGTGACTCTCCTCTCTCTGGCCCTGCTGTCGTGATGGGACAAGCACATTTACTCTTCCCATCAATCTCTTTTGACAGGCAGCCAGCAACTGCATAAGAAGGAGATCTTTGCTGTGTCCTTGGTCAGACTCAATCCATGGTGCAACGAACACCCAGAGCCTTTTGACTTGGGAGAGCTACTGAGAATACATGCAAGCTGACTACAGTGGCTCTGATCTAGACGGACAGGAGCCTTCCATCCACCACCTGAAACAAACTGGCACGGCTACCGTTTTTTTTTCCTCTAAGAGTCAGTCAAATTTAGTTGAGATCACACTCTTTCTATTCTGGCTTTTTAAGGGACTATCAGAACATTGGCTTTCAATGCACTCCACTGAGTAAAGAGAAGAGACGCTATGGCCCCATTCACCAGCCTTCATGGCCAGGTTCAGGAGTAAACATTTGAACAAATTGGGCTCTTTTCATCTGAAGAGCAATTCAAGCCACAGACACCTCATCAGTGGGCTCCCTCCTGCTGCAGGAATGTGTACCTTTGACTCTCCCAGGAGTTTGAAGGGCTGTAAAGGAACAGCTGAAAATGACCACAGACTCCGTGCACAATGAATTGAAGATGGCTCATGTTCTTTTGTTCACTTAAAGAGACACTGTCAAGATCTAAAGGTCAAAAATTGGACCAAACATGCACCGTTTTTATCAGATAGGAAAAATCTGATAAAAGCACTCAGAATTCTGGGAAAACAACTACTCCCCTTTTTGTAAAACTCACTGCTTGTGGGGATCACAAAACTTGTGTTTTGTGCTCCCCAGGGAGTGGAAGGCACCCAGCCGAGGCTCCTGTGGACACCCACCATCTCAAACGGACATTATAGAGCTCTTCCATAAGTCCGAGTTATGGCTTTTACTTTATTTTAATGCAGACAGTATCATTTCAAACATTTGAGCAGCAGCAAAAAGGCAAAATAAAAGAAAATAAAAGAAAAAGCTCTGTTTGCCAAGATGAAGCTGACAACCGTGTGAAGGGAGAAAATTCACTTTCTAGCTTGTGAGTGGGAGTCACAAACAAAAGTGAATCTCCAGAATCAGAAAAAGTGTTGCATCTTGCATCAAAACATAAAAAAAGCAGAAAAGACTAACAACTTGACAGTGTCCTTTTAAGAACGATGGACAATCAAATTACGGCAGTCGTGCAAACCACGGCACGTCAAGTGGTTCCTCGTTCTCGATGGCATGCACCACATCTGTTTCCATGTTAGAAAGTGGAAAAACCCAGGAGAGAGAAAGCAAGGGGCAAACCACTATATTTTTCCATGCAGCTTCTCTTACACATTCACTGCAGTGTGGGGGTTTTCAAAGCTGCACATGTGCCGACGGACACTGGTTGGTGGGCGAGAATTCTGGCTGCCTCTTCCTGAAGATTGAAAAGAAAAAGACACCTAGTGAGTGAGTGGTTACACACGTGTACAGATAAGGCGATTACACCACTCAGGCGGTGCCTGGGCCTGGGCCAGGGCCCGGCCTGGCTCCTGAGACTTTCTCCATGTCCCCTTCGCCTCCTTGTCCTGTAACTTCCTTATATATGGCTGTTCCTTACTGCCAGGTTTCGTTCTGAAAGCCACATCAGTGGAGTGCATTCATTCTTTTATCTCGTGCGACTATGTCTTTCCAAGTGGCAGATGCTATTCTGCTATGTTTGTGTCTGTCCCAAATTGGCTCTTTCCCTCCACTCTTGACATCCCCCTTTATTCTCGTGGCAGTGGACTCCACTTCCACTCACGATGACGTAGGCTGAACCTTCCCACCGCCACCCGTCTTAAAGAGTCTCATGGATTTATGCCCTACATGGTGACTGCTAATTTTCTTCCATATCATAAAAGCATTGCTGTCACTTCATATAAAGTCACATTTATCTCCAAGATGAAATGTGTTTAATGGTGGAAAAGAGGGGAGTGGCAAGAGATGGAAGCAATCTGTGACAAGGGGAGGATGTCTCCCCATTCCTTGGTTGGATGTCTGCCTGAACCGCAGGTAGGGTGGTCTGGCAAGGGAAAAGGAGCACTGACTGGATGTGACAAGGCTAAAGGGGTAGCCACGGACACTTGGCCTTTCCATCTCTTGTTGGAGTGAGGATAAGTGAGTTTCCCATGAAGTAAGTAGAATTTTAGAAGGTGGTGGTATAAAGCCATCCACTTGTCACTCCACATAAGAGGGCTGCCAGTCACAGAAAAAAATTTCAGGCACAAAATGCTAACGGTGAATTATCAGCAGGTGCTGTGGGTGGGTGGTTTGAATGACGTTGGTTGAATTGGGGGGACTCTCCCATGTTAGGGAACTCTGAAGTGATGAAGTGCCTTCCAGGGCTCCCTAAAAACCCACAAATGAATCAGCATTGGACCTCCTACCCCAAGATCCTGGTGACAATGATCCACAGCTAATCAGAAGAGAATCACAACAGCTCCAGACAAGTCGAAGACCTTTGCCATCTCTCCTGTCTCTTCTTCCCATCGAAGCAGACAGAGGAAGGGAAACTCTGAAGAGGGAGGAGGCAGAGATACAGACTGCAGACGGTGACCCTTGCATTCTAAGTCTTTTGGAATGTGGCCTGACACATGCTGGGAAGGAGAGATGCGACTTCGAAGTTTGAAACAGCAATATACTAGAATAGCTTTTTAATACCTAAAAGCAAGGAATCTGATCTGAAGGCAGAAGGTAGGTAAAAAAGATTTCCCATACTACAGTTGAAGAAAAGAGAAAAAATAAAATGGATCAATATGTGTATTTCCAGTTTGGGCCACTCAATGAACCATTTGAAAGTGCGTGGTCTATGTAACTTAATTTGAAATCCTCACCCAGAGATAAAAACGTGAGATTCTTTGGTGTAACTTCTTTACTCCTGCAATAATCCATTTATTTAAGATAATTAGATAAAGAGATAATGTTTGCTATTGAACTTGAAAAAATAATATGTCTCTGACATTCAATATGCCCACCTGAAATTATAAAGATCATAAAAACAATGAAAACCTTGGCAAGATGACCAGGAATAAAAGTATGTGTGAATAAGTAAATGAAATTATCAGTAAGAAAGAGCATTTCGCCAGTAAAATAATATTAAAACAACCTCATTTCTCATGAAAGAGGTGGAAAAAATATACTTAAGGAATTATGCTTTGCCTTGCCAAACCACCTGCAGCCCCTAGAATCCTCTAATACCACCTTTAGATGAGGTCTATATGTAGCCTGGCAGGGCTGGTCCCATGGCCCGGTGACCGATGCATCCACCTGCTCCCTCATCAGAATGGCCCTGTGACTGAGGTTTAGCGCTTTTTAGTCATCCTCTTAAAATTCTTAATAATTTTATCTCTTGTGTTTTGTAAGTGATGTTGGATGGGAAAATGGAGCTTGCACTTGGGACTTGGAGCCTCAGCTCAGCCACATCCTGCCTCCCTGACTTCCGCAAACAGATGTCTGGTTTCTTGCTCCCTGGTCCCTGAGACCTGATCAGCCCAGCCTCCCACTACCTTCTCCTGCCCTAAGATCACTGCCACCCTCTGCTGCTGGCAGGGCTGTCTGAGTACCTCTGAGGGACGCTTAGCTTCTGGTGCATGTGTCCTGTAGCATCTGGAGTCAGCAAATAGCCATGGCCATCTCTTTCCTGAATTGGCAGGGCCATTGTGTCTTTGTCAGGCAGCACAGCAGAGGTGAGCCTCTCACCCATCCTCGAAGCAGGTATCTGAGGGGTGCCTGCACTGTTGTTGCTATACCCTTGGGCTGAAGCGAGGGGTATGTGGGAAAGGAAGATGCCTGATTCCATTTCTTGGTGGCGTCTGTCCAGCGACTGGCTGGAGAAAAACCTGGCAGCCTGAGGGCTGCGCGTCATGGAGTCACAGAGTGGGGCTGCGGCTCCTGGGAGGATGTCTGCACTTACCGTGAGAACATCCCCAGCAACGGAGCGTGACATTACATGGCAAATAAAAACCAACATGACGGGCCGAGAGAAAGACCACAGAAGAAAGGAAAAAGCTTTATATTTTAGTACGTTTAATGCTTTTTCCTCCGCCTTTTGAACCAGGGCTCCGTCTTTCATTTCGCAATGGACTGTGCAAATGACGTAGCTGGTCCTGTGAGCTGGGGCGTACGATGATAAAAGCTACACAGAACTATCTTGGCTTCTCAGACGCTTTGATGTGCTGACATTAGCATAGGTGCAGAGTAGGACCTGCCTGGATGGATCAGCACTGCTGTGTGCCCAGGGACAGGGCCAAGGAGTTCTGTGGCCTCCACTGCTGACCTGGAGTTACCCTTGCAGGGAGCGGACAGTTCTGTGGTTCCTCTGGGGGTTTCAACTCTGACCGCCGAACTTCACAGAGTAGCTCGGAGCAATCCCAAAGCCACCTTAGTAACTACTGATCGAAATCGTTGAAAAGATCACGGCATCTTCTTTACAGTGTCATTTCTTTAGTTTCTGATTATTGCTTTGCGTTGAAGTGAAATGTAAATGACCTATGCATGCAGACACTGCTTTCATGAAAGGGGTGGTTTATTAAAGGTTACAGGCCAAGCTTTCCAAAATCTGATGCCCGAGTGGTCAATTGCACAAAAACTGGGAGAAGAAGCTTGACTTCAGAGTATTTTTAGCAACTGTAAAACCACATATTCAACCAACCACAGATTCCATGAACCGGAGTGAAAGCTTGGAGGAAAAATGTAGCATATGGGGGCTTGTCAAATATAAGTCCCAAATCTGTGCTTGAATTTCTTTGTTAGAAACTGTGGATTTAAAGAAACCCCAGAACTTGAGTTAGAAAGATTCCTCTTCAATTCCTTCTGAAAATGCAAAGTTTCTTTTCTTTCTCCTCTTTCTTTCTTTCCTTTCCTTTCCTTTTCTTTTTTTCTTTCTTTCTCTCTATATAATTACTACTTGTTATAAACTCATGGATTGTGTATAGCTTTTCCTGTCTATTCCCATTGTCCATTTTAGTAAAATTTGATATATATATATTAATCATATATATATATATATAAACATATATATATATATATATGACCATCTTTTGTTGTACTTTTTTTTAATGTGTTATTTTCTTCACAGTGGGCCACCCATACGTAAGTTTCTATGCTAGGACTTATTCTTTACATGAACGCGAGGTGTTGTTACAGAGTAGTTTTACTCAGTATAGCACAGCAATAAGATTGCTGGACAGAACTCAGGAGACTAGACACTCTCCAATTCTGTGTATTCCTCTTTCACACTCAGTTTTTTCATCCATAAAGAAGGACTGTTGAAATAGCACACATAAAAATGCTTCCCAATGGTAAAATGCTATCCCAGCTTGAGCCACCATGAGCCATCACTATTGATACTTTTCTTCTGAAGGATGAAGAAAGAAAAGCAGAGACATCTCAGTGTGTATTTAGATGAGACTAATTCACAGTATCTCAAACTTCACTTCATCTTACTAGTGGATTTTAAACTTTCCTCATTTAATATGTAGGAGAAAATAAACTGAATTCTGTTTTCTCTCTGATTTTTTTTTTATGTATGTGTGTGTATGTGTGTGCATGCGTGCACATGTGTGGGCAATGTTAGCAATATGGAAAAGATGTGCTGGGAGCAGGTAAAGGCCAGGTACATAGTCACGTGAGCTGTCTGTGTCTAAAGTTGCATGTCTGTGCTAGGTTTGGAGGTGAATCTACTTTTAGAAGAGATAAAATAGTCTGTACAATTCCAGATGGTCGGCTCACCATGGAAATGATAATATGGCAGCTGTCCAAAGTAATCACAAGGAATGACAGCAACCACTCAAGATGATTTTAGTAGAGTATGTTTTCATTTTTTTTGTTGTTGTTAGAGATAAATAGGATAATTTGTAACTCTGATTGCTTTCAGAAGCCAGATGTATTTTTTCCTATTATCTGAATTTAAATATTGATTTCTCAGCCTTTGTTCATCAGAGTGGAGAATGGAGCTCTGACTGTGTGTAGACTCTCTCTAAATGGTAATGTCTCTAAACTCTTCCTTTTAATGTGCACACGTCTAACATAGTCCATTAAGGCTCTTTAGAACACAGTGTAGTTTTTTTCCATATAGGTGCAAAATATTGCTCTATTTTTTAAATTCTTAATTATAAAGATTTCCAAGCTAATAAGAGACTATAGAGAATGATTTAGTAAAATTCGATTAATTAATCTCACAAGTTTGTCAAATAATGACAGAAACTCCTTTTTCTTTTGAGCACATTGAGAATATATTTAAAGTCCTTCATCTATTATTCTTAATACGTATTGTTTTCTTCTTTTCGAGAGTTAATTTAGTATGTATTATCTCTTGGCATATTTAATACTTTTACAACATGTATATTTGTATGTTAATGAACAATATATGGTAGTGTTCAGCATACCATTAGACTTTATGTACATAACATCACACTATGTTTCCATTCAGCAATTTGCCCTTTTTGCACAGTATTATATTAATAGGTATAGCTCATTTATTCACTAAAATTAAATTAAATAATCATAACACTATAAAAAAATAATTCTCCTACTGATGATCATTTAGGTTGTTTCCTACATTTTCCCATTTAAGCAGTGCTGCAATAAACATTCTTGGATAAGTCTCCTCACACACATCTGGGAGTTTTTCTACAGTATGGACCTATTTAGAATTGGTAGGTAGATAGTTGTGCATGTACATTCATTTTTCTTATATATTGCCAAATTGCTTTGCAAAATGCTCACACAACTTACACAAATATGTAAAATTTCATATTATTCTTTCTAATTCTATTTTTCAGACATCTTTAAAATTGACTTTTTATTATGAAAATTTTCAGAAATATATAAATGTGGAGGAAATGTTAAAAATTAGTCCCCATATCTCTATTATCCAGTTTCAATAATAATCAATGTATATGTATGTGAATCTCCTTTCATTTATACTCCCCACTTATTTATTTTAGAATACATCTAAAACATTAGTTGTTCTATCCATAAATAATTCAGTATTTATGTCCATAACATAGGTGTTTATTTTTATAATAAAAGGAAAAAATAACATTATCATACCTAAAATACTTTAACAGTAATTCCTTAATGTAATCAAATGTTCATTCAGTATGTGAATTTTCCTGATTGTCTCACATATTTTTATTTTACTTTTGATTTTTTAAATCGGCATCCAAATAAGATCTGCACATCGCTTTTATTAAGTCTCTTAAGTCTTTTTAAATCTATAGATATTTCCTTCTCTTTTTTTACTTGCTATTTATTTGGTGGAGAGACATTGATTATTTATGAGGCTATGGATTTTACTGATTGAGTCCCTATGGTGTCATTTAACATGTTTTTTTGTCACTTATATTTCCTAAGAATTGATAATTAGATCTACAGGCTTGGTCAGATTCAAGATTGATTTTTGGAGAGAACAGTTTATAGGAGGTGGTGTTTACTTCCTATTATACTAGACTGAGCAGCGCATAAATTAAATTGTTTATTACTCACATTAAAATTGATCCATGGGTTTAGTTGTTGTTAGCCTGATGCATATATTATAAAAGTTCCTATCAGTGTTTCATCTAATGGTCTTATAAGTCATTGATGACCATTATGTAGATCAATTATTTTATTAAAAAACTAGAAAATGATGATATTATAATTCTATCATCCTTACTGTATTTATTAGCTAGATTTCATTTCTGAAGAACTTTTCCTCATCAGCTATTTGAATCCTATGAGGTAGAATTCAAAGAGAAAATGCAAGCCAAATGGATGCTTTTTTCTTTTATTTATCAATGTTCAGGAGAATGATTTGGTTTTCTAATATTCTACAACAATGATCAGTAGTGGGCAGTAGTGGGTGGGTCTGTTTCTATAATCAGATAATAGAAAATAATTGTCTAATTATTTTCCTTGGATTTTTGGTTATATGGTCCTAACTCTTACATACCTAAACATATTTTATACCAGGTAAGACAATGTATTTATGTATACAATATATACATTTAACATGTAATATATAAAATGAGATTCTGTAGAAGCTCTAGATGGTGTTATCTCAACCAGAGTTCTTTCACCACTTACTTTTCTAAGTAGAGGGAGAGAGATCGACTGAATCCAATCAGGAACTGAGCTGAGTCAAAGTTATTTTGCAATTTGGATAGAAAGCAGTCTGCGGTAGGGCATATCCCTTCAGGACTTTTAACAAAGCACCTGGCTGTGCACCTGTACTCCTCGGCTGGTGGTTCTCTATCTCCTCAGTATCAAGAAAGGATAGGAGATTTCATCCTACTTTTCAAGAATTTCAGGTTAGATTTTTGGCCTCCTGCCCCACACAACTTTAGAATTAGGCAAAAGTCTTGACTGAGAATCTTGACTACTTGGTAGAGTGCCTTCGAGTTTCCAATTTTGTCAGTTCAACTTGATGTAATTGCTAAAAGTGTTTTTTAAGGAGAGTCAAGCTCCTCAGCATTGAAAGACTCCATGAAAGTTGACTTTGTATGTTAGAGGTGTTTGAGTTTTCTTTGAACCTTTGTGACCCACCTGACTGCAGACATCAGCAAATGTTTTGAGAGAGAAGCTAGACATGTGTTAAAACCTCTCATGACTCTCCTTTTATCTCTCCAGCCTCATGTGGCCACAAGAGCTCTTTTGCTGTCTCTGCTGCCTCCATTGACTCTCTGCTTGGGCCAAGCCTGAACACCCAGCCTCTAGCCAGTGCCCAGAATTAGCAGATGTCCTAGGGAAAATCAGCTGCGGATCATCTGCTCACTTCTCAATTTTCCCATCTCTAAAATTTTAGACATTCTAATCCTGCAGCTTTCTGATGGTATGAAAAAATAGTTTTTGTCTTTCCTATTGCTTGTTCACTTACTCTTGTTAGGAGCTGCTGTTCAGCTACTATTAATTCCATTCTAACAAAAAGCAAAAATCTTGCCAAATTTCTTAATTTCTTAAATTTTGCCAAACTTATGGTTGTAAAATGATATCTTAATTTTTTCTTTTACTAACTCTCTTCCTTTGCTCATGATGGTCCTTGAATCTAAAATGTTCTCACTCTTCACAAAATTTTGCATATATTTTCTTAAGAATTCTAAGGTGTTTATTAAATTCTTAACCACATTGCAATGTATATTATATCTTTTCATCTCTCCTATGACTCTTTCACTTTTTATTGTTGATGTTAATTCTTATACTTACAGTAGGATCCTGTAAGGCAGGATTCACATCAGATTTACCATTGTTTGCCACCTTGTCCCCTTTATTTCTGCCATAATTTTTGGAACTAAAAGGAAGTCATGTAATTTATCAAGCCAGCCAATTACTTTAAAGAATAAAAGGACATGCTCTTAAAGATCATTTCATTAAATAAAAGCATAAACAGACTTTCCTAGTCTTACAAAGATATATAATAAATGTTGAATGTATAATTGAATAAATCGAAACAGAATGGAGAAATATTCCTAATATAAAAATATGCCAAAAATAGTCCTGAGTTTCTCCAACAATTTGGTAATTGCAGGAATATCAAAAGCACTTATCATTTTGTTACTAATTTCTAAATTAATTCTAATATTTAATATTAAATTTCAAAATCTTCGGCAAAATTTCATTTTAAAAGATAGTAAAAATAATTTTTGTATTTGTGTGTGTGTAAAAACTAGAATATACTTATAAATGTTATTGGTTATTTTTCTCTGTGTACTGGTAAACTGTAGGTCATTTTTATTAACTATTTTATGCTTTCCTATATTTTTCAAATTGTCCACCATGAATCTTTATTATGTTTTATGTGAAAAATAAATAGTAACTATTATTACAAAAAGAAATTTATCATAACATGTAATTCAGGAGTAAAATTCCCTCTCATTTTAGTTTTATCCAAATAAACTAAGATATTATTTGGGAGTTGTGAATGTATTTTGTTTTGCTGAAAAAAAGAGTTCAGGTAAAATATTTTTTAAAATATGTTAAAATATATGAGGAGCTACCAAGAAATATCATATAGAAGTTATAGAATTTGGAAGTCCATGGTAATATTTTTTATGTAAACTAGTACTGAAGTCTTTCTTCCATGTTTATTCTCATATATAGGCATTTTTAATAATGAGAAAGTAAAAGCTCAAAATTAGAAAAAGAAGACAAGTTAAAGAGAAAACTCTCCTGCTATGTTTCTGAATATACTTTAGGTACCAAACTGCCAAAGTGAGTCTTTTTATTATGTTACTCTGATTTATCACAAAGGAGAAGAGAAAGAGATACTGAAGACAACTTGCCAGAAAGTAAAATCTTTACCTCTGGATGTTTTGAACAAAGAAATAATTACTTTGGTAAGAAGCTTAACATTGAAGTTGTAATGATAGGAAGGACTTAGACCACTTAAGTCTAAAATTTTGTGAGGCTCCTAATAATATTTGCTAAAGCACTAGCATTAATAGTAGATATATGTTTCTACTAAATTTTATTTTATACTATCATTTCTCTTTAAGCAAATATCCTCATGTCACCACCCCGCCCCCATCAAACCTGAAAAAGAACTAACTAGACAATTACCATACAGTATCTTTTAAAGTAGTTGAAGTATAGTCATCACAGTCCCAAAAGAAGTCTTAGTCATATCACAGCTTATTGAGAAAGGGAAAGGGGAGACATTAAAATTGGTATAAGAGGACTTCTGTTTCCAGCTAAGATGTGATACCTTGGGGTAAACCAACTCTCCCACTGAGAACAAATAGAAAAACAGATACAATGTATTTTTAAAAACCATTTAAAGACATTGGGAACTGGTCATGGCAACCAGAATCTAAGGGACCAGCAAGTTAGAAAGAAGAGAACTTTAGAGAGGTAAGCAGATAACCTTCAAGCTCTCTTTCCCTTTTGGACATCTGATGATTCTTGGTAAAAAAGAAGAGACTGAGAATCCAGGCAGAGAGTCTTAAGTAAGAGGTAAAGAAGCAACAAAACAAAACAAAACAAAACAAAACAAAACAAAACAAAACAAAACAAAACAAAACAAAACAAAACACACCTTGATAAATTCACAGAGCTATAGACACAGAAACTTGAGTTCAAGTTTCCCAAGGCAGCCGGGATGTGGATTTCCTCTAGAAAATTTTGTAAATTTTAGGCTGCACAAAGCTAAGCAGGAAGCTGCTAAAACTCAGTGAAGTTTTTGGAAGTCTTATAGCACTGAGGAAACAAAATAGGAGTTAAAGACATTTTAAAAAATGAAGGATCCAAGTAAACAGTTGAGACACAGGGGACTTAGTGAGGACCCTGAATAGCTGCACCCTTGGAAAGGTGAAGAACAAGCTTTATAAAACTACACTACACACTCAAATCTGGTCAGTCCATAATTAGAATACGACATAAGGTAAAACATATAACAATATATAAGTAAGTACTGATTGTGCAAAACAATAATAGTACTGTAAACTAATACATAAAATATGTGCAGAATTAAAATGAAAGACAAAAAAAAGCATAAAATTTGACATAAAGCAAATGCAATTGAAGTATTCAGAATCTTACCTTATTTAGAAAGTGATAAAACTACTATACTAATTGATTTGGGATTGTAAAATGTTAGGGCATACTTATTGTAATCTCTAGAGTAGCTATAAAAAGAATAATCAGAAATGTAAAACTAACAAATTAATAGATGAGGAAATTGAATATTAAAATGCTAGATTAATCCAAAGAAGGCAAGAAAGGAGAGAAAACTGGACATAAATAGAAGTAATCATTCCAATGAGAAAAGTATAAAATAGTTAAATGATAGCTATAAATATGATTACTTCAGCATTTATGTCAAATATAAATGAACTAAATATTCTAATTAAAAGGCAATGATACCACTTACTAAACAGTTTTAAATCTAACTGTGAGGCTTATGAGAGACACCCCTGAAACATAACTTTGTGCAGCTTATGAGAGACACCCCTTCAACATAAGAATGCAAGAAAATTGAAAATCAAGGTAAGGGAAAAGGTAACATGCAAACATTAACTCAAAATAAAAGCTGTTAGCTGCACCAGTGTCAGACAAAGTAGACTCTATTTCATGTAGATTATATAGAAGAGGACAAAAGAGAATTTCTATCAGAAATTCAAGGTTGGATTAGTAATTGATAATAATTCAATGTATGTTTCCATATTAACAGAGTAAAACAGAAAAAAAATATGATCGTTCAACTGATTCAGAAAAAGAATTTGACAAAGTTCAATGCCTGTTTCTTATACATTTCTCAGCAAACTGGGACTATAAGAGATAATCCTGATAAAGGACATTTATGAAAAACCTAGAGGTAATATCATTCATAATGATGAGCATTTGAATAATGTCAATGATGTCCTAGACCTAGAATGGCCAAAATGATGAAGAAAAAAGAACACTGTTGGTAGACTTGCACTACCTGGCTTTAAAGCTTAATATAAAGAGACAGTAATCAAGACAGTATGTTATTTGCATAAATATAGATAAATATATCAATAGACCAGAACAGTCCATCTATAATTGAGACTACACATATATAATGAGATGAATTTTGACAGAAGCATGTGACATTCAATGAGGGAAAGAAAATCTTTTCAAAACTAAGCTGAGTAAACTGGATTTCTATTTAGAAAAAAGTAAGCTCTCATTCATTCCTTATAGCATACATAAAAATCAACTCAATATGTATCACAGTACTAAACATAAAAGTAAAACTATAAAGTTGCTAGAAGAAAACAGGAGAATACTTTTGTTATCTAGCCATAGACTGGAACACAAAAAGGGCTAACCATAAAATTAAAGGATGATAAATTGAACTTCATTAAAATTAAAAACTCATCAAAAGATATCATTAAGAAAATAAAAAATCATCACAGAATGAAAAAAATATTTATAATACATATATGTGACAAAAACTCATATCCAGAATATAAAAATAAATCTTACAGATGAATAATAAAATACAAATGACCTCCTACACACACACATACACGCAAATAGGCAAGAATTTGAATAGACATTTCAAAAAAGATGGTATGTAAATGGCCAGTAAGTATATGAAAAGAATCTCAAGATCATTAGTCATCAGGAAAATGCAAATTAACACTATATAATTACAACTAATAATACATGCACTATTAATTTCTGGATCAGACATGCTCATTAGAATGAATGGCAAAAACGTAAAAATCCATCAACACAAAATGAAGTTCATACATTCTTGGTAGGAGTGTAAAATGGTAAAATCATTAATAGTTTCTTAAAGATAAACATACTTCTGACTTATCATTCAGCAGTTCCACTGCTAGGCACTTTCTCACAAGAAATGAAAACATAATGCCCATAAAAATTAGTATGTATGTTGATTGTAGCTTTATTTGCAATAGTGAGAGTTGGAAACAACCCAAGTTCCCATCACAGAAAAGATTAAATAAATTGTAACACTACTAAGTGATTAGAGAATAAACTACTGATATATGCAAGAACATGGATGAGTGAAAAAACAGGGACGTAAGAGAATATCTACCGTAAGGTTTTATTTTTATGAAGTTCAAGAACAAGCAAGATTAATCTATGGGGATAGAAATCAGATTTGGGGTTGACTGTGGATGGAGAGTGGGGCCAATTAGAAAGGGTCCTGAGTAAATTTTCAGCGGTGAGGACAATGATCTCTATTCTTGATTGTGTGTTATGTGGGTGTATTACAAAATTGTATAAATTGTATCAAACTGCCATTAACATCTATGCATATTGCTGTAATTATGTAATTGTTTCAATAAAAAAGATATGAAATGAAAGAATAAAAAAGATTAGAGAGAAAGTGTAAATATTGAAGCTAGGCAGATAAGATTCAGGAATTAGGCATTAAGAATCCTTGAATAAGAAAAAATTCAAAGCTAGGAGACAAATACGAAACACTACAGTTCAAGAATATTTTCCTGAAATTTAAAAAGATTTGTAACTACACATTAAAGACAACACTTAGATAATGTAGATACAGTAAAACTATTTAAAAAGAGGGAGATGGGAAGATTGTATGCAAACAACTTGTTTTAACTGTTTTCAGTAATTAATTTGTAGAGGTAGTATTAGTAGTTAGTTCTAAGGCACTCATATGTAGTCGAATAACATAAATATATACTTAAGAAACATTCTAATTCTATCATCTCCTGTTTCCTTGGGAACTAGAACTCTTATTGTAGAACAAAAGAAATATATATGTAGTACACGATAATAGATGCACTATTAATTTCTGGATCAGACAGGCTGAGAATAGATATAATAGGTAGTCTATGGCACACTAATTTTGAATGCTGTCTTGAAATCTACCAACTACGTGATTCACTATCTCAGAACAATATTAGATTATACAAATAAGTATGTTCACAGGTAGAGTGTGGTAAGGATGATATATTGTCATCTTCGCTGTTAGAGATACATGTAATCTGTAGAAATGTAAATGTGAGAAACCCAGTGTGCTCCCATGGCCACACAGAGCACACATCCCTAGTCGTCCCTCTGCATGCCTCCTGAGCAAACGTGCCTACTTCCTGCGTCATAGGACTTCACTCAGCCATGTCGTCACTGTCAGGTTTCTTGTCGGTGTCCTCCACTCAACGTTCCGTGAGGTCACAGACTGTGCAATATGTCTTCACCAGTGAATTGCTCACAATATGTAAAATAGTAACTCCTCCATGTATTTTTTAAACAAAGGAGTGAATTATGATAAACTTACTAAAACTGCATGAAATACTATCGTTTACAATAAGAGACTGACAGAATCAACGGCAAGGGTCACAGAGCTGGCTGGTGATAGAGGTAGTTGTCCCTTCTGCTCCCTTACCCCCACCCTCGCCCCTTTGGCATAATTTATTTTATTTTACTTTGATCATGTAGGTATGCATTTTTTCTTTGTTAATACTCCCCATCCCATACCCACTTAAGCCAAATAACATGATCAGTGCAAAGTCTGATCAAGTGGAAAATGATACTAATTCCCACAGTGTTTGAGAGAAAACATTAGGAGTGAGATAACAGTATGTATTTTTATAACTGGAAAATCAGGAAAAAAAGTATTTCTTATGTTATTGATTTCTTTCAAGCTGCTGTTTTTCAATATGTTTAGCAGTATTACTAGGGACTTGGCCTAATTTTGTTAGCAGTGGACTCCACATTTATCTTAAAGATAATCTGCGTAGAGGGTATTGTTAAGGTGCTTTCAATTATAGGGGGTTTTCTTTACCCCTTTGAAATAAAATCAAATTATATGCACATTTTTGGAGTTACCCTGATTAAATATTTGCTGATTTCTTTTTTATTCTATTAATACATGTTAACAATAAGTAACATTTTATTGTTGCCCTGTAATAAAACAAAACTACTTTTTTCCTCCTCTCTGTTCACCTTTTTTTTTTTTTCCATTTTATCTTGGGGCAACTGAGAAGCATTTTATAGCCAGGAATCTCTAGAAAAGTAACAAAGACAAGTTCTTGTTAATTTTATTTGATTCTACGCCTCATACTTTCATAATAAATGGTGTATCAGAGCTATGGTATTCTCTTTCCTCTCATTGGTTTATCCAGTGGAATTTGTAATAGTCACTCCCATTTTGCATGGATAGGTGATTAATTATTTGGCTGACTGGCTAGCTATCTGTAGGTTTTGTAGGGTTTTTTTGTTTGTTTGTTTGTCTGTTTGTTTGTTTTTGGCCAACCTTTCAAATAAAAAATGCAGGTACTTAAAAGTGAATTATTCAGGTGGCAAAGAAGAAAGGATAGGGTTGTCATGGAGATGGGATTAGGCTGGTATGGATCTTGCAGGACTTTTGCTCATATTACAGTCATACCCTCTTCTCTGTGAATTGCCTCCCCAATCCTAAAGCACAGGAAACAGCAGCGATGGCCTCTGAAGACAGGTTTATACTCTGTGACTCCACCCTTTGTCCATCACAGCCTTGACCTGGGACAGACCCTCAAGCCAAGCTGAGCCAATCAGCTCCTCTCTGTGTTATGCAGAACCATGTGGGTAGAGGTCTCTTTGAGGAGCTGGACCTATAACAACACGTAAACTCAGGAGAATTGGATGGTTGTCCTCAGACTCACCACGAGGGCCCAAGAAATGAACAAAGTGGAGAGAAAATGGAGGCACAAAGGAGACGGAAGATGACATAAAGGTCCGGAGCCTTTCTCTAGGAACCCAGCCCCCCATGTGGCCCAGGAATACTCCAAACCTTGTTACCATGAGATACCTGAAGTTGTTCTTTACATTCTTTCTATTAAGTACCCCACCCCCTTTTGCTTAAGCTAGCTTAATTGGCTTCTATAACTTGCAGCCAAATAATTCCAATTAATGAGTCTGTAACCTCTGTTCTCACGATCTGAAGCTTCCAAATCCACTGGTACTTTCTTCTTATTTCGCAAGTTGTTAATATTTTTTCTCTTAAACTAGCTTCACAAAAACATCGCTCACATGCCCTGCTTCCCTTCTGAGTAGGTAACACTTTATGCTGGACACTAAGGCTAACAGAATGAATGCAAATGACCTCATCTTTCTTTAGCTGTGGCCAACCATGGACAGGTTGCCAAGCCATGTCTAACAGGGTGTCATTCCATACACACAGTTCCCACTGAGCAACACGTGCATGCGTCTGCTTTCGGCAGACACACAGCTCCTCCATTCCACACAGCATGGATATAATGAGCTGATAATAATGATGTGTATACTCAATTTTTATAACCCTCTTTACATGAGAGTGTAATGCAGAGTTTTACATTAGTACATGAACTTCCATATTTTCATAATTTTAATGTCATAAAGTTATTGAGATTTTACTATGTGCTAGGCACTGTATTATACTTTGTATAATGCTTTTCATTTATTTATACTAAGAGAAAAAGAAAATTGCTTAGGATAGCTTAAGTTGGCTTCTCTAACTTGCAGCCAAAGAGTTCTAGCTAATGAATGAACTTATATACTCTGAGTTCATGAGCTTAGAACATCCATGGTCAAGTTTAGCCTTTAGGCCTTCAGAGTGTCCTCTAGTAGTTTCTTTCATTTAACAGGTGACTATTACATAGAATGGGTCCAGGGGAAAAAAAAGTAACTGTGACATAGGGTTGGACCTTGCAAAAACACTAGGCCCAATGAACTTCTGACTTTAAACTTACCCATCCACCTGAACCACCACATTGTACCACTTCCCATCATCTCGCTCTCCTAATTTTATTTTAATGATGTGTTATACCAATAAACTTTGAACTTCTTGAGGACAGGCTCCATGTTTTACTCATTTTACTGACTGTATAAATGAATATATACGTTATTAAGGTCACAGACATAAACAGCTATTATAGTGATAAAAATAAATACTTTTATTAGGAAAACATTTATTTTCACCTCACTTCATCTTATAAAACTGGCCTTGAGCTTTTCCATGTTTCCAGTGGCTTTTAGTTTCTTCATTTGCACAATGGTGTTATATGTACCTACCCTGGGTCATTATGGATATTTATCTAGACTATTTCTGAATTCAGTTTAGAAACTACACCTTATTAACATATGAGGATAAAATATTGTTTGAGAACTTGAAGATGTATCAGTCATGCAAGTTTATTTGAATTTGAAAGAAACATAAAAGGTGACCTATATTCAAAAGGAATTATGTTCTCTTTGAAGCTGTAGCATAACTTGTGCCCCATGTTCTCAGCCTAGAATTTGAAAGCTTAAAATATGGGTATTAGAAGTAGCTATGTCTGTGTTGTTTGCAGAATGAGTATATTATTTACAGGAGGAAAAAAGAACAAGGAAACGATGGCGACTACAGATTTGCTACACCTGATGGGGGATGAGTTGTGTCCATCCTCCCTCATCCTCAGTCCTAATATCTTTTATCCCATCGCTGCCCTGCAGCCCATGGCCTGCCTGGGCTCTCACAGCAGCAACTCCTCCGCACTCAACTTACTTATCTGTGTTCATATATGGTGAATGTATTTTTAGGTGATAAAGTGTTACATCTTTCAAGGAATGAAGGCATTTTGGCTTGGATTTTCATGGGACATAGGCTTTACCCCAAAATATCCTCGCACTGGCAGGCTCAGGCACTACAACCAGCTGTCAGGGAGACATCCAAGGATGTCTGGCCCCTTCCAATCACAGCTGAATGAAGGTACCTCCTTCATCCCCAACTGAGTCTGGACCTTCTTTCTTCCACAAATGACCTCTTCTTATGAGCTGCTGAGAATCCTCCAGCACCACCAACAGTGCCAGGAAAGCACACATTACTTTCCAGACTTTTTCTTATTTGTCTCTTCTCAAATATAATGACCAATGTTTGTTAAGTCCAGAGGTCTGATAAAATCAGTAGGAAGGGTTGAATTATCAGATTTTAATAAAAATGCCTCTAAGTTGCCAGCCTAATTTTTTTCATTTAAAAAAAAAATTACTGAGCAATACATATATTGTTAAATATGTTCTTAAGTATTGTCGCTTCCTTGTCACAGTTGTCAATCAACTTCAAATGGCTCTATATTAATGGGTCTGGGTGCTCAGCATAAACCATATAAATTTTCTTTTATCTTTTCAATTTGTGTTTCTCTGTTGTCTCCTTTCTCAGATATTACAACCAAGCTTAAATTTCTGCTCTGTTATACCACTCCTTCCTCTCTCCCAGCCTCCTTAGTTACTGTCTTCACTTCTTTTTTAATGCCAAACCCCTCAACTGATTGCAATAGAAAGTCTACCAACATCACACCCCTGAAACCATTCAAGGATAACCATACAGTCTCCATTCATGGGCGTCTCAAGAATCCTAAGTTCTGTCTTCTTACAGACTGAATTATGGACTGAATTGTTGTGTCCCCCGTAAATTCATGTTGAAGTCCTAACTTAGATGAGGTCAAGACAGTGATTAGTACTCAAATGGGATCAGTGCTCTTCTAAGAGACCCCAGACAGCTCTCTCTCCCTCTTCTGCCCCCGCCCTGCCTCGTGCCTACACAGAAAAGAGGTTACATAAACATACAGCTAGAAGGTAGCTGTTTGCAACCAAAGAGAGAGGTCTCATCAGAAATCAAACATACTGGCACCCCGATGTGAACTTCCAGCCTCCAGAACTGTGAAAAAATAAACGTCTGTTGTTTAAGCCTCCCATTCTGTGGGATTTTACTATGGCAACCCAAGCTGCCTAAGACATAGTCTCCTACTTGGTTTCCGTGATACTGCAATCTTTCTGTTTCTCTCATTCTGTTCGATTCCATTTTGTTTATTGCCTTTCGGTCTTCCTTATTTACCTTATCTCTTAAGTGTGCTCCCTAATGTTCTTCCTCTTATTTTCTTCTCTTCTTATGTCATAATCATCATTTGGCCACTTAAACATTCTAACAATTGAGCCCTCAGAATCTATAGATCTAGCTCAGACTTTCCTCTTGAGCTCCTGACTTAAATTTCTAAATAACTTACTGATGCCTCTATTTGGATGCTTTTTAGCATTTTCAATTGAAAAGTTTGAAACTCAACTCATCGACATCTCCCTAGTCCTACTCCTGTAGTTCTGATGTCTTTTTATGGTAGCTGGATTTTTCCAGTGATGCACGCAAAAGGGTCAAAGGAGGAAATTGTCAAATTTTATCTCCATGTGCCATCAAATTGTTTGGTATTCACTGAGGTAATTTATCCAGAAAATAAATAGAAATTTTAGTGTGACATTTAGTCATTTATATAATTATTTTTTTAAAGGAAACACATCATTTACATAATATTTTAATTTTTTAGTTGCATAATGTTAACTCATTTTGACTTTAAAAGGAAGTAATAAGTAACTTGCATCTAAATTATTTACTTAATTATGAGTGTCTATAGATTTCTGTCTTTCTTCCATTGCCAACAAAGAGAATTTTACCAATATCTTTATATTAAGTTAAGTCTGAATATTTTCCCATTCAAATACATTGAACTAACGGCTAAAGAAATTGGAAATGTCAAGGCAAATATACTATTTGGTCAATCTTCCGCAGTAAGATTATGCTTAATAGAACTTCTAACAATAAGTAACTCAAGTAACCCAAATGATCAATTTATTTAACCTCTGAAATTACATTTCAGAATTTGTAAAGCAAGTGCCCAAACCTTTGGTTGCTTCAGATATCTGGTTGTGAATAAAATTTTTTTTAAATGAAGTAAACTTTGTAAAAACAGACCCACATCATCATTACACCCATGTATCTCAGAAACAGCCTGTTATGAGAATGTAGCTGCACTTGCAACTCCTCAGAATAATATTCAAACAGATACATCAGTTGGAAGTTCTTCGTTACAGCATCTGTTCTGTGTTTATAGCTATAAATGCAGGCTGCTGAACACCCTCAGTGCACCATAAACTTAGGAATTACACATCCAGAATGATAATAAACTCATCGGATGATGTGTTTGTTCTCTATAGAGTTTTTCAGCCCCTTGCTTCAATTGGCAAGACTCTGCTAGATTTTTGTTGCTGGAGAAAATATTAGATAGTTTGTGATTTTTCTAACTTTGGAGACAAACCAGGAAAAGAGAACACAGCAATAAAAAAGGTAAAAATGTATGCACTGAGATTATTGTTAAATTTAAAATTTTCAGTCTCAGAGAGAGTTCCCAAAGAAGCAACAGTAGAATAAATTAGAAAAAATGAGTAAATGAATGGTTGTTTTCCATAGAAGTTTAGCCTCAAATACCCTCTGTGGGTCAGCTCAGCTATGTAGTATAACTCGGAGAAGCTATAGATTGTAATAAGAAAGCTGCATGTTATAATTATTTATTAGAACTATACTTCTTATCATACTAATCTGATAATGCTTGATCAATTCAGCTAATAATTAAGTCATTTACTGGTGAAACCAGTACTTCTTAGACAAGCAGTCCAATTTAGAGCAAGGTGATTTTTCTCTCAAAAGCAGGATCCCAAATGAAATTGATTTATAAATTCATAAGAGTGAAGGGAATATTGTTACCTTAGAAGGAGAGCAGCTGCAGGTGTGAGCAAGTGATCAGAATGTACAGCGACACCAGTTACACTCACACTAGCCTCATCCTCTCCCAGCAACAAGCACTGTGTTCTCTGCATTAGTCACTGTTCTCCTGGACAGGACCCCATACTGTCTATACACAGAATCTCCGGGAGACCTTTCAGAAATGCTTATTTCTGGGTACCAGCACAAGATACCTTGATCACATAGATTCTCTCTTTTCATTACACGGCTAGAAGAAGAACTTAAATTAAGGACCCATGACCAAAAATCAAATGAAAGTTTCTGAAGAACCATAATAAAGGCAGAAAAGTTAGAAGTATGGAGCTAGATAATGGTGTATGGTGGGGTGGAACCCTCATAAAGCCATATGGGATGCCAAAAAGGATGCCTCTTAATTCCTACAAACATTCCCCTTTAAAAGGTTTCTTCTTTATTTTCACTTTGTTTCCTCTTGTTTCTTTCCTCTGAATGAAAATTGTCATGCCATTTTACATCTGGACTCTGTGGCTACGGTCTACTTTTTTTTCTTATTTCTTGGCATTTTTGCTTCCTTCTCATGCTTGTTGATAACTCCCTGCCAGGAGGCTGCTGCTGTGGGGATGCTGGCTAGCATGAAAAGCCTTGACAAAGGAAAAAAATGACTAAGTAACTTGTATGATTAGCATCCTATGAAGAACTTGAAATTGATACAGTGAGCAGTAGTATAAATTATTAGCTTTATCCCTGATGCTGAAAAAAAAATGAGGAATGTCTTTATTTGAAATAATGACTTTATGGATTTTAAAAATATATATTTTCCATAGACTCCTTCATCTGATTCTTAAACCAATTACACGATTTCTGTAAAAGCTGCCCGTGGTTCTGATTGGCAAGTAAATGTACAAAGCCTAGAAATTTAAAGCATGTAGGTTTTTGGACATATGTTGAGAAACTTATGGCAGTTAAGGCATCAGCAAAGAATGGACAAATTCACAGTGGCTTAGTTTCCTCACCTACAAAATGAGAGAAAATAACACCCATCCCCCTTATCTTCCTGACTTGTTCAGATAGGTGGAATAATTATAAAAGTGTATGTGCTGTAATAATTACTACTAAAATTCTTCACTTTAAAGCATTATTTCAAAGAGTAAAATTAATGGGGGAAATTGCTTAATTTTTGGATAGTTTAATTACTTTTAGAACTTCCAGTATCCATGTCAATTTCAAAATTGTAACTGTTACATGAAATTTGTTTTCATGGGTCTCAGAAAAAAGATGACTCATGCAAATTTTCACATATGCTTCTTTGCAATAGAGAGTCAGGAAGAAGATAGGAAAGAGTTTATTACACAAACT
This sequence comes from Pteropus medius, assembly GCF_902729225.1. Classification (NCBI taxonomy): domain Eukaryota; kingdom Metazoa; phylum Chordata; class Mammalia; order Chiroptera; family Pteropodidae; genus Pteropus; species Pteropus medius. The sequence continues at coordinate 2,597,549 of NW_024352149.1, forward strand.
ACTTAAAAGAATTACCAGAATAGAAATAATCTGGACTTTGATGTTCACACTGACTCTTGAATTTGAGGCGCATCACCTATATCTGGTTATTTCTTTTGGTGCTTTATGGCTAGAAAACATTCTGATTATGACCTCACATTAGAGATAGCTCAATTCATGTTTAGCCTTATGGAACACCTTTAGTACAATATACATTAAAGTTCAATAAGTAAGAGGAACGTGATATGACAGTTGCTTAAAGGAACTTGTTTCAGGGCATACTTGGTGCTCAATGGCAGTCAAATTTTGAAAAATTTCCCTAGGTGCTTAATTCCCTTCCTCTCATCTTGGATTAGTAATGATGTGGCTCCAGAGTGATAAAAATAAATCAGAAAAAAATCTTTGACTACGGTTTAAACCAAAATTAAACTAAGAAATTAGAATTAGAGTTTGCATCTCTGACCCAGACACCAGGGATATGTAGATGCTCCATTGAGAGAGGACCCATGTGAAAGGAAAATATTATTGGCAGAGCAGAAGTACAGATTCTAGGTCAGAATAAGGATATGACCAGATGATTGTTGCTTCATGCTCCTTGCTCTTTCAAAGAAATGAAGACAAGAAGACCTTTAGTACTGTGTTTCTACTCCAACAGAATGTGAGATGAGAAAAAAAAGAAAAGGGAAAATATTAATAAAAGAAACGAAAAAGATTGGGGAAATGGGAAAAATGGTTTAGTCCAACAGAGGAAAAGAGAGAGAGAGAGAGACAGACAGACAGAGAGAGAGAGAGAGAGAGAGAGAGAGAGAGAGAGACAGAGAGAGAGACAGAGAGAGAGATTGAGAGAGAGGGACAGAGAGAGGGAAAGAGATCAAACTCACTTGGTATTTCCTGCCCCTGGTTTCTTTCTTCGGAAAATGTTGAGGAAAGTGTTGGAGCGGCAGGGCAGCTTGCCATCGCCGACGTGCATGCGGACCACATCGGAGGTGGTGAAGGCACTGCGGACGTTCCTCTCGGGTTTGGCGATAATGATGTACATCTTAGGGGTGAACATGCACCCCAGGGCCACCGTGACACTCAGGCTCACTGCAAAGCAGGTCGTGATGATCTTATAGTTGCTCCCAAAGTAAATGGGCACAAACGCCAGCCAGATGATGCAGGTGGTGTACATGGTGAAGGCGATATATTTGGCCTCGTTAAAGTTGGCGGGCACGTTGCGAGTCTTGAAGGCATAGTAGGTACAGCTCATGATGAGGAGTCCATTGTAGCCCACAGGGGCCACCACACCCAGGTTGCTGGTATTGCAGATAAGGTAGACTTCCTTGATACTTGGGTAGGACAGAATGGGCATGGGGGGCTCCATGATGATCAGGGTTACCACCAGGGTTAGCTGCACACTAATTAGAATTGAGGCAATGATCACCTGGGCCCAGGCGCTCATGAACCTGGGCTTCCTGGTACAGATCTTCTTCTTGCTGCCCGCTAGGATGCGTGCAATGCGATTGGTTTTAGTCACTAAAGCAGAGTAGCACATGGCGGAGGAGAGGCCGACCAGGAGGCGCTGAAGGTAGCACGATGTGGTGGTAGGTTTGGCAATGAGAGTGAAAGGGCACACGTAACCGAGGAAGATGCCAGCTAGGATAATGTAGCAGAGCTCCCGACTGGAGGATTTGACTACCGGCGTGTCCCGGTACAACACGAAGATGAGAGTGACAAACAAGGTAACGAGGATGCCCAGGCAGGAGAAGGCGATGGCTATGATGGATTCTATATTGCTCCACTCAAGGTAGCGGATAGGAATGGGTTCGCAGCCTGTGAGAAGAAAGATAGTTTTAAAATGAATCCAAGATTTTTACTGGGGACCAATGATAACAGTGCTTTCTAGTTACCAGAGGCATAGCTATAGTCACATCTTTCGTGATTTGTGTTATCTTAATGCTTTTAAAAAATGCCTCACTGTTACACAAATAAAAATACACCATTGTTTTCTCTGGACAATTATGTTCCCAAACCTAATATCATCGCAATCCTAACACGACATACTTCAGCCTGCAAAGATAATCTTTTGTTTCAATGCCAGCATTATAAATGGATGCCACTCTGTGGGTGGAACTTGGTTCTATACCTTCAGGAAGAAAAAGATTTCACTCACACATGGAATATAAAACTGAAAGCAACAAGCGAACAAGACAAACAAAAGCTCATAGACACAAACAACAGTTTAGTGGTTACCAGAGGGAAATGGGAGAGGGGGGAGGTAGATAAGGGTAAAGGGGGTCAAATATATGGTGACAGAAGGAGATTTTACTTTGGATGGTGAACATATAATGTGATATATAAATGATGTATTATAGAATTATACACTTGAAATCTATAAAATTTTACTAACAATGTCACCCCCAAATTTTTAAATAAAAAAGAAAAGAAAAAGAAAAAGAAACTAAACTTTGTTTCCAGTAAAGGTTAAATGGTGAGTATGTAATAGATAAGTTAGGAAGAAATAAACCAATAACATTTTATTTTATGTAGCTATTGTCTAGGGGCAAGTCCTAATCACAGACAACTTTTTGTTTGTCCTTGTTTTGGCCAGTAAAACATTTTAAACATAAATTTATTTAAATCCTTTAGAAGATTCCACAGTCTCCTATTTACCACATATAATTATTTACTTTAAGTCTCACTCTTGTAGTTATATATGAACTATATGTAGCAACTGAGGGTGTCTGAGTTATCAGCTTCTAATAAATATTCTAAAGAAGAATGAACTCTTCCCTCACTCACCTCTTGAAAAGATAGACAGAGCCGTCTTCCCAAACGCCTGGCTTATCTCTTCCCTCAAGATGGAGAATAAAGTCTGTTTTGTATTTCACAGAGGTAGAAAAACATCTCAGGTCCTGGAGACAACTCCTTCACAGGATTTTGTGTTTTGTCTATGCCAATATTTCCCAAATTGTGCGAATAAAGATATTTTCATAGATTTAGGAAAAGATTTGTTGTTCTGTAGTCATGTAACAAAGAATCACCAGAAACTGTTTTAAATCTGTTCAGTCAACAACAGCACCTCTCAGTGAACATGTGTTTGCATGTCAACCAATCCATGTCAGCACTTGCTTCTGATAATCACCCATCAAGAACAGACTCACATTCAATAAATGAGTGCCAACCATTCATGAGCAGAAACTCTTAACTAATAATAGTGGCCTCTCTCTCTTGTGTGTCAGGGGTTTGTCTATGTAAAAATCTCAGCCTCTTTGTGGAAGAACTTCTGCTTCCTATAAAAAGTCTCATTTTAATTCTAAACCTTCTCATTTCTCTGATAAAGTTTAGAAAGATGACTAAATGGATAGATAGATATTTAGAATAACGATGACCATTTTGGAGAACTTTTGATATGGCACATAATCAATAAATTAAAATATTTAAGAGAAGCTGTAGACAAATTAGAATATAAAATACTAAATAGTCAATATTCAGCTCCTTAACTGGTATACAGAGGTTGCTAAATAAAATTCAAATTCTAAGGTAGTCTTTGTCAAGGCCTTGGAAACTTTTTGAAAGCTCCTTTCTTTGCATTTCTCTATTTCTATGTAACTACCTAATTTTTCAAATGAGCTAATCTGTCCTTAGAATTTTCATTAGAAAAGAATACCACATTTTAAATTTGTAGAACACAAGTCAGATCTATGAAAGTTGACTCAAAACCCTGAGCCAAATTAAGAACTATAATTAATGGTTTTCCTAAACTTCAGAGATACAGGCAAAATATTTTCTGCAGAATTCAGGATTTTTATTAGATACTTATTGTCCTACATTACAGATATGTACCAATTAATTCAATTAATTGTTAGCCTTATGGAGGAAAATGTTTCAAAGCAGCAGATTACAAAAGAGATTTAAATAACCCAGTGGTATAAAATTTTTAAAGTAAAAATAGAAAATGCATTACATAAGGCAATTTCAGAAACTTTTCTTTTAATAAAGATTCAAAATTATAAACTACATAAAGATGAAAGACTTTAGGAAACCTTCAAATAATTCTGGGGTAAATACAATAGCTGATTATAAGAAGGACTATATCCTCTCTTTCTGTAAATAATCTCAAATCTGAATTAGGGGAATCAAACCAGAAAAAAAATTGTTGAAATATAAAATTACTAATTCAGAAAATAATTTATATGTGACTAGACATTTTGATAGAGTTAAAAAATGAAAAACTAGTAATTAATATAATTGTGGATCTTTAAGTAAAGCAACTAAAAGGGCCTCTATTTTCTATGACTTACAAGGCTATAGACAAGCAAACCTATAGATACTGCAAACAGAAGTGTCATTTAAAGAATCAATGTCCTATATTAGCTAAAGCTTAGGACAACTACCAAAAATCTGTCCAATGACCTAACTCCATGGGACACGTTGGGACATAGAACTCCCTGTCCTTTCTCTGAACTTCCAAGAGAAGCAACACCTCTTTTTCATTGATATAAGTGCCTTTATGTCTACCAATAATCTCGCTCTTAATAGAATATCAGATACCTTGGTTTAATAAAATCACTCAAATAGCAAAAATCTTTAACAATCTTATGCCCCAACCTATAACTGGTACTTTGAGGTACCAGTTTATTATTAGAGGGTTACATTATTCTCTGTGACATAAAACCCCAAAATTTAACAGATAGTATTTACTCCCAAATAAGATGTACTAAAGTTCTTACACATGACCAAATTATATCTTCTCTAGTCATAACAATACCTACATTATATACAATTTAAGAAATTTTTTAAGAAATAGCTTTTGCCCCAGAATCCCTATGGACAAAAGCCTCGACGGAAATGGAAGACTGATTGGAACTGAGTACATAAGCATATAGATTATCGTAGGTACCCAGATTATCGTAAATCTTTCTTTTTTGTATCCATATGAAAATGCTGCACCATGATCTAAATATGTTAGTGCAACAGCATAGCACATTTCAAAGAACAATTGCTCATTGTGGTAGGCAGCTTCTAAGGCAAACTGGATTCATGTCCTTGTGTAATCCCCTCCTCCCCAAGTATGAACAAGACCTATGACTTGCTTATTTTCTATTGAATATAGCGAAATTGATGGGATGTCACTACCATTATTAAATTACCTAAGATAATGACCTTCGGTGTGGTAGCAGACTCTCTTGCTAGCTTTGATGATTCAATCTGCCAAGTTGCAAGGAACTGAGAGTGGTTCCCATGTAATAACCAGCAAAAACCTGAAGCCTCACTTCAACAATTTTGAAGATTACATTCTCCCAATAACCACATAAGTGAATTTGGAAGTGTATTCTTCCACAATCAAGCCTTCAGTTTAGACCTCAACCCTAGCTGGCACGTTGATTTTAGGCTTGTGAAAGATCATGAAGCCGAGGACCCATCTAAACTGTGCCGATATTCTTGCCCCACAGAAACTGTGAGATAACAAATGTGCATTGTTTTAAGCCACTAAGTTTTCAAGTAATTTGTTATACAGCAATAGATAACCAACTCACATAATTAAAGCCAGCCCCTTAATTCAATAGCCAATGTTTAGTATCCTTGCCTAAGGACAATTGCAGACATAAACTAAATTAGTCAAAATATCTTTAAGTTTCACACAAGGTCTTTAAGTGTAATGTTACCGTATGTAATAAATCCCTATTATTAACAGAAAACATCCAAAATTTTCCACTAGTTAATTAGATAATTATGAATTGTCGCTACTTCTCCTTCTCATATTACTGTCCACTGATGTAACAATCATAATACAGTAGCTTTATAAATCTTAATCAATGGAAGAGACTCCCAAGATTGTGTTTATGTCAGTCAAGAAGTGTCCCTACCAGAATAGAATTTTGAACAACCCTGTACTAAATCTTCACTTACTTTTTGTTTTACTATCGTTCTTATATTAAAAATAAAAAGAGAAATTATTAGTTTAAACATATAATAAGTAGCCTAGTAAGTATTATAAAATGCAATACTTTACCACAATCTAAATGTTTCTGATAGCTGAACTGTGGCCTTCTCTGTGACATATCAAATTGTTAAAATTAATATGATATAGAAATAAATTTTAAAAATGTATTCAGGTAGTTTTTGAAAATAAAAAATGTTACTTTTATGATGTATTGATCTTATGTAAAATCATTCCTGCCATAAAGGTTGAGATCTGTAGTAAAAAAGTTCTATAAAAGCTATAGACACTATAAAACACCTTAAAAATATAATAGAAATATTTTAGAGATGATTGTGCTAAACAGATTGCTCTTATTAGAAGGACTAGAAGTTCTCACATAAGGGTCTTATATAAAGCAACAAATAATTTATTAATAATAAAAAATCCATGGAGAGGCTTAAGCATTCAATTAGAGATACACAAAATCTGGCCAGATAAGAAATTCCTAAAAGAAATGCCAGAATGATTGATTGAATTGTAACATCTGTGAGGATAATATCTGACAAAACCAGAGTGGCTAGCTGGTAAAAGTGGAAAAAAATATCCAATAGACACTGGATAAAATCCTGATGGAAAAATAAAAATTCATTCTCTTATAGACAAATTGGCCGCAAAATTGAGCACTAATGGAAAAATATTTCCAAGAGAGCAGATATGGCCAGTTCATGCTTCATTTGTAATTAAATCAATCTGAAAAAAATTGTAAAGGTGGGGATATTGATTGGTACAATTGCAAAAGGACCCTTTAAGTAACTCTAAATGGACTGTCTACAGCTGCCTCCATTTACAGTTTATGTATATGAACTAGTTTAAATTCTGTGTTTATTTTCTAGACAGGTTGAATCATTCTCCTATTGAAAGCTATAACACTTACAATGGCTAAAATATGATTGGATTCTGTGGTCTTACTTAGCACATTCCAATTTATTAATCTAATGGCATGGGGACATTTTTATTGGAACATTTATTTATGAATTTAAATTATGTGAGGATGTCTTCATTCCCAGCTCAGTAGACAAATGAAGGTTAAACCCCTTAGCGATTTTAAACTGAGATTCTGCAGAGACTCTCCAGAAGCTGAAGGCTTCTGGAGGTTGACTGTTAATCCACGAATCTTGGAGCCACTTGACGACTACACAGTGGTCTTTTGCACAAGATCATCTTTAGAAGATTCTTGTATATATCATATTCTTCTGTACTCTTGCTTATTCATACTTTTCTTCTTTACTGATTTAAAGTTACGCAAATTTGATTTTGTCTTTAATGTTCTCCTTACTAGTAATAAGCACTCGCCTAAACCTAGGCTTCATAAAGACAGTTATTACTCTAACGTAGTAATTCAATCATATCAAGCTATTTTAGTTATGTTACACTAACTTTCCCAATAATGATACTCTTTTTATGCATAAAGATTTCACAAGTTCAGATATTTGAAAGGATTCAGAAGACTCACAGAATGTACTCATGAAATGTTTTTATTTAAAGGCAAAGGTCATACATAGTACAGTAAGAGAAAGACAGTAAGTACCAAGGGACTGAGAGATATCCAGGTGCAAAGCCCTCTCGGATCCTTATTCCCACAGGGTATACCTGTGGATTGAGCTACCAAAATCTGCACATTGAATACTGGCTTTGAGACAGCTCAAGGCATAAGTACCTAGTGAAGTCTTTTTATGACCCTCAAATCATATAGCCAAGTCAGCCTGTCTAACAGAATATGCCAGGTGAAATCCATCAGTACACAACTGGTTTTGGCTGTCACTGGTGGAGTTTCAAAATTTCAATTGCATATCATAAGTCCCTTTAATGTAGCCAAGAATCAAAGACAGATGCTCAGGCCTCTCCATAGATATTATATAGAGTTGCTCAAGTCTAGCTGTAAATTAAGCTTATCCTAAACAGTGTACTACACACAAATGATATGCTAGAAGGAGATATAAGTATTCTTGTGTTGTAACAGTAGTGGTTTGTCATAAGAACATCCCAAAACAATATATTTATGACTCCACTATGATTGCTTTATCTCTTACGAAGACCCTAGACTCTTTCCCCTATGTGGAAACCAGGCTTTTCAATGCCAATTCAGGACCACCCAAAACAGCATCCTATGAGGACTGGGACTGAACATGTACATTTTGAATTAGCTTCTTGAAAGTATTGCTTTTCTTTTCTTCCTTTCTCTCTACCTCTTTCTCTTTTTCCTTCCTTTCTTCCTTCCTTCCTTCCTTCCTTCCTTCCTTCTTCCTTCCTTCCTTCCTTCCTTCCTTCCTTCCTTCCTTCCTTCCTTCCTTTCCTCTTCTTCCTTCTTTCCTTTTCCCTTCTTCCTTTTCTTTTCCATTTTAGAGATCTTAAATTTGAGAAGTGTTAGCTTTGTTATCTTGAGAGAATTAGCTGTAATATCCATGTTGTCTATATATATAATGTAATGTTTAACATAATGTACTTTGTTGTACTGTCTTGAGGTTTAAAGAGAAGAGTTGTTCAACCCCTGATATATGTGAGTATCTGAAGGAGTGGTGTTTACCTTCAACATGTGGTGAAGAGTGTCCTGAGCCTACCCTGACCCCAGCATCCAAACAGAGAAGACATTACATGAGTTGTGCATACTATACAAAAAACCCAGAGAGCTTAAAAAACTAACAGTGTCCCAGAGTTATCCCAGAGAATCTAGAGGCATCACACAAGTCAGTTTCCTTCAAACATACTACAAATTACTGAGTAAAACCCAGGATAAGTGGTAATAACTCTAATCTGAGGACTAGGGATTATTTCTAATTTTCGAACCAAATATTGGCTCACCCATAAGATACGAATGCATTTGAGGAAGCTAAAATTTACTATTAAACTTCTTTCCAATTTGTTAAAGACAAATTTCATAGGAACCAGGAAATAAAGAAAGGTCACAATTATTCTACTGAAAGAGTCTTGGCATTGAATAACATTTATAATACCATGATTACATAAGCCTTCATCAAAATACTTTTTTAAGGCAACTACATTAATATGAATTACTTACCAGGTGAAATTCTATTTATTATTCAATGTTCAACTTACATATCCCTTTCCCTGTGGAGACTCTTTTCTTCCCAGGGAATTCTATTTGTTTTTTTTCTCTGTGTTCGTATGACATTTTGCACACATTTCGGTTGTAAGACTTAGATCATAATTGGCTATTTACATGTCTAGTTTCATACGAAGCTCATCCCACAGGATATAAACCTTGCTTCACTCACCCATATGTCCCCAGTTTCTCAAAAAAAAAAAAAAATTGCCTGGCACAAAGCAGATGGTAGTGTATAATAGAAAATTAAGTAAATGAGTATATTGTATCAGAAGTCACAGCAATTGTTGGGATGGAGAAAAATAGCTAAAATTAGTTAATTTCTATAAACTTAGTATATTCTATTTTTAATGATAAATTTTAGTGTTGTCTGGCTTTCTGAGGAATCATTTTATACCATTTGACTTTTTAAAAGAAATAAGTAGCATTGGATGTCATATAATTGGCCCACGAATTATTAAACTACTGTCTAGTTGTGTATCATGGCAGAAGAGATCCCTGTTTATGCATCATAAGAAATAAAGTGTGAAATTTAAATGCTGAATTAAACTACATTTTCTTCCTAAGAAGAAAATATGAGAAATTTATTAACAACTTCAGAAGTCACTTCCTCTAAGAAACATACCAATTTTCCTTCATAGCCAAAAACAGCATATGTTAACAAAAATAAATCTCACTCATAAACATGTTTTTATTCATTAATATTAGTGTTTGGAACATATATGGAAAGTAACTATCTCATAAAATTATTTTAAATATGTTTTGACAAATTCTACCTTTAGTAAAAAACACCATTTCCCAAAGAACAAGTTTCCATTTTAACTAAAATTCAGTAAAAAAAAAAAAAAAAATCCATCCATAAAAATAAAATATCTGCTTAAAGGCAATGCATTTACTCCTCTGAGTATTTCTACTGATTTGTGGTATTCTCTGCTTGCACGTTTTCTTTTTCAACAACTACCGCTACCATAGCAACAAACAACATATTACCACGTACTGCACCCTTGCTCTGAGCCTGACAGGGCACCAAGTAAGTGGCAAATAAAATCTCATTCTCCATTTCTGTATAAGACTGAAAAGGATGCAGAAACAATAGGTGTCATTAACACTAACTATAAATTAGTGTGAGAGATGCATATTCTGAAAGATCCTAAACATAAGATTTACAAAATAATCTGTATATATGATCCAGAAGTAGCCACTCCCCTATAGTTAAAGGCTGTCTGAGCTGTTGCTGGGCTCAACTCATTTGAATGTTAAAGTGACTTTTATACATATGCTGGATGATAGATTAAACTCTTTAGAAAGATACATTACTATTCATCTATTTACAGTCAAAGAAGATATTTTTTACACTTTACTAAGTCAAAGAGCCCAAGTCAATGGTGGCGATCATTTGGCAGTGGCCAGACAACATACCCACAATGGAAGTTCTCTAGGGCATAAAATATGACTTGGAGTTCCATTATTACATCATACTAGATCTTTTTTAAAAGTTTTTTGTGTGTGTGTTTTAATGCTTTAAAATAGAATGGAAATTCCTTTTCATGTATGAGATAAGCTTCAATTAAATTGCAAATCAAGTAGAATGAAAAGTTTGGGGAAGCTCAAAAAAATGTAGACAATAGCAAAACCTTTGTACCTCAAAGCCAGAATTTCTGACTTTGAAGGTCAACCTGAGCAAGAGGCTAATTTTTTTCTGAGCCTCTTCCTACCCAACTGTGGTCTCAGTCAAATAGCAGCGAGGACTGACTATGAAGTCCACCCCGGTTCTCAGGCACAATGGAGATCTAAAGGAGACCTGCTTACACAAGATAAAAAGGCCCAGCAAGAAGCACACGCTGTGAAGGAGGACAAAGATGTGAAGAGACACAGAATGAGCAGGAGAGGAGGGGTGTGTCCGAAAGGAGGTTGGAAGAGCTTTTTTAAGCCAGTGCATTGTACACAACCATGAGATAAGTGGCATAGTGAGAAGGCATTAGATCCAGGGACAAAAAGCCTTGGATTCTCATAGTGGCTTCTCTATTAACCAACTGCGTTGACCTAGATGAACTTGTGTGAGTCCTTCTTCTTTCTAATTCCCTGCACAGAGCAAACATTTATTAGGGAGCTATTATGTTCAAGGCACCATGCTATGAGCTAGAGAGTAATATTTCTCAAAGGATGGGACAGGAACTAAATGCCTCAGAATCTGCCAGTCCTATCTCAGAACCAGAGAATGGGAATTTCTGCAGGTGGGTAATCCCTGGGTAATTTTCAGGCACATTAAAGTTGAAGACCAGTTTTTAGCTAGAGAATAAAAAGATGAGTGAGATACAGTTTGTACCTTCAAAAATATTCTGCTCTAATTGCCTTTTCTTAAAAATGCCTTTATACCAGGTGATTTCTAAAAGCTAGCTGTTACTCATTTTAGTTTAATTTTAATTATGTGACCTGATTCTACTAATCTAGCCATTTTTGATGTGCTTTAAATAAGTCACATAATTTCTTACTTGGATATTCTTATTTGGGAACAAGTAAAAAGTGAACAACAATTAGGAATGTCACCCTCTCTAGTGATTTTCAACAATACCCAGGGAGGCATAGGATCAGGGGTCAGTGAACTGGGTTCTGCTTCTAATCAGTCACATGATCTTGGTCACACAAGTACAGGTCTCTAGACCTCAGCTTCCTCTTTCTCAAATGAGGGATTAGATTACTCAGATGACAAACTTCCCATGGCTCCATTACTCTTAAAATTTGTGAAAGTATCATGAAACACCCCTCAGGTGTGAGCTCATACTTGGGGCTGTGGAAAACCAAATTCATGTATCTGAACAGTGCTCTTAGGAAACTTATGAATCCATATAATCCATCCATATGAGTCCCATTGATTTTACTAGAAAATCATCTCTCACGTTCATTTATTCCTCTCCATTCCTGCCACAGATGCTCCAGTCCACAACCTTTGAAATCACTCACTTGGACCAATGCAATAGTTTCCTCACTTCTCCCTGTTTCGTGTCTCGTCTCACTACCCTCCTCCATACTGCTATCAGGGACATCTTTCTGAGACAGATATCATGATATTACTCGCCATTTTGAATCTCTCATTGGTTCTCCAGTGCTTAAAGCCAAAGTCAAAACACTTAGGAAAAGGCCAGGCAGAGTCTCTTCCCCACACTCTGTCAGTATACTCCCCTAGTCTTATTTCTGACCACTTCTCTCCTAGGCCCTGGTGTCTGTCAACTAACCCCATATACTTGTTCCAGAGTTTTCTCTAAATTTATTATATGCTTTCACATTTCCCATGTTCTACTTTATGTCTGGAATTCCTGTCAACTCCTTGCCTACCTAACAAAATTTACAATACTTTATACATGTCTCTTTGATATTAATAACTATTTTATATTATATTTTTACATGGTTTCTTCCCGATAGATTTTAAGCAAAATCAATCTGAGATTGTGTTTTACTTACCTTTGTACCTTTAGAGCCTGCAACGGTGCTCACAATAGATATGCCAGAAATGCATGCAAGGAGAAGTTCTGGTGACTAGAAACATTTCAAATAAAATTTTGAAAAGGAAAAATAGGAAACAATAGGTATATCGGAATACCCTTTTAATACACTTTTATTTAGATTTAAATGAACTTTCAATATAGAACATGGAAAACTTATAAGAGGTTTGTGTGTACCCCTTGACACGAGCATTAGGAAGTGCATCCTGCAAATGGACATCGACAAAGACATGAGCTAATCACCAACATTTTAAACAATGTGCACAGTGGAAGGGCCAAGGTTTACATGTGCAGCAGCTCCTACCTGTGAGATCTGCGTTGGGCCACCACCCCAGGTCGCAAGCTTTGCAGGTAAACTCATCTTGCACGTATTCATTCTCCTTACAGGCAGTGCAAATCCAGCAGCAACTCACTTCACCTTTCCGTATGACCTGTAACACAGAGATATTTCGTATGCCTTCAAGATGGTTTCTTCAGAAAGTTTTCTGTTTTAGATATGGACTTGTTTCCATACTATGATTTTAAAAAAAAGTAATATTCAAAAAATCCTATATGCCAAAGAAAAGCCTTAAGTACATGGATTACCTTAGAGTTAGGTGCGAGTTTCAATTCATTGCATGCTGGGTTGGGAGGCTTTTCAATAATAATGACTTTAATAAAGAAATTGACTACATTCTTTTGTAGAGTTAAACAATGAAACAGTTGAATTTTATCTTTATTTATATTAATATGTATTTATTATTCTCAGAAAAGTAAAACTGTTTTCTTCTCTGAAAGAGCAAGTAATGTTTAAATACAAACATTTCTATGTAATAAAACCTTAAGTCATAAAAACAGGAATTATCGAATTTTTGTTATAATTATGAAAGTTTGAGCAACGTTATATACATAAAAACAGAATGATGACTAAGAAAGTATAACCTTATTATTGGCCTTACTTGCTCTAGTGAATTCAAAAAGTAAATTTGAACACATAAATTGTTGGAAGAAAAATTACTAGTCCAAAATTACCGAAGAATTGCTTATTATCTGAGCAGTTGTCATTCATTCAAATACTCAAGTGAACTCACATCCTAACTTCTGCGACACTTTCTGCATAGATACTTCCTCTCCCTTACTCTGCACTGCAAATGTGAGCTGCCTTGGTCCTCCTAAACTCTGATTTCTGTCATCTTAAATTAGCAAGATGGCCAAGTTCTGTTTGTGTTCTCTCTCACTGAACAGCCACCAGGCAACTGCCTCCAGGCAGAAAGCTGGAGTGATTTTAGGGTTCACCTTGTTTGCTTCCTTCCACTTCCCTGGAATCAAGGTCATGTGCTGTTTTCCAATGTCTGAACACAGTTATTTTATATATTGCGTTAAGTTTTCTGGTTGTTTACAGCAGAAGGCAAAGTCTGGACTCTGTTACCCCACCACAGCTAGAAGCAGAAGTCTCTGCCTAACCCAACCAAAAGTTCTCATATGTATAGTCAGAAATTAAACTGTAAATATTGCTATGCCCTAAGATCATACACATTCTAGCCTTTGCGAAAATAAAATTATCTTCTCTCACATAGGTTGAAATTTATACCACTATTTTAGAATTACATAAAAAATATCAAATGACAGCAATTTTTAGAAAATGTAAAAGGTTTTTCTTTCACTTTCAAATAACTTTAGGAAGTAGAATCAAATTAAGTCTTTTTGAAAAAATTCGTACCTACTCACAAAACAAGTATGGGGAATTTACATTCTAAATGATAAATTTTTCTAAGTGATATGAGAAAAATTGAAATAATAAATGAACACCTCTTTTTTTTATCTTAATTAGTATAAGGAGTACAGTAAGAGACATTATAAAGCACTGTATGTCTCTTCAGTTTAATATATTTTCTCTCACTGTAAAATTAATACTACTAATTAGAATAATTCAAAAGGTGGTGATGCTAAACAAGTTTATTTATGCAGAAAAACTGATAAAGGCAGATCCTGTGAAAAACTAGCATATATAAAGTATTTAAAATTAGGTTTTGGATGACTGAATAAATGAGTGAATAACTGATTAGATGATACCTTTAATAAAAAATTTAAAATGGAACTGCCTAAATGAAGGTGTTTTATTTTAATTATTTCTTTATTCAGCTACCAAGTATGCGTACTTTTGCCATACAAAGTCTTTAATATGGAATTTGCCTTTTCTACCTTGTAGCCACGCTCTCGACTGAGATTTTACACCTTTCCATGTGAATTCTGATCCCCGTCTCCTAATCATGTAACAGGCCTCTGATCTCTTCTCACTCTAGAGAACATGCGCACAGGTGCCGAGACCATCTGACAGGCCTACGGGCTCCTCAGGAGAAGGGACCAGGCCCACTTTCGCTGTGTTCAGATCATAGTCATCAAGGTACAGAAATGGACCAAGAACATACGGTCAGCAGCCAATGAATGAGTGTTAAGCTGAATCTTTTTTCAGAAATGAAATTAGGCCACGTAAGGAATTTTAGTGGCGCTTTATTAAACGCTTTTGAAATACAAGCTCTTCAGTCAGGCATTCACTTAGTCCTTGTTTCTGAACCTAACTTTGCTATTAATTTCTTACAAAATTCTGCCAGATAAAGACAGGCATCCTCTGTGTCAGCCCCTTCCTACGTCCTCACCGATGTCCACGTTACTCTGTCTGCTTTATTTGTTTTGGAGGGAGGTTTCAAGTAGAGTAGACATGTTATCAAATTTGTTTTTCATTTGACTTGCTTTTTACAAGGATTATTCTGGCTGCTGTGTGGAGAATATCTTTTAAGGAGGGCAAGTGAGAGACAGGAAGAAAAGAGAGAGAATGTTTGCGTGTGTGTGTGTGTGTGTGTGTGTGTGTGGTGTTTTAACCCCTGGCTCTAACATAGAACCTTGTCGTAAATAAATACATATAGTTTAATAAAAGAATGAATATTACCTTCCATTTTGAATGTCATCTTCCCTCCATTAGTTCATCTACGTCACTACTTTTGAGAGCAGACACAACATCGCAAGCTGCAGCAGGCATTCCTGGAGCAGTTAACTCTTTGAAACGTCATCTTACTTGGAATTCTCTATTAAAATATAGTTGGTATTTTATTTCCAAAATTCAGTTTTTGATCTCTGGTTATTTTATATCTTTATGCTAGATATGTTTCATTTAGATGCAGTTTTAAAAAATTCTTTATTTTTTGTGTATAATTTATGTTCTAATCTCCCTAATATCATGAATATTTTTGACTATTTTTATATTATGTATTTTTATATCAGTTATACTCAACGGTATTTCTTTTGGGTATAGTACACACTCAATAACTGAAAAGTATTTTTTTTTTACTTTTGTCATAGTAAAACACTTTCTATGACAGCTCTGAGTCATGATAAAAGTTTTGCTATTTCACTAAAATTGCCCTTGAGAGACCAAGGCTTACGAAGGCACAGGATCTGTTCATCTTTTTTACATTCTTTTTTACATTGTGTACATGGCACAATGTTTATTGCTAGTGAGACTAGGTGCCCTGCCACTATACACAATATTATGATTCAATTATATATACACTGTAAGAGTCTTAAAGTATTTATGCTGTAGGAAATCAAGTGTTCACATTATGGCTAACTTTCTAAAGTAATTTGTAATGTTTTGTTTTGTTTTGTTTTTTTTATCAAGTTTTTATTTTAAAAAAGAATAAAAGAAAACAGCATCAAGAGAATACAATAAAGGAAAAGTAACTAGGAATCAAAGGAAACCTGAAAAATTTTCTTCAGGAGGAAAATTCCTGAAAAATTAAACAGAATAAATAAATTGGGTCTACCCTATTAGGCCTGTAGAAGAATCAGCTGCAAGAGAGAAGGGCTAACTAGCTGTGCCCTCTTGTGTCTCTCGGACAACCCTCAACTCTAATTGTAGATATGCTTTTCTCCAGCTATATTATGAGCTCCTCAGAAGAAGGGACCATATTTAAGTTTCCTTTGCATTCACAGTGCTACCATAGTTCTTGGCACATTTAATTACTCAATAATGTATATGAGAGAAAAGAGAAATAATATAGAATATGACATAAAGGAAATAAATAGAAATGAAGACTTCGAAGACAATGAAAAATAAGAGGAAACTGAAGAGAGTCTTGGAAGAACTAAATAAAAATATCAATTTAGGGAAGTCCCTAAATTGTAATTTATTATAAGGAAAATGTAATAAAAATGGTATAGGAATACAAAATGATCACAAGAGTGGACATGTATTGATCCGGCTATGTGGTAGGCACTCTGTACAGAATGACACTAACCCTCACAAGCACTCCACCAGGTGAAGTTAATCATGTGCATTTTTCAGATGAGAAAATGGCCGCAGAAGGGATCAGGACCTTGTGCAACTCTGTCACGTCGTCTCCAGTTATTTCCAAGAGCTAGGCTCTTTCTAGTGTCGTAATGGCTGTCAGGGTGATGACATGCTATGCTGAGACACAAATTATGCCTCAGAGGTGGGCAGATATGTATTCACTTCATCAACTTTTGTTTAGTGGCTGAGTGTTCCAGACATGGCGCTATGCATGAGGACAAATAAATAAAAAGACCTGATCGCTGAGGTTAAGTAGCTCGAAATCTAACACGATGTGTTAAGTACACTGCTAAAAGGAGGAACAAAATGTTTATGCAGAGCATGCACATTCATTCACTCATTCATTCATTCATTCACGATATGCACTGAAGGGAACTACAATGTGCCGGGAACTATGCCAAGGCTAGAAATAATCAGTGAACAAAACAGATAATATCCCCATCCTTGTAGAGCCCTTCTAGAGAAGGGCTTTGAGAAAAGCGTAACGAGAAAGAGGAATAGGGTTCAGGACAGGGACCAAAGCGAGGCAAGCGTAGCACCTAGGCACCACATTTAGGGAGGCACACACCCTGCAGGTTGTGCAGGTAACTACCCCTCATACTTGCAGGACCTTGAGAGTGAGTGCCACCTTAGAGTCTGTGCTGTAGGAATCTCACTTGCTTCACCTTGGTCCCAGTCCTGATAGAGAGGACCTGGAATGGGGGTTGCAGTTTTGCATATGGCAGTCAGATAAGGCCTCACTAAGTCATGGCCTTTGAATAAGACTTGAGAGAGGGAAAGAGAATAAACCCTGAATATATCTGGTAGAAGAATGCTCCAGGCAGTGGGAACAGCTAGAGCAGTGGATGGGCTGGGTCCCAGGCTAAGGTGATCGCCAAAAAGTTCAGTAACCGGGGGACCACAGCATTGACACTAGTCAAAGCATAGGACATGAAGATATAGGTATTGCTCAGAGTGGCTATGGGTAAATTAATGATAATTCCACAGGATTTCTCATTATAACCAGTGCTTGCAAAGTTTCCTCTTCATTCACAGAAACTACAGTAATTTCTTGTTTACACTTGCACAGCAAAGTACAAAGAACTATATTATGTCTTAAACTTTTTTCAAAAATTCAGTCAATATGTTTTTAGTAGCTGGGACAGATCACATCATCACTGTGTAACCATAGGCTTCGCAGATAAGAATTTTTTTTTATACATATTCTTGTGGAAATTTATATTGAGAACGTGCTATCCTACTGTGGAATTTCGACAATATTACATAACAGAGGAACCACGTCGCTGCTTCACTGGTTGCCAAAATGGTTATATTAACTGTGAACAATTTAAATAGTTTGATTTGATTCACGAAAAGAGAAAGCTGAGATGGATAGGAAAGTTATGGTTAATGATGTCGTTGCTAACTTTCTTAGCTGGTCTTGTGATTATGGGTGAATTGCCCTTCTTAGAAATCATAAGCTGAGGTTTAAAGGTATGAAGTTTCATGATATTTGTGCCTCGCCTTTAAATGACTCAGGGAAAAAACAGTCCAATTCTGAAGTCTATAATTTGTAAGATACGTGGAACTGGGTATTTTGCTACATGACAATATGGCACATGCGATAGAGAAATATTTATTATATATTCCATGTTCACAGGATGTCTCCAGAATTCTGCCAGGTAAAAATAGGAGGAAGTAGTGATTTTTTTCCACTCTTCACACCCAAACTCAGCCTCAAAACCATCACCTTGGAGTAAAGAATCCAAAGATGAATGTAAGGGAAGAAAAAAATATAAGAGAGAGAGGGCTAAGAAAGGAGGCCCGTGAAGCAATCCACAGCATCCCCTTCCTCGAGTTCTCTGCTGGTTTCCTTGTCTCTATCCAAGTCTCTCAACCATCTTCACAAATATTGCTTCCTTAATTCTAGATTCTGTCCCCTCGGTATTTTATATGTAGACCTCTGTTTATAATTTTATTGTGAATTATTTAAAAAATAAGGCTTAGCAATTGAAATTTGCATTTGTAGGAAACATGCCAGTTCATATAATGAAACATAGTTGAACAACATGTGGCTGTGGGATGATAAGAGCTATGGGTTGGCTCCAAGCCCAGCCCTGGTGCTTTCTACTGAGAAAGCTTGGAGCGACCCCTCTGGACCTCAGATTCCTTCAAATGCAAGCAATAACACCTGCTTTATAAGGGTTGTTTTAAGGAATAATTGAAATGATGTCTGGAAAGCATCTATTATTGTACTTGCACAAGAATATGCTTGATAAATGTTAGTCCCTGATCTCCATAGCCTTCCTTCTTCCTTTCACGTTCTCTTCCTTTCTCGTCTCTCTTCCCTCTTTCCCACCCTTCCCCACACACCAAGGAACATGGCAACAGACTTGGTGTAAGAGAATGACATACGTGTCAGACCCTTGCTGTTTGCCTGTAGATCCATTGTGCACGTTTTACGTGCTGCCTGAGATTCTCTTCACCTAACCTGTCCTTTAGGCTCTTGGCCACTGGCTCTTGGAGAGCTCTGGACACTTCTGTGATCCCTACCTCAGTCTCTATCACTATTGCCACATCTACTGGTATATCTTGCTGTCCCTCTCTCCCATGGAAGAGGCACTGGATTCCAGAACTGCCTTCATTGCATTCACCACAGCAGGAGCCCAAATCGGACTACATGGGACCCACAGAGTCTTTTGTCCCCTCCCACCTCCCCCTCCCCGCCGCCCACACACACTGCTTCCAAATCTGAAGTCGGGCCATGAAATAGAATCTAGACACCAGCTTCCCCAGGAGCTGCCTAATGGGGTCAGGCAATGTTACTTCCAGTGAGCAAATTCTGACCAGAGAAATCAAAAAATAGGATGGCACAGGTGCATCCATTCTTCTCTCTTCCTTGCTTCAATAGCTAGTCTGAGTAGCCTGTCCAGAAATCTCTGTGGGGCAGAGGGGATAGTTATGCTCAGTGAGATAGCGTCCTGCTCAAGGATGCGTCACGGTGGTGGTGGTGCTGGTGGTGTTTTCCCATCCTGCCATGTCTCACCTCCATTTCCCTCTCACTCTTGCATGACTGGGATTCTGATTCCCAACAATGCATTAGCTCTTAAGCCTCGCTTGGCTTTAAGGGTTCAAGGGGACCTGAGCCAAGTACCTGTGAACTACGCTGTCCAGGCTCTTTTGCCAGCTGTCTTCTGGATAGGGTTGGTAAAATGGAAAGACTAATGGGAGACTGAAGAGAAGGAGGCAGGAGGAAAGAGAAGCCCTGGTGTCACCCCACTCCAGAGGGTGTCCAGGTAGCAGCTGTGGCTTTCCCCTGTGTCTCTCTGTCCGGGGAGTGGGAATGATATCTGCTGTTGCTCATCTCTGAGTTACCTCAGTGTTCCTTTTTATTTTTATGTCTTCCATGAAATTTCCTCATCGAACCGCCTGAACGTGGGTTCTTTCTCCGTGAACTGAACCCTGACTAATATAACACACGATACAAAGTTTGATTTTATTTACCTGCATTTGTGCCATGACTAAAATCAACTTCTGCCTCCAGAAGATATTATATTTATAAGATATTATATTTATATTTCTAAAAACGACATAAGAAAACTGAAATTTTAACTACTTCCAAGGCAACTACCATAAGAAAGTGCTATGGGCTATCATAAAAGAAGTCAAATGATTATTTTAGGATTTTAAATGGCATTTGATATTTAAAATGAATACTCCTTTCCTAAAGGTTATGCTTTCCAGTTAATACAAGTGTAAGGTGCTTCTCTCCCACCTTTGCAGTGGCTACTGAGAGATCAGACTCCCTGCATTCTAGGCCTGGTTGGTGGCAAATTGGTGGTGTAAGAATATAAGTGCTATTATTTGGAAAATGAGATTCAGATTTCATTTATTTCTGTACCTCCCTCCCATGGTGCTTAAGGGAAACGAACACCCTCCCATCCCTCACCTCCACTGCAGGTGCTACTCTCCTCTTGCGGGGTACACAATATTTCTAAAATGACCCCAAAGAGATCTGCAGTTAGAGCGAATGCTGTGTAACAACAGCTCAGCAATGATTTGGGGGATCCTCTTCGATAACGCTGCATGGGCATAATGCAAACGTGATACCAGAAATGCTTCAGTATCTGGGCAGAGAGAGAGATGTATGCAGACAGCTTTTCCTTCGAACTTGTGGGGGGAGAGGCCTTTTATCTGGAATATACAAATGAGAATACCCATGGTATTTGAGCCCCACTTTATGGCCTGCCCGCAACCAGAGTAACAGGATGAAATTGGCACGGGAGCTGGAGAGTGGAGAATCTTTGAGATAATTTGTTTCTCTTGCCAGGTTTTTTTCTCTCCGCTTATACTCCGAAAAGTCCAACTTTGTATTTCTATCAACTGCTTCATGGTTCAGACTCAATGCTACAGACTCAATGCTACCACCCATGCTAGCCAGGAGGCCACAGCCCAATCCTTTGGGTCACAGAAGTGCATGAGCCCAGAGCTTCTGTATTATCCCCATCATATGCCTTTAGGTCTCAGATGTCCTGTTTTCCCCATCAACCAGACAAGGCGACAAATGCAGAATCCAGTGGCCTGGCATCTTGTGGCAACAGTCAAGATGAAAGTTTTGGGTGTCTGGAATTTAGAAGATATATTCCTAGATACCACCAGAGAGTCTCATGTGCAAGAATCCTATCATGGACAAGAATTGGAAATGGATTCTTGGGACGAAGCGGCGCTGACATACCATAAACACTGGTTTGGCTGACGCCACACTTACACAACTAAAATACTTTTGCCCTGTATGAAAACAAATGGTATCGTCAAGCATCCTGACTGTCCCCACAGCACCTCAGGCTTGCAGGACTCCTCACCCAAATCTTCTCATGATTCATCAACTCAGGGATCAACCAGGGGCATGGCAGGAGGCCTCTAGCACCTTGTGATAGCACTAGAAAAGAGTCTATTCTCATTGGGTAGTTGTCATGACAATTATTAAATATTTTTAACATCACATCTGCAGAGAAGGCACAAGATATTTAAAACTAGAATGAACTGTCTCCAAAGTTTGTTTCCTCTTCAAAGCGGCTGGTACCACTGTGCGTGTGAGTCCATCAGGATGGTTTTTCTCAGCTGCCAAAAGATGTTGCAGGTTCCAAATCCCCCACCTTCTTCCATCGGCAGAGATAAGGCTTTTCCGGCTTCCACACTGACACTTCTGCACGTGACTAGACTCCTGCCCCAAGGCCTCTAAGGATTCTTCCCGGGGCATCTCCATATGTGGGTGGTTCCACAGTTCCCGAGAATGGCACAACAGCACGCAGCACGGAGCGAGGACCAGAGCCTCACACAGTATCCACTCCAGCTCCAGCTGTGCTGAGCGACATTTACGTGACAGCCTGTCTGCTCCCAGAGATGAGTCACAGAAAATTAGAGATGGAAAGACCTATTAGTTCGTTTAACCCATACTCTTGCCAGTTCCCCACCACTCCCCTATGCTCCATTTCCGTGTGCGTCATCCAGTTTGATTTTAAATAGCATGGGATACAGAGAGCGCTGTTTGCATGCCTTCTTCACCGAGAATTCTCTCTAGCCTGTCCAGCCAAATGCTCAACATTTGATGTTTATTTGCTCCAGTTTTGTGTATATAGTAATATCACGCTTACTCACTTGACCCACGCTGAAAAAAAAAAAAGCGTCTGAGAATAATTAGAAAGTGAGGACTCTCCCTTGGCTAGAAAATATCAATTTCAGAAAAATCATAGAACTTGGTGGAGAAATGATAAGCAGCACTTTTGTGTTATTTCATTTCAACTTCCTTTATTCTAGTTATATGCTTATTTAGCATTGTTCAGCTTCTGCTTTTTTTTTTAACTATAGCTTGAACTACGGCTATGCAGTATCATTGCTTTTGGTTTCCATGTTTACTTCTGTTTCAATTTTCAATTCGATTATTCATCCCCTTGCTTTCTGTATCGTACTTAAGATCCTAGCTCATCACTGCGATTCACATAAAGACTATTCTAAATACTCAAATGGTTAGCCTATTCCATTACCTAATCTTTCCTTATCTTTTCAGTTTTAGCTAAGTACAGGCACAAAAACAACAACAACAACAACAACAACAACAACAACAAAAAAAACCAGTACGTCTGGTCCACTCTTTCTGAACAGTCTGATCCAAGAAAAACGTGTGTGTTTAGGTCCAGGCAGGGGGCCTCCTCACCAACACTGGCTGAGACTGCTTCTGTCTCTGGCTTACCTTAATCTGACCCTTTAAGCAAGGCTCGCTACACACGGACCGCACCAGGCCACTCTTGTTCATCTGGATTTTGTAGTCATCGATGTTCAACACCCCCTCATGCCAGGTTCCGACGTGGACATAGTCATAGCGGTCGGCGTCAGTGTACTGCAGATTCATGATGTCGTACCTATGAAGAAAGCAGCAGGCGTGTCTCGGAGAATACAGGCATGGGGTAGAAACCAGAGAAATTCGGTAAATAGATAACAATAGAGAAAAGGGAGGTAAAAGCTGGACCCATCCCACATCCTAACACCAGTGACTGTCAATATTTTAGTTCATTTCAAATGTTTTCTCTGATTTTCCAAAATGCATATTCCATTCCTCAGTCTGGGTATCGTCCATATTTGCTAAAGAATATATTACTCTTATACTTTTTCTCTGATTTTTCTCCAAAAAAATAATTCTATGTGTGCCGAGTTGATAATCCTTTCCTTCAAATTATTATTCACTAAGTTATGTTTTGAAGAAGCAACAATTCTTGAGAACGTTAATTTCTTAACTTGATTACTTTTATTCCAATTTTCTTTTCACATTCAGTCGCTATTTTCATGAAACTAGATTGAAAGTGGTGAGGTTCATCAAGTCTGGAGCCTATTTTAGGTGCTAATAGACAAGAAATCTGAGAAATGCATCTTTAATTAGCAAGGATGTTGGGGATTTAATATCTTGAGCACTGACATTTAAACCGGTCTCTCCCCTGATTAGGACAAACATTTCTGAATCCAAATAATCGGTGTCAGTTATTTCAGTAATTTCAAATGCTGCAATGCTCCACAGGGGCAAAAATCTACATTTAGAGATTTTCACTGACATCTGGGGCCAGATCTCATCATTTCTCAGTGCGGGCAATGGAGAGCATTCCCTAACACAATGCGGACAATACGGGACTTGGCATTAGAATATGTAAGATGGAATCTCTTTTGTAACATTTTAACAGTAGATTAAACTACTTAGGAATGTCACTAAACTCTTAGAGGCTCATGGGCTTCTCGTGAGGATTTATTAACATAACATGTAAAAAACTATGTCACAATTGGGACAAATGCATATGTAAGGCGATAGCACCGTATAATTCATATGTGTATTACTATGAATGCTCGAAAATACTCTGGCTATTTCCATTACTGTAAGAAACTGGGAGAACATCTTTGTGTTGGCATAGCCATTTATCGTTCAGTCACTGAAAATTCTCTGGCATTCTCCAATCTCTGCATGTTGCTTTTTACTCCAAGTAAATTATAACTCAGGTGGCAGTTTCCTAGAAATGTATGCCTGACTCTCCCTCGCTGGCTCTGCAAAATGGATTGTTTTCTGTGGTATCTGCGCAGAGTTCTCATACCCCTGCGCTACAGTATAAAAGCCATGGTCCCTTGCTCTTTGCATTTGATCCAAAGAAAAAGATGACAACTGGCTACCACATATTCCTCTTCCTCAGCTTTCTTCCTCCTCCCATCCCCATCCACGGTCCCTACCTAATCCATCCCAGAATTCCTTCTAAACCAAGGTCAGATGCACAATCTTTCTCTGCCCAGCACTCCAGGAAGCTACGACCGACCAACCAACCTTAGTTGGCATCTGAAACCTATTGGCTATATCTGGCCTAGTTCTCTGTCTAGACAACTTACATCCTTATTGGCTTTTCTTCTTGCTCTAATGTGCAGCTGCATTTTGTCACCTGCAGGTAGCTAGTGGTTTCTCCACATCCAGGTTCTGGCAATTTCTATAAACAGCAGTGCCCTAGTGGAAAAGGGGAGACTCTGGAAGAGTGAGGAAGTTTTTTTCCCTACTTATCCAGGTGAACAAAACTTAGCGAGAGTGAGAAGAGAGAATGGTGTTCCTGAACACGTTGTTCACCTCTTGGCTGTTCTGACTTTCGGCTACTAAAGGGTTCTTATTCTCCTGGTTGCTGAGACATACCAGAATGTTCTCCAGAGTAGCTGTCTAAGTGCCGTCCATGTGGGTATTAACCACGGGCTGATGGCTCACACTCATCCAGCAATGATACCAGTCTATACCACCAATATTTTTCCATTTTAAACTCAACGGTTATAGAACCTTCTGTGAATGTTTGCTATGACTAGTTTCCTATTCTGTTTATTTTTTATTTTTTATTCCACGTTACATTATTATTCCTCCTTACATATTTTCAATGAAGGCTTAAACACATTGCTAGCTTTAGAATATCTTTTTTTAAATAAATCAGTCCCAAGACTTTTATTTTGACTTCCTCATTTGCCCTTCAAATGGGAGACATCAGTTCACACTTCATTAGCATGTAGAAACTGAAAAACTCACAATATTTTGGTATGAAAACACATTTTTAAAAAGTCCTAAAAGCCAGAGGGAAAAAAATACTGAAAGATACCAAGGGAAAAAATACTGACTTCCTAAGGAGAGGCCTTTCCCAGTGCTGTGTATGTTAATGAACACTGCTCTTTTCTCCTGACCCCAGAGTTCCTTCCGGGAAGGCTGGCATTTATTTGAAATACCCTCATGCTGTAAATTATAACTTTACAATAGCCTCTCGATACATTCAGTTTATTTCGCATGATGGTTAACTAAAATAATTACAAGAGAGTCCAAAAGCATGAACGGTGTTCTGACAGGAGATGGAGGCAGAGAGAGGTGGTTGCAACAGAAATGGATCACAGATTAAGCTGACCCATTTCAAGTCTGAGGAATTAACCCATTGAAAAGGGACTGGACCACCTTCTTACACTGTATACAAGAATAGACTCAAAATGGATTAAAGGCTTAAATGTAAGAGCCAAAACCATAGAACTTCTAGAAGAAAACATAGGCAGTAAACTCTCTGATATTTATAACAGTAATTTCTTTTCAGATATATCTCCTCAGGCAAGGGAAACAAAAGAAAAAATAAACTAATGGGACTGCATCAAACTAAAGTTTTTGTACAGCAAAGGAAACCATCAACAACACAAAAAGACAACCAAATGAATGGGAGACGATATTAGCTTATGATACATCTGATAAGGAGTTAATATCCAAAATATATAAAGAACTCATACAACTCAACAATAAAAAATCCAAACAACCCAATTAAAAAATGGGCAGAAGACCTGAATAGATATTTCTCTAAAGAGGAAATACAGATGGCCAATAGACATATGAAAAGATGCTCAAGGTCACTGATCATCAGAGAAATGCAAATTAAAACCACAATGAGATATCACCTCACACCTGTCAGAATGGCTATCATCAATAAATCAAAGAACAACAAGTGTTGCCGAGGATGTGGAGAAAAGGGAACCCTCATACACTGTTAGTGTGATTGCAAACCGGTACAGCCATTATGGAAAACAATTGGAGCGTTTCTCAAAAAATTTAAAATGGATCTACCTTTTGACCGAGCCATTGCACTTCTGGGTATTTATCCAAAGGAAACCAAAACAATAATTTGTAAAGATCTATGTACCTTTATGTTCATGGCAGCACAATTTACAATAGCCAGAATATGGAAGCAGCCTAAATGCCCATCAACAGAAGATTGGATAAAGAAGTATGGTTCATATATACAATGGAATATTACTTGGTCATTAAAAAAAAAAAATGAAATCCTACCATTTGCAATGACATGGATGGACCTAGAGGTTATTATGCTAAGTGAAATAAGTCAGACAGAGAAAGATAAATACTACATGATTTTACTTATATGCAGAATCTAAGGAACGAAAAGAACAAACTAATCAAAAAACAGAATTACAAATATAGAGGACAATCTAGTGATGGATGGAGGGCATGGAGGTTGGTGGGCTGGGAGAATGTGGTGAAGGGTTAAAGAAGTACAAATTAGTAGTTGATAGATGGTCACGGGGATGGGGACCATTAATGTAGTGGCTAGGTGGAAAGCCAGAGGAGAGAAAGAACAATTAGGAGGATCATTTTATAGACTATATAAATGTCTAACCAAAGTACTGTATATTTGAAACTAATAATGAAATTAAATTAAAAAAAAAAAGAGAAAGAGACCCAGGAGAAAGCTCATAATTTAAATATGTCAATAAAGATGGAGGAGAAATAAGCTAAAAATTGTGTGCTTATATTTTGGATAGTTTACAAAAAGAATGAGGATGAGGAAACTCATATCTACGGATTGTCTAAAATGCATCTGGCCCTGTGCTGAGCACACTGTGTATATTATCTCAGACAATCGTGAAGGAAGGTTTCCATTCCAAACCTGACCCTTTGCAGAGCCTAGTTTCCAGGGGAGTTTAAAGGTGGGTTTAAAGGTGAGAGTGGTGTTCTGAATCTCAGACCCACTCGTTCCTTCTCATACAGCTCTCATAGGTGCTTAGCACCTAGCTTTCCAGGCCCAGGCCCCACATCATTCCATCCATCCCACTCACTTGCACATTTCGATCTAAATCTGCTCCCACATGACTGGCAGCTTGGAAGGAATCTAATAAATTCATTATTTTAATTGCCGAAATTACTTACATAATTTATCATTCCTAGAGCTGTTGGATTTTTAACAGGGAGCATCCACTTAGGCCCCGCAAGGTGCTCTCTAAACACAGAAATTTAAGCTCACATGAAAGGAAAAAATACATGGAGAATTATTTAGGGTCTCTTACAGTCTCTTACAGTAGTCCCTCCCAAAGAGTCTCGATGAAATGACATTAAGAATATTGCCAGCAACTTTGCCTAATTTTAAGATTAGCTAAAAGGCAGTGTGATGTGGCAAAAAGATTTCAAGCCTCTGATTCAGACCGTGCTGCCTCTACCAGCTACGCCCCACGTGGCTTTTAGGTAAGTTTCTTAGTTTCTCTGACACTCCGTTTTAGCATCTATAAAAGAGGATAATGATATGCCTATAGCAATGAGGATTAAATGGTTTGATGTTCCATTCTAACACAACATATGCTTTCCTAAAATCTTTCATTCTGCAAAACTACTTATTGAAAGATAACAGGGTTTCTGAGGGGAAAAAAAAGATTGTGCAGCAGCCAAGCCGAGGGCCTTTTTCTTTCCTGTTGACAGTTTTAATTCTTATTTCACTATTCTGATTGTTCTTTGCCTAGGAAAATTTGTATGAACAAACATAACTACACTTTATACTGACGCTATTCTCTACATACCAATTACATATGAGCTATCTGGTGTTGTAAAAGCAGGTGATGTAGAACAGACTGAATAAAAAATGACAGGGAAATATATATATATACAAGGTAGGGTTTCATTTTCCTTTGCTTCTTGGTTAATTCTTTGGAAGCCATAGAGACTCAATGCCAGAAAGTTCTTCCCTTTCTTGTTCCAAGAAGAACACAAATTAGCCTAAGCAAAAAGGATACATGTGTAGGACTTTGTTCTCTCCATATATTAAGCTCTTTAAGCAAGTATAATATTGAAATATTTCGCCAGTATGGCACTGGGATCAATGAATAAGAAAGATGCTAGCCTGAAGCTGGCAGGACCAGCGAGGGACCTGCTGGTCAGGTGTAGTGTCTTTAGTTTCTTGGGCTTGCACAAAGGTCCCAGGTGTTCTGAGGGAAGGGCTAGGGTGACAGCTGTGTAAGGGGATGGCACTGCCAGGACGCGGAATGGCGGGTGTTTACCAATAAATTTTTCCACATTTTAAAACGTAATTTCCATCTAGTATTAGCCCTTCTCTTTGGCTTTCCAGTTGTGTCTGTCCTTATGACACCCGGTAACCATGGAGCCAAAGGGAGTCAGACGTGCCATCTGTCTGGTTCAGGGAGACTCAGGTTATTCAGGTCCAGTATGGAAAAGACTGCCTTACCTTCCAGGAGCATCCCCTTTCTCATCAAACCACACCTCCTCTCCAGACACACCGATGAACGTGGACTTGATGAGGAAGTCCAGGAGTTTGCTGCCGTCGATGGGCTTCATGGCATCACAGAGGCCCACATGGCCTGGGCAGAGGGCGTGGTGCATGTTCTGTAGTCCATGTGCCATGGCGTAG
Organism: Pteropus medius; assembly: GCF_902729225.1. Classification (NCBI taxonomy): domain Eukaryota; kingdom Metazoa; phylum Chordata; class Mammalia; order Chiroptera; family Pteropodidae; genus Pteropus; species Pteropus medius. The sequence goes on from NW_024352149.1 coordinate 2,626,596, forward strand.
ATGGCGTTGATGACAAACCCCATCTTACTGTCCTGGACATAGTTTTCTTCTAAGCTTTCATTGCCTGTAATATAAAAACGGATCACTATTTACTAAGGCTGCAGTAAGGAAGTCTAGGCCTGCTTGTTTAATTCTCAAATGCTTTTGGGCCTCTCAGAGGAAGAGAAAGCCAAGCCCACCTGTTCAAGCTCTGTACTTGCTACTAGCTCGAGTGTTTTCTATCTGTGGATAGTTTCTTCGATTTTCTTTTCAAAATTTAATAATGATTTTATAACATATAAAACAAACTCAGAGAGGTGAAGATAAAAGAAACCTTTCAAATATTGCAAGGAAATTCTTAAGGAACAATGGAAATAACTCATCTCTCTTGGCTCACAGAGACTAATATTAAAAGTCTCCCTATAACATAGTGCCAGAAAAAAACATTTTTGATTTCCTCTATGACAATCCATAATCCATAGTCAATAAGTTTGTATATTTTCTAAACCCTGATACTTTCTTTAGATGATTTCCCTAACTTTATTATCTCTTGGGCCACCAAAACGCAGAGTAAGAACCCGAATTAGGTAGCATGAATTCTTATACACAGTTGGCAGTACAAAAATATTTGAAGCAGATTTGCGAATTCTTAGAAAGAAGTAAAATGTGTCTTGATGGAAGAATCACACTACACATTTAATTTTAACCAATAGCTTTTACTAGTGAATTTCAAAAACCCATTTCTACCTGTGTCACAGGTGATCAAAGTTCCCCAATTGCCAAGCAGTTTCATGAGAACAGTATTGCATGAGATATGAGTTCTATATATCAGAAGCCTAAATTTTAAGACTTACATATGAATGAGAAATTCAGGGACCGACTGGGTTTGCTGAAATACAGGTTACAAGTTTAGAAAACAAAATAGATTTGGAACACATCATGGGCATAATTCTGAGATTTCCTATTTAGTTCCAGGAATTTGCTTCTCTCTGCAGTGGGCTTTCCCTCCCCCACCTGATAGTGAGGGGTCTATGCACCGCATGCTCGAGGTGCTAGAAGTTGGGAAAGTTGGCAAGCTGCTTTTGTGGTTGAGAACAGGAGGCTGCTGGCCCCTGGTCAGCTGACCTCTTTGATCCAGCCTAAATAAGTCACTGGATACTAAGGCTCCTGGGATGGAGAGGAGCAGAAAGGATTTAGGAAGTTAGAGAGCTTAGTGTGTTTAGAAGAAATGGTAAGGAGTTTTGGTTTTGTTGTTGGGTTTGAGATGAAATAAGACTTTTCTAAAGAGGTCTATTTAAAGGCTAATATATTTAGATATAGTTGAAAATGTGAAAATGATACATGTGTATCTACCTAAGAGTGAGATACAAAATACAACCAAGCTAGGTTGAAGGGAGGAAAATTCATTTTAATCCATCTTCCAGCATTGCTTAATAGAATATATTATTAAAAGTATGATTTGCTAAAGTAATATTTTCCCAACTGGAAAAAGGACATTCTCAAAGAGGAAATAAGGAGTAAGAGAGGCAGAAAGGACATTTTAAAATCAAACTGCACAGAATGAAGTATAGAAAGTTATGTAAAAGAGAATGCAAACATCCTTCTTACAAAAACTGCAGAGTCACTGGAATAAAGTAACTGTGCCTGTTACTCAGAACCCTGGCTCTTAATGTTAGTTTGCTTTCCCTCTCTTTCACATTAGGATATAAAAGAGATAAATTAATGTCATCTATTTGATAAGTTTTAAACAAGCCTTTAAAGACTTTAATAACCTCCAAGTGCTGGAGCTAAATGTTAAAGCTGCTAGAATTGGAGAAATTAACAGGAGTTAAGGAAAGAAAAAAAACAGACAAAAATCAAGTGGCAAAATAACCTTTAATGTAGGAGCCACTTCAAGGGTTCTAGATAATACTAAAACCATCCACTTGAAGTTGCAGCAAACAATGTCAACCCTGAGGCAAACTGTAGGAAAATATGAGAATATATACATAGTGTTTTTCACCAATTGGAAAATTCTCCATTTGAGACAAGGCTTACAGACACTAAGTTTTTTCTTGTTTTTGCTTTGATTTCTGCTTTTAAGGAATTATATTTAAAAAATTATGTCCCCAATTGGTGTCCCCAGTACAAATTTCTTAAACAGTAGTTGTCTAATATTTATTTGTGTTATCATCAGTATTGAGGCTGGAACTGCTCTTGGCTTTCTCTGAGGTAAATGTTTTCCTTTTGATTTTTATTTAGGGTGATTACATAACTTATTGTCCAAACTGGGTCACTTTTGAGAGTGAAGTGAGTAATAATTATTCTGCAAACACAGGTATAAACAAGGCAAAATAGTCTAATGACATCATGTTCCTTAAACCATGTTGCCTTTTGTATCTGTTTACTGATGTTATTACCGGTAATATTTACATCTGTAGATATATCTGTGTATATATATTATATATATATATAATATATATACACAGATATATATGTATATATCTGTATATATATATAATAACATTTAATAACATCTATAACACATGCAGCTATATGTACATGCACGTATAAATATGTATATATACATATACATTAAACAATCAGTAGACTATCATAAATTTTAATTTTACATTTATCTAATTTTAATGGGTAATAAACCCATCAATAATAATACTAGCTACTTTTTTTGTGTGTTTGTTTTATATAATACTCATATATTTAGCTCATAACCCTTCCGAATAGACATTTATCTGACCATTTATGAGTGAGGAAAGAGCAGTGGTATCCAGAGGCCCCCTTGACCCCTGGCCTTCCTGTTACACTCAGCAGCGACATGGGTGCGGATATAAAAAGCAACAAAGGACGTGCTTTTCTGGTGACTGAGGACAGGCCATCCTACTGTGCAGTATCACTGTCAAGCTATTTGGGGCTTTTCCCTGGGATTCTTCCAGATGTGCACAGCTGTCTCTCTGACTAGCACTGGAACATGATCCATCCACAGCAAACTATGACAAAAAAGCCCATCCTGTCAATACATATCATATAGAGAGGGGGCCAGGCATGTGTTTTCAGGGAATATTTATAATTCACACCATTTCCAAAATAAACGAAGAACTTATGCGTCGATCTTAAGTGAGCCCATCACCTGCCAGTCCACTGGGCCTGCAAAGAGGATGCTGTCATCAGCAAGGACCCCTCCTCAGCTACCACCCCAACTCAGTATGAACTAGCATTTGGGATGGCGTGAGAGAGAGTTAGAAAATCATCTGGCCTTTACAGAACCATTTTCTTTGCCATAGCAACTGTCCCAGATAATGTTGCAAGCATCTATCATCAAACCAACAGCATATGTTACAGGTTTTCTTGTTCTCCAAAGATCCTATATTTTTATGACCAGTGAATAGAGTATCCAAACTAATAATATTGTCACTTGGTGGGAAGGTGAAAACATTTTAATTCCCTGAGGTTTAGTGCCTTTCATAACACGAGTCTCAGAGTTATTAGCAAGAAGGAGACTTTTATGAATCATTTTCTGCAGTGCATTAACTGTTACAGACCACTAAGGTATCATTAAACCATTACCTTTTCTAATACACTAAATGGAACCAAATAATTGTCGTCAACTGTGTTTATTTACCTTCAAAAGAATACCTGCCTTGTGGATTGTGAAAATAGCTACCTTGCTTCTAAAATAGTAATCTTATTCTTATTGTGAAAGCACAAGGACTATAAATTGCCGCCTGAGTGTGGCAGCACGCAGGGCCTCTGCAGGGACAGGCACTGACTGTGTGCCTTCTGAAAACAGGAAATTCATGGTGGCTGGGAGAAGGCTCGGCAATTCTACCCCCTGGCATTTATGCTATTCAGCAGAGTGGTTTAGCAGAAAGAACTCTGTACTAGGCACACAAACACCTGGGACCTGGAGCCAAGTCTGCTATGATGTGTCAACAATACATTTTCAACAAGCTGTGGAACTGGGGCAAAGGCCTAGACCTCCTTTGTTCTCAGTTTCTGAATCTAAAAAGTACCACAAGTGGATTCAGATTTTCTTCCTGAAGATCTCTTCGCCCTCTAAAGCTTTTATGCTTTGCTTCTCCAGTTCCACATTTGTTGGTACTTGGCAAAGCCATTCACATGTGTTATCTTCGTTTAATCCTTACGCAACTGTGCGAGATAGGTTCTATTATCATCATTTTACAAATGGAGAAGACTCAAGCACGGAGAAGTCACAACTGGGGAGAAATGCCCTCCTTCCCTTCAATTAATGCTTTTTTATTGAGACATTCCTATTGAGTAACACCTCAGACCTCTTATTTTACCTAATGGGACGAGAAGAGGATTCATCTTATTGGTGTATTGAGAAAAAGAAACAGCATGCTCATCTCAGCCCCTTTATTTCTCATTTGGAACCAGGCACTTGACAGTACTCAAAGGTTCTGGTTGGTTCTTCAGCCTTTGTAAATGCTGGCCATAGTTATCCAGCTGTGTCAGTAGGCGAGACAGGTTAATCTATCTAGTTCTGGGGTCAAGTATTGAAAAATCTATTGTGGCCACATATTTAACTCGTGTCTCTAAGCCAGTTTGGTTTTTTGCGTCATTTTGTTGTTATTGTTCTTGTTAACTTTAAAAAATGTTTTCATTGAGGTTTAACTCACATATATGGTAAAGTACAAAAATCTTTACTGTATAGATCAATAAATATTTACATATGTACACACCCACTTAACTGCTGCCTAGATCAAGCTAGAGAGCATTTCAAGATGATTTCATTCATTTAGAGCATCCATAATTTATCCTAGCAGTGTTTTGTAATTTTTCAGTATACAGATCCTACATATCTGATTTTTATGGTTCTACTACTAAGTTTTTGTTGCCAGTATTTCAAAATACTATTGATATTTGTATTTTGGCCTTGTATCTTGCAAGGTTGCTAAATTTACTTATTCATTCTAATTTTTTATAAATTATTTTGTTTTCTATGTACACAATCACATTACTAATACATATTTTATCTCCATCTGTTTGATTCCTGGGTCTACTTTTTAGTTGGCTCCAGATTTGAGAAGGAAGTACACTGGCTGTCCCACTAAAACCCCACGTGTCCTGAATTCAAGGTCACACAGCTAGCAAGGACAAAGGAAGTGGCCTCCAGGCCCGAACCAACTGCGGGAGTAGTCCCGTAACAGACACTCGTTAGCAAAAACAATCAGGTTTATGTTTATTTATTCTGAGTGTTTAGTCATAATGCTCAATTTGACATAATGTTCAAAGTGGAAAAATATAGAAAATAGATTGAAAGAATGTTGAACTCCAATAGAGTATTTTGTCGATGCCTGTGTTTTTTTTTTAATATCATTAGTGTACCCCCATCACTATGCATGTCTACTTATGTGGTCTTTTAACATCTAGATGCTCAGCTTTAACTTCAAATTAAAAAGAAACAAGACAAGCATTCTTCTATCACATTATAAAACAAAGAAGTATTTCGAGAAATGTTGGTAAACATAACTGTCCTTGGAGAAAATATTCTTCTGGTTTCTTGGCGTTTTTAGCTCTCCAAAATGTGCCTCTTTTTTATCTGAGAGCATTACACACTCAATAAATAATTTGAACAATCTCAATTCCTATCAAAATAGAAAGGGCTATAATGATTTTATATTGTTAAAATATCAATCAAAGAAAATAAAATTCATACTTCTTTAAATGACTCAAGTATAAATTAATTGAAAGAAGATGAATCAGGTCATTTTTTAAAAATAATGGCCTCAAAGAACTAAAATGCCCTCAATTTGTCTTGAAGGATTAAGCTGCTAAATTTTTTAAATGCTTTTCCAGAAAGAATTTGTGATAAGATTTATGAGTCTAGCCTTGTCTATGCTCGAATCGAGGATCTGTGAGTTTTTGTTTCTTCTGATGCTGTATTTTTCTCTTTCCCTAAAAAGTTTTTCTGTTCACATCACAGAAAAATATGACCTCTCCATTATTTGCTGTTTAGTTTATTAAAATGTAAATTAACTCCTATGTAGGTTGAAGAAAAAAAGATCATTTAACTGAGCTTATGTTATTCTCACTGTTATTATTAGTTAAATTTCCATTGTTTAAACCTACCTGGTTTTAACACGTGTGAACAATACAGACATTTTTCTGAATACATCATCACAGTCTATTGTTAAGAGAGAAATTCCCCAGTTATATAACACAGCCTACAAACTGATGATAACTATAGTAAGTTTTCAATTCCCTGAAAATACAATCACATTTTAGCTAATTTGTATTTCAGAAAAAATTATGGTATATGTGGAAAACAAATGGAACAATCACTAGTGTGTTTTAAGTGATGCTAAGGATCATTTAGTAACATTCACTTGAACTGTCGGCATCTTTGTTTCTCCACAGAGAGAAAACAAGGGCAGCTTGATGTGTGCCTTTGCCTTTATTATTGATCTGGCACAAACAGTGTCATGGAGTTATAAACCACCCCCATTGGAGTAACTTTTCTTCACAGGTCTGCAGTAAGCATTTGGCAGGTAATCATAGAGATGGAGTATGTTACAGAGAGCTGGCTGATGTAGCCGGTGGGGGAAGTTAGAGTGTTGTTAAAATTCATCAGCAACCAACTTCCTTCTCAACAACCTGCTGAGTCAGAATCCTTGCCAAGCCTCTTCCTCTTGGCCTCTTCCAGACTCTAAAGAGGCATATCTATGCTAATAGCACCACTTGCACTTATTTACAGGTAATATAAAACATGCTTTCCTTTACATACATAAGAGAGTTCCATGATTTAATGCTATTATAGTCCATTTTGAGTCCTGGTCAATGGTTTGCCTTTTTTTTATTATCTCTCGTTTCTGCTGTATTTAGATTTAACTAATAAGTTAGGTGGATTTTGCAGAAATACAAGAACTATTTGTGAAAACTCTTACCTATTTAATTAAGGTCTAACATAGCACCTTCTGGTAACCAATATAGAGTCTTGTTTATTACAAAAACAAAATTACAAAGATTATATGGCATGAGCATTATATATACACTTTCATGATTGACTTTTGATTAATACAATACAATATCTACAATTTGACAAAATGCTATACACAAAAGTGTTTTGGGACATATTAAAGAATTTCATATTCTTTAACCCTTTTCCTGGAATTCAAATGCCAAGTGGATAAATGGGAGCCTGAAACAGAAGCCTGCCATGTTCTAGGCAGACTCTGAGGTTTAAATATAGGCTGTAAGGTTTATTATCATGCCTACATCACCAAAGAATGGGATATACCATGGGTTTTCATTCAGGATTCATTTCTTCAGGGCACTACTAGTTGATGTTTTACATTGATATTTTACATAGACTAAACAGCCCACGTAGACCACAATATTATCTGTCCCATTGTTGCAATTACTGAGATTTCTTGAATGACGTATTGCCTTTTATGTGGTGTCTCCCAATAACATCTCTTGAAAGAATCAAATTTGGAATTCCCGAGGGCCTAATAAGAACTCATGGCTAGTGAGATTTTAGTCAATATCTGTCACAGAAATTAAAAGAGTAGCGCCTAAGAGTAATGTCGAGAGCATATAGGCAAAGAGCTCTTAGCAGGATCTGTTGGTAAAACAAAAACAGAGGCTAGACTTCATACAAATCTGCTTGCGATGTCAGTCACTCTTCTCTTGCTGTGAAAGGCATATTTACAGAAATAAGATGTTAAATATTGATTCTATAAGAAGGACCACCTTGAGAGGTCACAAGACTAATTCAAATCTATTAAAATTATATTCAGGAATGGAATATAAGCACTATACTCTACTTGGTCAAACTGTTTCTCATGGGGCATGGGGTTAACAATTCTGAAACAGCTGTGCATATATACCAAGAGTTAAACCGATAAATAAATGGGAGGTAGATGATAGGAACCAAGTTTTTCACAACTGGAGTAGAAGGTTACAGAGAAGCAAAGGGGGAAAGCTAGAATAAACCATGTGGTACTGGTACTGAGGTAAAGGCATTAGTATGAATTTAAGTTTAGCTTAATATATAGACTGATGAATTTGCATAAAAATAATTATACACATGTTCGTTAACATGTGGATTGGTATATATTCAGGCTCCATCCACTGAGGCAACAACACAGTAGCAACAAGCACACCCATAGCCCAGATCTTTATTCGTAATGCCATTCCCTAATAAAAGGGATTAGGACCTTTCTGGAGAAATGGCCAATTGTAGGGCTGGGGTAGGAAATAGACAAGATAAATCTGGAGCCTCCTGTACTGCAAGAAAGTAAGAAAGTGCTTAAAAAACAAAACAATGGAGATATGTCAAAGGGACACTAGAGGCAACTGAAAGAGCTCTCAATGGCCAAACCTGAAACAATATGAGCAACAAAATAAACAATGTAGAATTAGATTGTAACTCCAGTATGAGATATAAATACTCATGAGTTCATAGTGATATAAATAAATAATAAAAATAAATGAGGAGGGCGAAGGAGACAGATCTTCTGTACAGAAAAGTTATAAACACTTTCAGTAGATATTCTGCCGTCGAGAGGTGAAGCATAATTCCCGACCCCTTAAGTGTGGGATACACTTAGTTACCTCCTTCCAAAGATTACAGCATAAAAGGGGACATAAAAGGAGAAACCTGGGGAATGCTACCTTAGCCAGGTGATCAATATTCACATCATCAGTGTTAACTTGACAGGGTGTACTCTTGATTTGTCGTCGAGAAAGACTTCACTTCTGTGGTCTTCTTCCTCCAAACCCCTAGAATCCCAGCCCGACTATGAAAGATACATCAGCCAAACTCACATTTAGAGACAGTCTACAAAATACCTGACTTAAAAACTGTCAAGGTCCTCAAAAACAAGGGAAGTTTGAGAATTATCACAGCTGAAATGCCTAAGGAGACATGAAAAATAAATATTATAGGATAACCTGGATGGGATCCTAGAACAGAAAAGAGAAAGCTGATGAAATATGAAAAAACATGGAGTTTAGTTAATAATAATGCACCACCACTGGCTCATGAATTGTGGCAAATATAACATAGCAATGAGAAGTTAGCGATAGGAAAAATTGGGTGCAGGGTATATAAGAACTCCCTGATATATATTTTCAGCTTTTCTTTAAAAATATTTTAAAATATAAATTTTATTTTTAAAAAATGTGTAAGAATTAGTATCAAATCCAGTCTAACATTAGGTAATAAGAGTAACATGATCAAATGCTTGTTATGTGACAAGAACTTAATTAGGTGCTTTATATATATATTATCCTATTCACCTCACAATGGCTTATAAAATAGGTGATATTACTATGCCTAGCTTACTGATGGAAAATCCAAGGACGAGTGGGTCCAATGACTTGTTCGAGATCACACGGCTGAAGAGTGGTGGTGACTAGCCCAGCACCCAGCTGGTCTGACTCCAGAGCTGTTACTCTTAAGTACAGTACTACTCTGTCTCTTGTTTTACACTCATTACACTCAGCAGGTTCATGAAAAGATGTGGTATTTAAAACCACATTAATAAATGTTTGTGTGTACAAAAATAAAATTTGACCCCAATTGTAGATTATGTATAATCTATAAAGAGAACTCCCGTACATCTCACCACATGGTGAGGTCACCGTGGTTTATTTCATGTGGATGATGTTGATATTTTTTGCACAGCTCTTTCATATAGGTGCTCCATTCATTACTACACACTGAAGGTTAAACATCATTTGGAAGGACATCCACCATAAAGAATCGATAGTCTATATTCTATGACCCTCAGGCTGACCTAATCACAGGAAACTATTAACTGAGTTCCTGAGGTTTTATCTGAGTTCTCAGACTGCTTTAGGGTCAATTTTTCTGGGCACGATTGTCGTCCAGGTGCTTCAAAAGTCGGAAGTGTGCCTTCTGTTCTAGGGGGAAATACACACTGAAGGTTAACTTAAGAACCTAATTAAACAAGTGGTCCTTGAGACAGGCATACAGTCTAGGGTGGAAGTAGTTTGGAAGCCAAACTTTGAGGAGCTTTACTGTACCACAAGAGACTCAAGCGGCACCCATGCTCGATACCTGTAGTTAACCGAGACTGCTGACTTAGACTGTTGGGGTCAGCTCTTTGCAAACTAACCTTGCTCGAGATTATCCAAACATACTCATCAAAAATGCACTTGAAGAACATATGGAATTTAGCATCTCTGGGCCAATATTTCTGTTGACTATGGGACTTTTTAATGCCTTATGGGGAACTTGCTTTCTAGGATGCCAGGTGTTACACCCTTTTTGGCTGATGCCTCAGTCGTGAGATTCAGTCCCACTGAAATAACTGGGCAACATATCAAGATTTTTCTCCTAATGGTTTCTAGTTATTCTTAGATGAGGATATATGAGACAAACACAAGTGTAGTCAAGATGATTCTTTGTCTATACTTATTCCTTGTTCATTATTATAACCAAAGTAAACATTTTTTTCTAGTATAACAAAGACAGTTATCTTCAATTAGGATGTGGACTTTCCATCCCTCAATGTATCTATTTGATTCTCGAAAAACACATAAAAAAACGTAGCCACTCTAGAGAGAAGGAGGAACACAGAGGCCTTGACACATACTAACCACTAAAGTTCAAAACTGAGACAGCAGAAATGATGGACAAGATTATTCATAACTAAGGCTATGTTAAAGGAACAAACAGGATGCCCGTAACTCATCATTAAGGTAGAAGTCCAGGCTGATGTACTAGGTTTAGACTATAGCCTGTCTCATTTGAGGGCAATTCCGGCTACCAGTGTAAAATTCAGTGATAGTAGAACTCTTTCATATTGTGTGTGTGTGTGCACTTGCCCATGATTTGGGTTAAATAGTTGTATGCATGTGCATTCAAAGCACTGAACAACTTTGAGGTCTGATATTTTGTAGCCTTCTTCAAATGATAATGACATAGAAAGAGGAAGCCTCTTTTCATTAACACAGGGCATGCTGAGGTGTCACAGTACTCTGATGAGGTTAGAGATATGGCATTGGTCCCCCTACATTGATTTCTTGCACAGCTAGGAACAAAAAGGTAACAGCAGATATGAATTCCACCCTTAATTATGGATAATAAAGCCAGTGTAGAGATCAGCTTGCTAAGAATGAGTCCTGGGATCAGCTTGCTAAGAAATGAGTCCTGGGAAGTGTGTACATTCACCTGGTATGTGCTCAGAAACACTTGGGAAGAGAAAACCAGGGAACAGACTGATCAGCATGACACCGCCACATTGATTGAATATGAAAGCTTCTTCAAGTGGCGAGGTCAACAGGAAAACCATTAAAAGCATCTCCTCTGAGAACACTTGGCATCAATTTTTTAGTCGGATCCCCTGAGAGCTCACAAAACTATAAAATGAAGGCATCAGTGATTTCTTTTTGCCTGAATGACTGATGAATCTGAATCACCAGGTATTTCTACAATTGCTCATGTAGACTGGAACAGCATAAAATTACTTTAATAGATTTTTTCAAGTTATGTTAGTCAGGGGGAAAAGAATGTTTTGTGTACCAAAGGATATTATGGTTTATCGGTGAGTTCCTATTGTCCCTGCTTCCTTGAATGTGATGGAGATACACATTCTCGAAGCCCAGAGTAGCTTTGGATGGACAGAGCAAGGATATCCAAGGGCCATTTTGCTGTCAGAATCCCACCACAACACACCCCCATTCCTACTGCCAATTGCAAAACCACCATCACACTGTCAGAGTAGACTCCGCCTGTAATGGACACACACCTTGATCGTTTTTATGGAGTAATAAGAATTATTTAGACAATTGTCTTCTATATTATTTCGGTTGTTCTCAGAGAGAATGACTGACAGATTGGGGATGGGATAATTATCTAACTGAGGCTTGATTATTGATGGTAATTAGAATACGTTTAAGAACATTCAAAAGGAAACGTGATATGATGACTATATGCTATTACTTGAGATTATTGGATAAAAACTGTGATAAAATGAGTGCCTATTTAATATATTAGTCAAATTAGGAGCTCTTAATGTCTGTTGAAATAAAATAAAAAGCCGTATATGAACGTAAAAAATGAAGGAGGGAGGTTCAGGCAATTATTTCAATCTGAAGCAATAAGTGGGAATGTTCTTTAAATCTCTTTTAAATGAGAGAACCAAAATCATGTTCCATTTTAAGCTTGTGAACTGAGCATTGCTGAAAGAACGTTGTTCAAGACTCATATCCAGTCAGTTCTCTGATGGGATGAAGCGGGAATGAAGGTGTCAGGCACCTGGAATAACAGGAATGTATATAACAGTAACATGAGATAATATCTTTTAGAATAAATTTAAAATAAAAATGCCAGCTCATTCATTTAAGTTATTCACCAGAATAAGAATTTCATACTATGGTAACTGCATTCTCATTTTGAAAGTCACTCAGCCACCCATGGCGCATATTTCGTATGTTGAACTCTGTACTGTTTATGTGTTATAAAGAGTCAAATTCCATGGGTCCGAATCTCAGTACGAGGATTTAGGGAAAAATCAATCACCGTGGAATCCCAGAGAACTTTCATGCGGGAGGCTGGGCCTAAGATTGCTGTTAAGCAAGCGTAAGACACAGAGTTGAGGAAGGAGGAGAAGAAGGGGCTTTCTACGCAGCAGAAACAGAGGTGCAAAACAGAAAGAAAAGACTGAGTGTGCAGGGCCAGGAAGGATCCAAGCCTTTATTAACTTAGTTAATAAGCAATAATAATAGCTATTATCGATTAAACTTTAAGAAGCCAGTCAGAGGGCTTTAGACCTGCATGAGTAGGTCTCAGGGACTGCCTACGGTCTTTCAGCATAGAAGGCTCAGGTTTCTTCTTGGCACCATTACTCCTTTTTAGGCCTAATCTCCTAGATGCCTGTCTAGTCCTCAGTGGCTGTTCTAGACACACATGAACTCATGAATCTTCCTCTAAGCCATAGATACCCATGAGGTCCTGGGGAAGATGGCTGAACCAAGCAAGCAAAGAAAGCAAAGTTAACATTCTCCTATCCATTGGGGCTTGGGCTCCAAACAAAATTCAGAATGAAAACAGGCTGAAATAATCACATAGGAGCCTCGTTAGATCTGAGCTTGTTAGATCCAAGTAATTTCAGCTACGATCCATCTTTACCCTACCCACCCAACGCCAAACTCTCTTGCTCTCCTGACCTCCAAACTTTGAGCTTGAATTATGTCATCATTGAAAAAGTCAACTCATGGCATACCTGGCAGGGTCCAGGAAAATGGGGCCATTGTCTTCCATGGTAAAAATATACCAATAATTGGATAAATAAACTGTGACACATCCATAAAATGGAATATTATTCAGTGCCAAAAAAGAAATAACTATGAAGGCATACAAAGACATGGAGAAAACTTTCGAATACATATTTCTAAGTGAAGGAAGCCAATTTAAAAAGGCTACATACTATACAATTCCAACTATGTGACATAAAGAAAAAGGCAAAACTGTGGAGACAGGAAAATCAGTGGTCATCAGGGGCTGGGAGGAGTGGGAGGGGAGGAATGATTAGGCAGAGCACAGAGGATTTTGTGGTCAGTTAAAATTTCTGTATGATGCTACAGTGGTAGATACAGGTCTTAATACGTTTGTCCAAACCCATAGAATGTGCTCCATCAAGAGTGAACCATAATATACACAATGAACATTGGATAATAATGATAGGTTGGTTAACGTAGGTTCATCAATTATAATGTACGTACCACCCTGGTGAGGGGGTTGATAATGGGGAGGCTATGCATGTGTGAGTCCGAGGGGCATATGGGAGAACACTGTACCTTCTCAATTTTGCTGTGAACCTAAAACTACTCTAAAAAAATAATGCCTTTAAAAATATGTATAGCATCACTTACCTAATTGCTTTGTTGTGGTTTAAGAACATGGGAAGATTTTTATTTTTCCTGCTTATACACAAATGTTTGTATCATTACATATCTGATCATTTTCTTGGCATAAATGCAGTGCAGTAAAATTTCTCAATCAAGATGTTTCTTTAGAGTCTTGATCATATTGAAAACTTGTCCTCCGAGAAAACCGTGCTATGTAGTCTACCATCAACTGCATATTTGAGTGTCCATTTTACCACATCCCTACCAATTCTCTATACCATCATTTTGTAACATATTTGCCAGTTTGATAAGTGAAAAATCGTTCATTTTCTTTGTTTTCATTATTAGGGGGAGCAAATCTTTTTCTTTCTTGTGAATTATATATTCCTGTCCGTTGCTTAATTATTTTAAAATTAAATAATAATGTCCGTTATAGTAATTTCAAATAGTTATAATTTTTTCTCCTTTGTGAATTTTGTTGTAAATAAATACAAAATATAAGTCTGCTTTACTAAGACTTACTAGAACAGAAATTTCCTGGCAGAGAAGTTGTGAGAAGCAGTGTTTCTGAATTTCCGCCATAGCACACAGACCCCAAGATCTATGAAAAGGCCAAGTCACGTTCAGGCAGCAACCTCTGGGTCTAAGAAGCTGGCTTAATATCTCTGTCCCTTATTTTCACATTTAGTTTGGCTCCTTTGTTTGCTTTGTCCTATGAACAGTTTAGCAACATCTCTACCAAGTGAACTCATTTCATTGAAGCATTCAACTTCTTTATTAGTTTTCCAAATATTAGAGTGTATAATAGAATTTGGTGACCTCATGATTTTACAATTTTTTTGTAAATTCTTATTAAAGGAGGAAAAGTAGTAGAAGGAAACAGACACAGAGAAATAAGCACTCCTCACTTCACATGGGTATCATCAGGCAGAACCTGGGAAAGGAGAGACTGGGAGAGGCCGAGAGTGGGGAGTGGGCTTTCAGATTCTGCTGCTGAATTACAGTCCAGAGATAGAACCCTGTACCCAAGGAGTATTGCCTAAGCTGCTATACTGCACATCTCTGGAGTGTACCATTCTCAGAGAACACAATGATAATCCTGGAGTTGTAATGTGGAAGTCTTTCCTGGAGCTAGGGACCTGGTTAGGCAAATAAATTCAGCAGAAAAAGAAGAACTCATGTTGGGACCTTGGAAGCTGGAAGTAATGAAAGAGTCATGCAGATACCTGCCACCTAACAGTGGCCAAAGGCGACATCCTTTCAATGGGTAGTTTCCAGAGCAATATTTCTTTCTCTAGAAAGGGGATTATTAAGAATAAATTTTTTAAGGAACTGTGGTACTATAGAAGCTACCAGAACAAAGACAAAGAAATATAGAGAGTCGGGTGCTTATGACTAGGAACGGGGGTGGCTCCTGCTGAGTTGAGAGATCTAGCAGATACTGCTGGTGCCCTACCCAAAACATTTTTATCAGCCAGAATACTTACACCCTGGTTGCTACTGTGCTGCTGATAACAACCCAGGGCTGCCTTGTTCTATGAAGAATTGCTCTCAGGCAAACTGGAGATGCCTCACCAAGGAAGGCTATGCCTTCCCACCTTCTGCGCCATAGAAGAACTCAGCCAATGACCCGCTGACCTGAAGTTCAAAAAGCTGGCCCCTTTCCTAACTCTGATCCACCCGTACTCCAGAGTGTCCTTGTGGGATCAGACAGAAACTTCTCTCTAGCTGAGACATTGCTTAGCATATTCCCCAGCCCTATGCTGCTTCTCCCCATTTCCTTCACCTGAGAGCACATCTCAATAAATCATTAGCAGAAGAATCTCTGCCTCTGGCTCTGCTTCTCGGGGACTCAACCTATAAAAAACAAATAGCCTGTAACCTACAAGCCATAGTTCATAGGCTCGAGATTCTAAAACTCTTCCCTACTTTCCCATTCCACATCAGGACTGATCGTGAGGCACTTTTTTCAACTATTATCAGCATTAGACCCTTTTAAGCTATCTGCTACAATGAAGATTCCTGGGCTGTATCATAAATCCACTGAAAAAGAGTACCCTGGAAGAGTCTTGAGAACTTTAAAGATTAGAATGATGTTCCAGGACTTGGAGTAGAAAGAAGTTATTGATAGAAATCAAGTGGGTGGGTAAATACAGAGGGATACAGAAGCTGGGAAGCAGGCTGAAGCAGAAGTTAGGACTGAATGCACAGCTAACGCATAGTAATTCAAGAGGCATATCGGTAATGAAAGCAACTTTCCCAGAGAAGGATTCAGAGCTGGAAAATATCTGCTGGAGAATTATGATATGTCCTTTGTTAGTTTGCGTCACTTCGTTGACCCTTAGGGCTCCTACTTATAAAATGGAGATAACGAGGCTTTCCACTTAACTTACACGCACCTTGTAGAGATGACTGAAACAATGCACAAGGTGCTTGACACCAGCTAGAAGAAAAGGTGTTACATAAATACAAATTATAACATAATTAATCCTTTCTTGGCTGAGTTTCCAAACCATAGCCAAGTTTTAGAGCCTTACAATATTCATGAAGCTATAATGAAGTTCAAAGGGCTTTAGATTTAATCTGCAAAATGTCAGTCAATGAAAAAAATTATTTCTCATTTGATTTCTAAATTATTCCCAACTGAAGGCAGATAGTACCTATAAGACTTTTGCAACTGGAGACTCATATTTGCTTTAAGAGTGAGACTGCATAATGGATATTTTTTCTCATTAAATTTTGGCTGAATTTCAAAGGAAAAAAGACTTCTAAATGAAAAGAAATTCTTTACACAGAAATTCAAGCAACAGTGAGGTCTGGTTGTATATCATCAGTAGGACTATGAAATATTTTTGGGCTGACAGAAAATAAGGTTGTCAGGACAAAGAACTCAAACATATGGTGATTTATTAGTGAAAAACAAGGCATCATGGCACATTAGTAGCATGTGAAAATGCAGATAATGATACCTCAAGTGCTTTCTACCTCATCTACCACTCCAATACAACCTACCTGCTCTCCCTAGGACTGTTCCACACCTGCCAGACATAAGCAGGTGGGAAGCATGTACGGAGAGAGAACGACAGAATTTCATTCTGGTCTGAGCTTATTCATATTGACCAATGCAACCGTAAGTCAGTAGCAAGTTCTGGCCTCGGCTTTCCCATATGTATCAAGGGTAATAGGGTCAACTTTCTAAATATCACATGAGAAATGTAGATGGTATTTGTGTTATGTAGCTCTGCACAAGTAAATCTCTCTGATTCCAGCTTCTTCATCTTGTAAAAGAATTTGGATCAAATTATGCCAGATCTTGGTATTAAAGTTCATCTATGGGTGGAGAATGCAGCCCCTCAGTTACCTATAACTGTCACTGGCATTCTGAGGACTAGCAAAAATGACTGAAGAGCCCCAAATTTTCTGGTCACTGGTTTTCACCTTCTCATCCCCCAAACCTCACACTGGGCCTAGTAATTAGGCTCAAATGTACCTGCATTTCACTTTTCTGCCACTGTTCACTCCTGTTAGAAATCCTAATTAGTAGGCAAATGGTTAAACGAGGAGAAAGGCAAAGGGAGGGGAAAAAAAAAATCAGCCTGAAGAATAGGGTTTTTATAATAATAATGATGTGTAATTTAACTTTTCACCATTGCATTTTTCTAGGCTTAAAGGAAATAAATAGAGAAAGAGAGAGGGTGAGAGAGAAAGAAGGGAGGGGAGAAGAAGGGAGGGAAGAGAAGGGAAGGGAGGGAAGGGGAGGGATAAAAAAGAGAAAAGAGAGAATCAGAGATTATTTGCTCGAGCTGGGCAGAGATAATTATAAAATCTGGATACAAGAATTGGCACCTCAAGAATCAGGATTCAGACTTTGGTCTCTGGGTTCTTTTGTCTGTAGGAGCCACTACAGCCATTGTTTGCACCCATATGAGGAGACGCTTAACTCCTTCCAGGGAGCGGCACATCCTCAGGGACAGGAATGGTCTCTTATCAGGGACTCTGAATCTTTCCTATCAGCCGAATTCTACCAAATGATGACAGATGAGTCACCATCTATGTTCGCTCACATTACTACCAAGATGTATAGTAAAATCTATCTCTAATTTCTTTTCTGACCATTGGCTCAAATAATACATACAAACAAATATTTAGGTTTAATGAAGCACAGTTATCAATACAAAGCACTTATTTTTCAATTTGGCAATCTAGAAAATAGACCCTACAACTGAGAATCATGACAAAGACTTGTTACTCCTGTTAAGAAAGAATTCCTCCCAGAAGTAAGCAGTGATTTGAAGCAAATCAGTATCTGCTAAATGCCAGCAACTACTCCTCTGAGAGATTATATTCAAGGCCTATTAGATGGCAAGGGTTGCCAAGATCATTTAACCGAAATAAGAAAGTATCTTTTAGAAAGACAATATGCTCTAGAAATAGATAAGAAGTAATAACATAATTTTTATGGTGGGCAGGATAGCCTCCTACAGATGTCCGAACCTCTGGAAACCATGAATGTTATGTTGCATGGCAAAGGTACTTTGCAGATATAATTAAGGTTGAGGGCTTTAAAAATAAGGAGATTCTTCTGGATTATCCAGGTGGACCCAAACTAAACCACATGAGCCTTATTAAGAGAATATGTTCTCTGGCTGGAGTCAGAGAAATGTGGCAGAGGACAAATTGAGGAGATTTGAAGCGTGAGAGGGACTCGACCCGTCCTTGCTGGAGCAGTCACGAAAGCATGAAAAAGCATGTGGGAAACTTATAGGAACAACTGCTGTCTGGTAGGCAGCAAAGAAACAGGCCCTCAGTACTATAGCTGCAAAAACCAGAATTCTGCCAACAACCTAAATGAGTTTAGAAAAGATTCATCCCCAGAGCCTTCTGAGACACCACACAAGATTCAACTGAGCCATGTTATACAGAGACTTCTGACCTACAGAATTGTGATGTAGTAAGTGGGTGTTATTTCAATCAGTTAAGTTTGTGATCATTTGTTAAGGCAGTAGTGTAAAACTAATACAATTCTCATTGGCTGCTGTGCATGGTGTATTAACCTCCAGCCAATTACAGAAAGTAGATACTAAGAGACCCCTGCGGAGAAATCAACTAACTTTCATATTTTATGAAATCTACCTTCACAATGAATACTGTAATGATCCAAGGATATTTCCCTCTGAATATTTAAGAAATAAAGAAATGCTCACTTTCCTGAAATGATAAACAGACAGTGTGCTGTCTCCATTCTATTCTTATGACTTTTTTCTTACTTCCAAGCTATCACACACTCTGAAGGCTCATTTCTCAACCAACCAGCTGATTTTAAGGCCGCCCTTCAAAGGCAATTGCTATCTAACTATATATTTTTACTGCCACTTACCACAAGCTCAAAGTCATCTTCAAAAATAAATATATTTGCATTTAGAAAGCTTTCTTTTAAATGAAAATGGGATACAACTGAAATCTATTTGTATCTGCTTACCTCCTTTAAATCTTATGAAGAGGATATTATTCCACAGCAGAAGAAAGTGACCTTGCCCCTGGCCCCATAACTAGTAAGCAACATGCTAGAGATAGAAATTCTTCTGTATATCTCCTAAGCATGGGGTCTTGAAAGGACTTATCCAGGTAATAATTAATTATATCCCTTGCTTATAACAGGTGTTTAAATTTATCATGCAGATACATACACAAAAAAAATAATGAACTAGTCTCTGCTCTTTGGTTTGTACACTACTTTTTTCCGTTGTTTCTTGCTTGCTCTCCATTCGTCCTTAGCTAGAAAAAGACTTATTAAAAACAAACAAACAAACAAACGATATGTCTTATTCTGAAAAGGTTGATTCTTTCTCTGCTAGTGAGTTCTCTCTGGGCTGGTAAAACCGTTACAGCCATTGCTAGGGTAGAACATGGTTCTAAGGGGGTGCTAGAATGAACACAATTCACCAAACATCCCAGGAGAGCTGATAGTATATTCCTAGCAGCTCCTTGAAATTCATCCTTGTTGCTGCCTCAATTCTGCCAGCATGGCAGCCCTGACCAGCTCGTCTTCTGAGAATATTTCCCCTGTGCATCAAGGATCCATGACCCTCTGCACTTGCTCTCCTACATGAATCTAAACTTCACAGTTAGCACATTATTTTTTTTCTATAGCATGGGCTTCCCTGTTCTGACAGGGAAGTTTACAATTTAGCATGTAATTATTTCAGCCTATCTTGCTTTTATATATGTTTAGGTAATGTTAGTTAATTGAATCATGTAAATATGTTCCATCACCTCAACAAGACTATACACTTCTGTGGGCATAGATATCATTTTATTAATCCTTTATATACCCCATAATATGTTATCACACACACTCACGTAGTGTTTGAGATATAATAGCAAAAAATGAACACTCGGTATGCTTACTTACATTTACCCTCAAATAGTTGACTGATCCTGCCCTTGTTACAGAATATATGTATCAAGTCCTGTTTTTAAATAAAGCAGCGTTGTAAAATAAAAGTAAATAGTAGAGTAGAGATAACATCAAGCTGACATGTAGTGTTTAGACCTGGGTAAGAGAAGGGAAACAGAGATAAGAAGAAAAAATATATTTTTTTAATCCAAGATAAAATAAAAAATTTAGTGGATCAGCAATATTGTTATAACATGTAGGATTTTTTTGTGCATAAGATAAAGCTTATAATATAAAAAAGAAGTGAAAACAAATTTGATAAAATTTCCCATAGATTTGTTATTATTTTAACATTGTTTTGTTAGTAAATACTTTTTAAAAAGTACGTGGATTCCTATGGAAACGGTACAAAGATCAATGGTTGCAGGGGCCGGAGGCAGGAAGGAATGAACAGGCAGAACATGGAACATTTTGAGGGTAGTGAAAATACTCCGCACGATTCCATAATGGTGTATATAAGTCATTATACATTTGTCCAGACCTACATAATGTACAACACGAAGAGTGAGCCTTAACGTAAACAATGGACTTTTAGGTGATAATGAGTTAATGTAGGCTTATCAGTTACAACAAATGTACCAGCCTGGTGGGGGATGTTGATAATGGGGAAGGCTGTGTATGTGGGGAACAGGGCCTACCCACATGGGATATCTGTGTCCCTTCCTCTCAGTTTTGCTGTGATTATAAAACTGCTCTAAAAAAGTAAAGTCCAAAAGAAAGATAAAAGGCAACAAAAAATGAAAAAAAGAAAAAAAAAAACCATACAGATTCTGAAAACCTCTCTATCTCTTAAATTGTTTTCCAAACTAAATCAAATGATTGTAACTAAGGCAACCAACGACATCCTTTTTTCAGGTAAAATGAAAACCAGAGCACCGTGAATCTTCACTGTTTTCCCTTCCCATGGGCAGATTTGAAGGAAAGCACCGCATCCCTCAGGCTACCAGTCACAACCACACAGCCATCCTTCCTGCCATTCAAGGTGCTTCTGTCTGCACGTTGTAGTTTAAGTAGTTCTGCACTGTTTTCTCCCCGGAAGCTAATAGAAAGCCTGCTTGACATTGGCATGGTAGATGCTCAGGATTAACTCTTGGAAAAACTTGAGAAATAATTTGTAGAGAAATCATTTAAAAGTTATGTTTAAGTTTGAAGTGATTCACTTTTGGTGCCTCTCTCTATTTGTATATATCTTTGATCACTCCCTCCAAAGCACCCAAACTCTTGCCACTGCCTTTATGATGTCCTCTCTCCATAGTCAAGAAAAAGAGAGATTCCAGAATCCTAACTGCTCTGGGCCCCAGTCCTCCACAAAACATATGCATTCAACCCTCAATGGCCCTTTCCTCCACTATGGAATCTGCAGCACCTTGGCCTCCACCCAAGACAGCACTGGATTTATAATAGGTGATAAGAGCTTTGAGGCTGCGAGAGATTTGGGTTAGGGAATCTCTGAATGATGCTCAATCTCATTCTCATCTATTCTTTCAACTCAGAGTATGACACACTCATCTGGTCATGTGCTTGGTGAGGGAGAGGATGTAAAAATGTATCTTGCATTCACGATCTTTAAGAAAATAACATTCTAAGAGGGAAGTTTCACATTCGTTGCAGGAAATACAGACTCCTCAGGGAGAGTTGAAAGACCTTACAGGTAACAGATGGTAACATATGGTCCAAGGTAAGATGGAGTCAGGAGGGTCCATACTGAAACCATCAACACGGCATTTACTGACAGATGATCAGGTCAGGTTTCCCCAATCCACAAGCCTCATCTGACCTACTGGGGATGAAGGATAACTGAGGCCCAAGCTACTGTCCCCTTTGGGGTCATGGATTCCTTTTTCCTCAGGTAAAAAATCAGATGAAGGTTAGGATAGAATTCTTAATTTCTCAAGAAGCAATAAAAATTCTCCTGAGCTGATATTCTGGAAGCCTGTGAATATACCCAACTGGAAAGATGGAGAATTGAAAAGGACAGAAGTACCAGCTAAACTTTAAGAAAAACATGGAAAGGACACAATGATTTAAGGATTATGATATATATGTCATGTTTAGATAAGTAAAATGGTTTTAAATATATTTACAGGTATTTAAAGAGATAGATGATATCATTCAGACAGTATCACATCTAAATATTTGTGTAAGAGCATTGTAATTTATTTCACTTAATTTTAATCTTTGCTCTTTAACATTGGTATATACTCCTCATGCTACAGATGAGATAGCTGAACCCTCAAAATGATAAAAAAAAATTCCCAAAGCCACAAATATTGAGGAGTAAAGCCAGAAATTGAATAAGGGTCTACTAACCCCCATGTACTGATCTAGGCGAAAGAAGGAGTTTTGGGGTGTGTGTGTGTGTGTGTGTGTGTGTGTGTAGTATTTTAAAGGAGCCTGAGGACAGGAGGTCACACATTCATTTTAGTTGTAGCAATGCTTTAATTAGCAACACTGTCCATGGAGGAATTTTAAATCTAGAGAGCAATATAAATAATTGTTATTACAGAAAATTCCATCTGGTTTCTGGCATATAATAATTGTACAGAGAAAGCAGCTTCAAGCATTTGTCAACCTTTCACAGTAAACAGATGTGGCCAAATAAAATATGATTTATTTTTATGAACAACTACCCCTAACCCAAATGAATAAATATAGCGTGAAGCAGGGAAAGACAGAGCAATCTGTAATATGCCTGAAATACTTGCCTGTCAAAATCCAGCCTGACAAATTACCTGACCCAGAATCTTCCCACTCTAAATCCCCACATGAAGATTTCTCTTAAAAGGAGAAGTTGAGGAAATTTTAGGGTGAGGTGGGGTCAGAAGGATTCAACCTGAAACCATTGACATGACACCACTGAATTATCTGGTTGTCCTTGGAAGCTTTGAGAAGAGCCCTGTAGGAGCAGCTATTTAGGGGAAGTGCTCAGTCATCCAATGAGCTCGCACAGCTGCACAGCACTGACTCCACTGCCACCCCTCCTCCTCTACCTGAAATACAGTTAGCCATTATGACCTTGTCCTGCCTTAAAGGTGTTGTAGGAAATGACCCCAATCAGCCATTTTTATTTTCCATAACAATGATGTTAAGGAGAATGTTTAGGACATTACAAAGTAATCCCTTAATGATGATGGTTCTAGGAGAGTTATCTCAGAACTCAATATCAGGAAGAGCTTCCTTTCAGTGAAGTGTCATAAGCTGCTGGTATATGTGTATCTTTGGGGCACTGTGTTTCAAAGCCATATTTGTTGCCCATTTCTAGCCACAAAACATAATCTCATGACATGTATTTACTCTCTAAACACAACTCACTTAATTCAATTTTCCCTAGCCTTATTCTACAAAAATTTCCATATTTTAAAAAGTCCTATTACAGCCAAGAGGAGCCTAGAGAGATCTGATGACTAAACATAATGGGGTATCCATTGGATGATGTGCTGAGAAAGAAATATATTAGATTAAAATTTTAAAAATCTGATTAAAATGTTTAGTTAATAATAATATGTCAATTTAGTTCATTAATTGTAACAAATATAATATACACTGATGTAGCATATTAATAGGGAAACTGATCATGGGGCATATGGACTCTGTACTATTCTCACAATTTTTCCATAAATCTAAAACTTTTCTAAAAAATATTCATTTAAAAAAATAAAGGCGCATGTAAATCGCCTTTTATTATACTATAGCTAACTTCTTGGAATATGTGTTTTCTGTTCATTTAACAAAAAAGTCATATTGTTGGAATTTTTTGTATTGCCTTAAATAATTATTGGATTGATTCATAAAACTCATAAAGATAGATATACATAACCCTTTAGTTAGTCTAGTCTTATGTATAATTTTTCATAGTCTTTATATGGGCTATGCTAAATACTTAGAGGACTTTTGCATAGTTTCTACATTCTACATCCTAATTTATATATTATTTATTATTTTTTTGTGCGATGAAAACTTGTAAGATCTACTCTCTCAGTAACTTTCAAATATACAATGTAGAATTACTGACATTTAGTTACCATGCTGTACATAACATTCCCATGACTTATTTATTTTATAACTGGAAGTTTATGCCTTTTTTGTTCATATTTTTATTATTTATGCATATCACTTTGTTAAAAATTGTGATACCTAGGTATGTCCTCAAAAATACAGCTTAACTTTTGCTTACATTTTTTTTCAATAAGTCTGTTCTAAGAGTTATACGACCACTTTTCTAATTTGTTCACATCACTTTAGAGTTTAAAACTTATGATCTCATGACCTAAGCTTACCTGCAAACTGAACAAGTCACTCATGACATGGTTTATGGATTCAAAGGCTAGAACTGATTTCCCTTATTGTACAAAGATTTTAAACTGAGAAAGTACAAATTTCATAAGAATTTTGAAAGTAAATAGTCTTAATTTTGAGAAAGAACACTCTGACAAACGACATAAAAAAGAAGTCACAGAATATAAAGCTGAGAAAATACTCAAACTCCATGAGAATAAGAATGATAAAAATTTAAATAATGCCAAATTTCATGTTATTTTAGAAATTTTAAAAAGCAAAATGCCTAATAATAGTGTGGCAGGGACCTTTGTATACTCCTGTGAAGGGGGTTGGAGCAGAGAAGGGGGGATTCTTAGCCATTTGCTACACGACAATGTCTCCTTACCCCCTGAACATACAGTCTTAGAAAACTGTCACTGAGAAATGGTGAAGCCAGGCTGAGGCCATTTTATTCCTAGGATATGATATAAATAAGTCCCTTTTAAAGAGGGGAAATATAAGTCTGAGATATTCAATGACCTTTGTACTGTCATAAGAATTCATGCACACTTGTTATTTTGCAGGAAGTATCTGTTTGTTAAGAGATAATAGTGACCTATCATGACCCACATGAGAAAGAAAATCCTAACTGCTCATGAGTGTCAATCATCTTAGGTTAAACCTGGGAGGCAGGACCCCTCAGCAGAGAGAAGTTTACAGCGCTAACTGCACGAACCCCTTTCTCTGGTCCTTCTTAAGATGGAAGTAAGCTCCAGTTCCAAAGTCTTTAAACAAAGACCTCACTAGCAGAAACATGAAAAGTCAGTATAGTCATACCTGACTATTAAGTTAATCTTACTTTGGTTAGAAAATAAAGGCATTTTGTTGACAAACCCTTCTGGTTGGAACTCCATTTCAGCAAAAATTTTCCAAGGCATTTTGACACAGTAATTCTGCCAAATAAAGGTTTAAGTAAGTTAAAAACTCCAAAAACTTAAACTATATACTATATGCACATAAGGCATGCTATCATGAATAAATGGCTATGTGCTAATTTTGATTTAGTAGTTTGATGGATTATATCATTGCTCACAAATATTAGATGTCTATCCCTTGGGATGCATTATATTTCCTTTCTCCATTGATAACAGGCTGGACCAAAAGACTGACTTTGTTCAATGAAAAGTTAGTAAAGTAACACATATAAATTTTAGCAGAAGCTTTAAATCTAGATCATATTGGTCATGCTGTTCCTTTGCCATAGTTATCAATGTTCCAGATAAAAGTTGTTCTAACAGACTGGCTCTCAGAGTGCAGAAGACGTAGAGTAGAGTCTGTTAATGCATAATGGACAGGTAGCCTGAACGAGAAATAATTATTTCTTGTTATAAGACATTAAGTTAGGGGTCTTTTCTTATAACTGCATATCTTAGCCTATTCTGACCAAAATGGAAACCTACCTAAAAGTAGGGGGATGTTACAACAACAAAAACAATAAACCACAAATTGCGAAGCTTGTAGAAACAGGCAGCAGCAGATAGCAAGGAAACCGAGACCAGGGCCTAAAATGATATAAATTCATTATTATGCAGTGGCAAAACATTCAGAAACATTGTCACCTGTATAATTTGGAAGGCAGATATTTTATCAAATGAGTTGGCAAGGAGGCAAGAAAATTAAATGTGCAGAGATGAAATCTATTCTCATTTCCAACCGTTCAAAGATAAAACTGAGAAGGTCTTTATGCTACAAAGGACAAATGAAAACTCTGCTTAATGGCAAGGACCAAATCAAAATTCATATTCTGGTAATAGAATCTCTGAAAGAATTACTTTGCCACCCATAAATCTTTCAGATGAAGACAATTGCTGAAAAAGAAGAGAGCAGGACTACAGCTTTTCATTAGAAGTCTCTTACAGTCAAGGGTCCTAAAATTAAGTCTGGAATGTGAAGCTTCTCTAAATAAGAATTTTAGGCATGGCTATTGGCACTTGTGATAAATAAGCTAGTTAACAAGGAAGCTATGCTTTTCTAAAAAAGTTTTACTAGGGAAAAAAAAAAAAAGCTACCAGCCTAGACTACTGAAGAGTTAAAGTGGTTCCTGTGCTCCAAACTTTATGGCCTGGAAGCAGAATGAGAAAGTTGCTCAGCCCCCAAAGAAGACTATCTTTGATGCCCCATCAGAAGAAACCAAGTAGAATGATAGGAATGGAGGAATCCTCCTGAGGTTGGATGCAAGGGCCGTGGAGAACAGCAGCCTGGGAGCTTCTCCCAGAGGATATGTCAGAGCCCACTTAGGGGACATTTCCCAATACCAGGAAAGGGCACTTGCAATATCTTCCCAAAGGCACTTCAGAATTTCTATGGACCAATCATTGCTGTGTGTCTCTAAATCTTTATCTTTTCTAAAGGATAATTTTTGCAATCCTTTCATTGTGCTCCCATTACACATTGGGTGCACAGGGGACAGCTAACTTCTCACTTTCACATGTGAAACTACGGCAGAAGAGGAGGCATGTTCAGCATGATTAAGCATCACACAATCTACCAACTCTGACCCTGATGATTAGATGGGCTTCTTATGGTGTCTTCTTGGGAGAGTGGATGAATGTATTTTCATGAAGAAATGACATGTATCTAAATAATTTCAATCAGAAAGAAAAAGCGTGGTAGCCTCTATTGTTGTTCACGAAATATTTGCTTCCTTTCCTGGCAGAGGATGACACCACACTCAATAGCATCAGGCCAGGCCTATGTTACTTTCTTTTGCCAACAAAATATTATCAGAAGTAATGAGTGTCACATCCTGGTGTAAACTCTAAGAGTCGGCACTTGATTTGCCACACTCTCTTTTTCCTCTGTAATCATGGACAGTGTTCCAGAGAGGGGCTTCACTGTCAGCCTGGTTCTGGAATGAGATGACCCGGAGAAGAGGCACAGAAAACAGTGGAAGTAGAACATAAGCCAGAACTAAGTCTGTAGTTCGACAGTACTAGAATCTTGTGGTCATCAGTTCCTGTAGCATAACCTACTCTATCCTAACTGATTCATATTCTTATTTCCATTTGTATTTCTTGATTTCTATTTTACACTTGAGGAAATTTTAAAAAATATGGAGTGCTAAAACGAGGCACTCCAAAAAATCTTGAAGGGAAGTTTACTTTGCCCAAAAAGTAACTCTGGATCTTCTCGCACTTACTAAGAGCCAGCCTTGTTGTCAGACCTCAGAACTAAAGATTATCTAAACTGAACATCCAAATGCGATGTGGAATGCAGAAAAAAAAAAACACAACATACAGGCACAAGGGCATTAGACTCAAATACACTTGGTTAAATTGAAAGTCTTTGGCAGTGTTTGTGCTGTTCTTGACTATAGCTTTAGAAGATGACCATGAAGGAAAAAAAGAAAGAAAGAAAGAAAGAATTTTATATTGCTCAGCAAGCCCTGAAATAATTTAAAATTTGAAACCTGGGATTTGAAGTTGAGCTAGTGCAGCTGTACTATTTTTCCTGGGTGCAAGGACAAAATACCAGGTGAGTAGGGCTGAGTGTGGGCAGCACCTGACAAATAGTCAGGTGCTCACTATTTATGCCTCTCCAGGCCTTTGCAGAATCAAATGATCTGTATCTTTTCTTAGAGACCACCTCAGATTCACTCAGTAATTTACATATGGATGCAACGAAATACTATTGAAAGAGTACAAACTATGATTCACCAGGACGCCCAGGTTCTAGTTCTAATGTATAGCCAGGCTCTCGAGAACATCTGGTGTCTTTGCTGTGTCTATGGAGAAAGATAGAAAGTAATTTACACGGAATGAATTGAGAAATGAGGGACAAAGAGATGAAGGACAAAGGACATTTATCTAATTGTGGCTTTACAGGAAATTAATTTATCCAGAAAATTAATCGTTTCTCTGTGGTAAGAGCATAGAGTTTATGATGTTCTCAATTTGAGGGTGTAGAAGAACAACCTTAGCAATGGAGAACCAGAAAATGAGGATTGGAAAAAGGAGGCTCTCCATGCATTCAGACACTATTTGGTCAGGCAGTGGCACACGTCCTCAACTGCCTAGATGTTTTACTTTTCACAGAAATACAATAAAATTGGTTTTTAAAATCTGTTCCTAAAGAGTTACGTCCTGTTCTTTTGGTCACTGTTAACAGAGGCAGGATTGCTGCAAAAGAAAGAGCTAAAGAAGTCACCAGTAGAAATGGGTTAGAGAATTGAATCCCTTGCTCTGTCTAGACATCTACTGTGGTAGGTAGAATAATGGGCCATCAAAGATGCCCTGTCCTAAAGCCTGGAACCTGTGGATAAGTTCAGTTACATAACAAAAAGGACTTTGCATGTGTGATTAATCTTCGCTTAAGATGGTAAAACTATCCTTGGCTTCTGGATGGCCTGTTTAATCACGAGTCCTTGAAAATGAAGAACTTTCCCCGTTTGTGGTCAGAGAGAGAATGTGACGATGAAAAAAGGGCCTGAGTCATGCAACAATGTTGGCTTTGAATAAGGAGAAAAGGAACCAAAACCAAGAAACGGGGGTGGCCTTCTAAGTGTTAGGAAATAGATTCTCTTCCAGAACCTTCATAAACATAATATGGCTCTGCTAACATTTTGATTTTAGCCCAATGAGACTGTCAGAGTTCCAGCCTACAGAACTATACATTAACATTAATAAATGTCTGCTGATTTAAGCCACTCCCTTTGTGATAATTTGTGGTGGCAGCAACAGAAATTTATTATATCTAGTAATTACCAAATCTGGACAGAGAGTAACTTAGTGTTTGGCCATGATTTATTGGTTTTGGAATGCCAATGTTTCAAATGCAAAACAGTCAACCAATAAACAAATAAAACAAACAGAAGAAATTGATTCAGCATTAGATATTACTAAATTCTCATTAGCTACCACAGCTGCCACAGCCAGAGCCAAAACCTTGGAAAGATCTCAACTTGGACAGTAATAGATGGTTCCAAATTTTGAAAATCAAAAGAGAAAAAGAGAGCTAAAGAATGCATAAAATTTAAGTATGAATTTCTTTCTGTCCTTAATATGAATATTTGGCCCCATCTCAGAGATTCTGATTCAAGTAGTGAGGGATCCAGATAGATACAGAGGAATACTTTTTTTAAAAGCTTTCTTGATGATTTTAATAAGCCATGTTTGAGATTTAACGCCCTAAAAACACGATTCTTATTGATATCATTCTAGGGTTTGGGCTATTAATTTATCCAAATGGATTGGATAATAGTGTTTGGTTGATTGAAGCATTAGATGGAAGTCTATCTGATGCAAGTGCCTATGGATCTCATTTATTGACATTTCTAACAAATTTAAAATACTTGTCCTCATGTAGTACCTATGGATGCCCAGCAAACTTCTATAAGGATTTGGGACTTTATGTTGTTTACCAGCCAGTGACGCTCCAGAGAGAGTTTAAATAGTGGCATAGGCCCAGGCGATTACGATAGCATATTCAACACTACCTCACACAGCTATTTGGTGTGAGGTTAGGCAAACAACTGCTGGATATAAAGTATAAGGCCCTAAGTACACTACCATGGTCTAGAGACACAGGAACTATATTGTAAGTGTAACTGGTGCCCCAGTCATCAGAGCACAAATGTATATTACAACTTGGGGTATGAGGTTGGTTTTCAGGAAAAACAGCCACTAGAGAATTTACTGCTAAGAAACAAACTCAAAAAGTTGTTCAGAGACCTGGCAACCTCGATTTCATAGTATCAAATAAAAAATCATGTTTAAAAACTATTATAACCCAAGACTTGGTTCATAAATGGATATAAATGATCCCATTCTCTTTAACTGTCACCTCCAAACAGCAGAAACAAGGGAATGATGGAACATACTCTTCAAGTAGTTCAGAAGTCTCACTGCTTCTTGAACTCTAACAAGCCATTTATCTTTTCAGTGTTTGATTCTTTTGTGATGATGATTTCCCAATCATTTATCTCCACAGTAAATAAGACCAAGGGGTAAATAAAAAAGAGAAATTAAACATACACCTGCCATAAAATCCAGCCATTCCATTCCCAGGACCAGACTCAAAAGAAATGAAAGCATATTTCTACACAAAAACTTGCACATGGATGTTCACAGCAGCTTCGTTTGTAATAACCAAAAATTGGAAACAACTCAAATGCCTATCACCAGGTGAATGGATAAACAAATTGTGGTATATCCATATAATAGAACACTACTTAGCAATTAAAAGGAATAAACATTGATATATACAATACAATGTTGAATCTCAAAATAATTATGCTGAGTAAAAGAAGGCAGAGGGAAAAAACAGTGTACAGTTTCACTGATATTAAAGTGTAGAAATTGCAAATTAACTATAGTGACAGAAAACCAATAAATGGATGCCTGTAGATGGGGATGGGAAGGAGTGAGGAGTGTAGGAGGGAGTTTTCAGTGTGACAGAGGAATCTGGAGAGTGATACGCTCATTATCTTGATTGTAATGATGGCTTTATGGGCATATATACACCAAAATTTATCAAATTGTGCATTTTAAATGTGTACAGTTTACTATATGGCAATTCTATCTCAATAAAACTATGAAAAATAAAATAAAAAAGTACAAATGGGCCAGACTCCAAGTATATTTGGTCATACCCATCATAAAAAAACTGTAACTTTTTATGATGGCTGAAATTATTATTTTACTTCATATGAGCTTCCCCAGCAGCAAATGTGTACAAGACATGAAATGCAAAACTATAGTCCTGGTGAGAAGTGAAAATTAATAAACAAAACCACCATTTAAAATGGAGTTGGAAGGCTTAAGGAGAAAACTCTCACACACATGTCATTCAGTGGCACACTACTGACCCCAACATGAAGAGATGGTACCTTGCATCTTCAACAAGAATTGATACTTCAAGACCTCAGCAGAGGGAGGAAAAGATTCCTCTTTGCCCAGTAACTGTTCAGCCAATGGGAGACTGCCACATAACTCAGCCAATGAAAAGTCACTATACTGCAAAAATTCCAGGAAAGGGAATGGCAGTAGGTGAAACCTCTTGAGGCCTAGACTTGGAACTAATAAGCTTTAATGTCAATCCAGATTCAAGAGGTGGAGAACAAAACTCTACCTTTTAATGGGAGGAGCTTGAAAGTCATATTTCGAAGAGCATGGATACAGGGAGGGGTAGAAAACTGTGAAGTCTTCCACAAATTCTAATTAATAGTACTAACTTCTTGGTTGAAGGCAAATAATATTCTCCAGGACTGCATATTGGCATTTGGGCCAAACTTCCAAAGGCAAAGGGAAGTGATACCTAAGACCTAATAGGCTGAAATAAATTGGAACATATCAGTTTATAGAAAGACAATTTGGATCAATTGATAATGGACCAATCTTACTTAACCTTACATAATAATTCTAAATGGAAAGTCCATAAAGTTTGAAACCTAATAATGAATCAAACATATTATAAAAATTAGTACCAATCTAAACACTGTAAATGATAGTCTCTAAGCTACTGGGGCAAGAGTACTCATGCTTCGAAGCCTTGAAATTTTGTCTTATCAGACTAGTTGATTTTATCTTACAAGGCCTGAGCTTTTGACAAACACTGCAAATACTATTCAAATTCTTTTATTATGTCTTGAATAATAATGAAATACTTATATATACTAGATTTAAAAAGCATTGTGCCCATCTGTTCCCACTTGGTACAAAAAATAAGGGAAGAAAGTAAAATTATGGCTGTAAATTCACTGGATTGTGAAAAAGGCTGGTGAAAATAGAGTAAACCTAGTAAGCTCATATAGATAATAGATAAGACTTTTAGCCACAGAAAACCTTAATACTGTCACATTGTAAGATAATGATGTTTTCAAGAGACCCAAAATCAGGAGTCCATAGCGAGGGAACAACCCAAAAATAGTAACAAAAACAACCGTGAAAACTCTCTGTACTATGTTCAGTGTTTTTCTACAAGAAGGAAGTTGGAAGCAACCTAAATATCCAACAAGAAGGAAATTGGAAGCAACCTAAATGTCCAGCAAAAGTGTAAGAATAGATAAGTAAATATAATATTTTCATTGAGTAGAATATTATGGAACTATTAAAATAGTGTTACAAGGGCCACGCAGGAACATCAAAAAAGTAGTGTAATCCTAAGTGAAAATAAGATGCAGAATATATGTACACTATGATTGTAACTATGAAAACATAATGAAAAAAGTGCAGAATTTCATGCAGTGCTGGTAAGAGTTGCCTTTTGGAACTCTTTATTTTTAAAAGCGTCAGAAATGTTTATATCTTTTGACCGAGTTATTCATCTTCTGGAAATATATCTTAAGAAAATTATCTGAAATGCAAAAAAAAAAAAAAAAAAGATTTAGGAAGAAGGATTGTTATTACATCACAGTAGCTTTATTTTTGATTTGTGAAGAACTGAAAATAGCCTAAATGTGTAGGAAGAATGAATACTGTTAAATAAATAATAGCTTATCTGTTTGCACAATGTTATACAGCTTTTCTAAGAATGAAAGAATTTAATGACAAAGAGAAATTTATAAATTTAAAAGAAAAAGGCAATATTTATTTTTAAAAGCAATAAATAAAATACTAACTACATGAGTTAAAACTATATAAAGAAAGATAAAAATACACCAAAAATTTAACAGTGTATTTAGTAGAAGCATATTAAAAAATTAACAGTGATTATCAGTGGTTACATAAGGGCACCTTCAAAATGCTCTGCATCTTTATTATGTTTTTCTATATTTCCAGTTTGCATATGACAAAGCATAGTAAGTATGCATTGCTTTAATAATCAGAAAAAATATAAAAGCCTACAAAGAAAAAAACAATAAAAGAAATTATCTATAATGGCATTGTATAGCGGTGATTGATTAAGGGTCGTGGACTTGTTTTTTCTAAATTTCACATCTTGAACTATAGTTATGTTAAATTTATAATTTCAAAAATTATCAATTTCAATGAGATGACTCATGTCATGCCTTATTTACTCTCTGGTAAGGCGTGACACTAATAATAACACTTTATAGGTATGTAAGGATTTACAGGTTGCAAAGTATTTTATTTGTATCATTTCATTCGACTCTCACAACACCTGTGTAAAGTAGTAATCATCATGTTCCAATTGCAGAAATTGAACCTCAGAGGTTAAGTGAGGTCCGCCCAGTCATGTGGCAGATCCCCAGTGAACCAGTGTGGGACTCAGCGGTCGTGATTTCGAAGGCAATACTCTCTCAGTTCATGGAATATTTCTAGCAATTCTCATCAAGAATGATAAAAAACTCTGCCATTGCAAACATAACACAAATGCTGCAAGCAACTAAGACATTTGCTGAAAGAGAGTGACTTTGATTTGCTTTATACCTACTCTTTCCACTGTCCTTGCAATGATTAATGTTTTAGAAGTTAGGCTTTGATGTTCCAGTTAGTGCTTTTCCAACATATCTCCAATCCCTTGATATTCTCAACTAATTAAGCAGTGATGTAGACTTTGCATGAAATACTTTTTAATTAGCCACAGTGATTCCCAAATTATTCAGCCTGGGTTCAGGACCCTTAATATTCAAACTCACAATCTAGTGCACATGAACTCTCTATTTAAATAGTGACATCTGAGATTAAGCTCAATAAAGTTTCTATGGAAACTAACTGCCATGTGAAAATTTTCCAAAACACCTATAGACCCAATTAGAAGAGATAAAATGAGTGACAGAAACAGTAGCTATCAATAGTACAGAAAGATTAATTCTACTTCCTCACACTAATTTTCATAAATTTGTCTGCATATTCTTTTGAAGGCTACAAGTTATTTATATTCAAGAATCTCAACTAGATAAGAACAATACATAAAGTGAAAGTTTATATTGTTCTCCAATAACATTGAAGCCAATTTCACAAAAATACATTGATTAACATCAAAGAGCAAGGTAAGCTTACATGAATGTATACACACATAGATAGCATGGACAAATATTGCTAAAGGTAAAATGTTGGGATTTTTGCAGCAGAAAAGATCAATACGTTTTATGAATTAGTTCTAAATAAATTTTAAAAAGTTAAATAAGCCTTCTGCCTTCCTTAGAACTAAGAACAAAGAAAAATATTTGCTGAACTTGACTCCAGAATGATATACAAGCATAAACATGTTTATTAAGAGTTGTAATCACATAAGAAGCTCTTAAAATAGCTTTGGGAGTCAAGCATAATATAACGATTCATAAATTTGCAAATTGTTATTTCCTGCTGTGAACATCAACCAAGTTTACTTTAACCTTGACATTTGCATGTAACTGTGACATGCAACATTATTATACGTGGCCACAGGGTTCTTACTTTTGTTTGAGAACTCGGGTCACAAAATATTTTCCTGGCAATTCTGACATAAAGACATTCAATTCTGTTTCGCAGAATTATAAATTTTTCTAATGAACCACAATGACAGAGCAACATAAATAGTGGCATCACTAATTGGCATCTCAAACTTGACTTGTCCAAAATCTAGCTTTGATTTTTCCCCGACTGTCTTCATCTCAGTAAATGGTGATACCATCTTTCCAGTTGCTCAGACCAGAGTCATTCTTGACAATTCTGTCAGCAAATCCCCTCGTATTCAAAATATAATCAGAATCCAATCACCTCCCTCCATCTGGGCTGTGACCACCTTGGCCCCACCCACCACACTCTCGTCTGCACTATTACAGTGGCCTTCCCACTTCTCTGCTTCCTTCTGCCTTTCCCCTTCTGTCAAAGCTTAAAATCTGTATCAAGCGTGATGCTATTCAGAAAAAGTAAGGCAATCATATCTCCATGTGCTCGAACTTCCCAGTGGTTTAGACCTCACTCAGAACAAAGCTAGAGTCCTCACAAAGACCAGTTAAGTCCTGCCCGATCAGCACCCCTGTGTGCCTCTCTGATTTACCCACTACATACTCGCTGCCCCAGCCAGGCTGGACTCCTCGCTGTTCTTTCACTAAGCCAGGCAGGCTGGCACCTCTCTTTATTCGCTATTCCCTCTGCTGGGAACACCCTCCCCCAGTGTTTGCATGGATCACTCTCTCATAGCACCCCCCGTACCCCACGCCCCATACCTCAAATCAGATATCACCTTCTCAGTGAGGTTTTCTCTGGCCATTCTCTTTTAAACTGCAATTCCTCTATCCCATTATTTTTTATCTCCATTCTTTACTTTCTCTGATGCTCTTAGGACTAATTATTTGCTTAATATATTTTGCTTAATTTATTTTTTGTTTACTATTTCCCTGCACTGGAATGTAAGGTTATTGATAACAGTTCTTTTTCTCCTGTGTTTTCTGCCATATTTCCATCTCTTAGAATAAAGCCTCACACATAGTAGATGCTCAATAAATTTTGCTGAATGTTGAGTGAATAAAATATATTTTACTTACAAAGTAATAGCCCTTACCTTTTATTGTAAAAACAGTAAAACTCATGGACTCCCTACATTAAAAGGATATAATAAATTCACTGAATATTTCACTACTAAGAAACGACCGAGAGCCCAGAGATTCACGTTGTACAGGGTTCTATGAGGGTTGTGAGAGTTCTCTATCTTCAAGGATCTTATAGTTGAAGGAAAAAAAAAAAACTCATTAGGAAATAACTAGAGAACAATAAAAAAGATCACTAAACGCTAAGTCCAAAAGCGGTCATGGTATTTAGGAGGTGCATATTCTAACCCCACTGCAGCCATTAACTATAGGTACGCAAAGAAACTGCTGCCCCTCTACCCTCAATGTCTTTATTTCACAAATGAGGCAAAATCGCTAGGTGCTGTATTGCTTCATTAGAGTTTTTAATTTCTTTTGGTCTATTACTTGAGAGAAAGGAGAAGTCAGTAGGATTCACCTGTGACAGAGATGGGTACCTATTTGGCACCTCTATTCCCATCTTTGTGACTCTTAGCCTCCCAAGAACCCGTACTGAGGAAGTTCTAAAACTCTTGATTGCTTGAAAATAGATCCACACCAGGCAATTTCTCTGTGAACTTTACTGAACCTTACCAAGTCAGATATATATCACTGCACTCTAATATATTGGTATATAAATAATCTTCTAACGTCAAAGTGTGAATATTATTAAAACTAGAAATCTTTTTACCTTATAAAAATTCACTCTCTGGTTATTATTTATCTATATCATATATATGATGTGTTTTGATTTGCCTGAAGAGACAGCAAATTTCTCTAGGTCAAGAATCTTGGATTATGTACTTCTCTGTCCTTTTGCTGTTGTTGTTGTTATATTGGTGTTTTTTACAAGTGTTATATGAATAAGTGGATCCTAGACTTTTCTAAATAATATCTGCTCAGCCTAGTTACAGGAAATATATGTCATACAACTGTGCTATAATATAAACTTGGTCATGGATAGAGTCCTTCATGCCTGTCTGCCGTGCTGTTATCAACGCAGTGCAGACAACTAGTTTTGAATGGTACCATGATAGACCGAAGATGATCTATCTTGGCAGCATGAACGATACTGAGAAATGACTGAGTACAGCAATGTCTCTAGGCAGCAATGATAATACTCATAAAAGTCAGCAGTAAGT
Organism: Pteropus medius; assembly: GCF_902729225.1. Classification (NCBI taxonomy): domain Eukaryota; kingdom Metazoa; phylum Chordata; class Mammalia; order Chiroptera; family Pteropodidae; genus Pteropus; species Pteropus medius. The sequence continues at coordinate 2,663,725 of NW_024352149.1, forward strand.
CTGAGTTATAGTAGTTTCCAGGGTAGGGCGGGGATGGAGAGGACATCCTGTGGAGTTCACCATGTCCCTGAAAGACCTGCAACAATGTGCCAGTCAGCAATGCATGGGAAGCATCTGATCCACTGGGAACTGGCATTCCTATTTACAGATGAGAGGATGGAGTTTCTTGCCACCTGTGCCCGCTATACAACCATGTTGGTGGTTGGTGATGTGGCCCTGGGTGACATTAACTCATCTTCTCCTGACTTGCATACTGAAGCAAGTCATAAAGAAGAAAAAAGGATCAATCCAGTCCTGCTTAGTTAGGTCTGTGGCTACATCTCTTAAGCATGCCTGCAATAAAATCTCTTCCCTCTGGCTTAAATACTAGATACCTGAATTCTTGGTTCACTTTTCTTTTACTGATTTTTTCTCTTCTTAACACTTGCTCCATCAGAGACCAAAGTAGTGTTTCCAGAACAAAGAAACATGGCTCCTTGAGGCAATACACACTCCCTCCTCATTCCAGCTATATTTTAAATACAATGGCAATTTAGCCTTTGCATCTCCAGCCTTGGCATCCTCTACTCTCATTCAACAAGTTGCAATGAGGCTGAATCTCTGAGTTGTAATTTTGTGAACACAAGTTACCTGTGCAGATTCTTTTAAAGTTGGGATTTTCCAGAAGGTGTCCTGGTAGGCGGCACTGGAACCGATGTTGCCAGAACTCAGGGAACCAGGGATTCCTTGTATTAGTTTCCAGCCTTAGTTTCAGGAAATAATCATCAAATGACCTGACCTCTGGAGACTGCAGCTTTATTGTGATTCCCCCGTTGGCTTCCACCTCATAACCTTCAATGACTTCATCTCTGTCTGCCCATCCATCACTAAAAATAAAATAAAGGGTCGGGGTGGGGAGAGAGAAAGACAAACATCTCACAAATAGAGCTCAGAGTTAGGCATGAATAAAGCAATTCAGCAAGGCTAACATCTATTTCAAGCCAGCATTGCTACCCATCAATGATTTTTTTTTTGAGGGGGTGGAGAGTAGAAAGTCGTGAAATCATAATATCCCATTTGTTTTTCACAGTAGTGAGAGTGATGAATGAAGATGATGATACCAACTATTACAGGAACTAATGGGTACGGAGCATTTACTAGTCATCAGATCCTGTGCTACTCACTTTTACTGAGTCAGAAGATGTTCTGGGATCTAGGTGGAGCCAGGATATGGATCCAGGCAGTCTGGCTCTCAAGCCCAATGCTCTTTACAACTAGACCACAAAACCCATCAGTTTCCATCCAAACCAGAAGAAAATAAGACTCAGGCACTCAGGGCCTTCCTTCACAATTAGAGCTCTGCAAGGTTTCAAGGTTGCAATCAAGACTATTATATAAGCTGCATCACATGGGGTAGAACATTGATTTAGCTCAGAAACATGACAATCACAGATTTTGCTCCTGGACATTGTTCAAATTTACATTGCTTAGAAGTGACCAGATGCCCCCCACTCCAATGCTATTTCAAAATAACACCATTAAAAGAAAACAATCTCACTCTCCAAAATAAAATAATCCTCCTGCTCACTAAACGGGAATTCACTGATATTTTATTCAGTGGGTTTGAATTTTTTAAATTTGATCATCTTCTAGCACATTCACATCTGCCATGAGTGATGTAGCTCCCATTTAAATGAGGCGTACACGTGCATCAGGCTAAGCTTCATGTGAGTAGCTGTGATCCCTTCCTGAGAGGGTATCAAAGAAAAATTGCACCAGACAGAGTTAAATGGCAAAGAAGACTTTATTCAAGACTATGCCAATAGACCAGACACTATAATCAATCTGCTGAAACAAAAGGTAGGAAAGTTTTTAAATGCTGGGGTATGCTAGTCAGAAAATGCTAGGGGATATTGAGGGGAGCTTGGTCAATGTGATGAAGCCATTTGTGTTCGATAATTGTCACTTATCTAAGTTAGACCCCCGCCTTCCCACAGAAACTGGGGGATAGGGGTTTGCTATGACTCTTGATGATTACATTTCATAGGGATGGCTCCCAGGTCCCCGAGAAAGAAATTTCTTTATTATAAAACTAGCGAAAGGCTGAGAGAAAATTTATGTCTCATAGGGACAGAGAAAGAATTTACAAAGGCATGTTTTCAAAAGTAAATGTTATAAGAGCATTTTTTAGAATGCCATTTATTCTTTCCTTCCTTCCTTCCTTCCTTCCTTCCTTCCTTCCTTCCTTCCTTCCTTCCTTCCTTCCTTCCTTCCTTCCTTCCTTCCTTCCTTCCTTCCTTCCTTCCTTCCTTCCTTCCTTTATTCCTTCAGCATTTACCTAGCACTCACCTTGTGTGAGATGCTCTACTATACTCAGAATTCACTTAAGAATGAGATATGCCATCTTCTGCCATCTTATGCCATCTTTCACACTGTTACAGACTTGTGGGTGAAAACAGACAGTGAACAAGAATTACAAACACTACTGTGAACAAGAATTACAAACAGTACTATATGGAGGAGGAGATGGGGGTTCAACTTAGTCTGGTGTATATGTACGTATGTGAGTGTGGGTGGGACAGGGGTGATTAGCAATGTCTTTCCTAAGAATGTGATGTCTGATCTGCGATCCAAAGAATCATTCAGATGAAGAGAGAGGAAGGGATTGCTATAGAAGTTTCCTGATAGATTATCTAAATACAGGAAAGAACACGACTCATTCAAGAAATTCAGAGTCAGTACGCTGCAGCATTAAGAGAACTGTGGCAGGAGATGGGGATGGAGGCACAATTCCTAGCCTAGGAACTATTAGCCTAAGACCACGGGAAGTCCCCAGTATTGTAAGCCTACTATAATAAGGCCATTCAGCTCTGCTTCCTTGTGGTAAATGACTTGAACATTTTTCTTGCAAGTCTTTTTCTCCTCACCATCACTGAATATGATGGCCAGTCAAATTGACTAAAGGAGAAACATAGACTTATTTATCTTTCTATATGCTCAGTCCATTTAGAAAAGCTCGAACTAGTTTAACTATTTAGAGTTATTCACATTTATATCGTAACTACATCTACAGCAATTTGAAGACCTGAACTACATAATTTGTCATATTGAAAAGAAGGGTAAAAATAAAACCAGTTAGGCTTTCAAGAAATTTTGCCTGTGACTATATATTTAAATCAAAATGAGATAACTTGAAGAAAATAATTACTTTTGATATAAAGTTTAAGCTCGAAGTGTGTTTCTCCTCAAGGTTTAATATTATGTAAGATGTGTGTATGTGCATGTGATCTGAACAAAAAATCCACAATTTTTAAAAGTGTATGAAATGAATCTTATAAAGCATTTATTTGCATTTCTTTTTTTAAATTAATTATTTTTTATGGTGATGGTTAACGAAATCCAATAAATTTCAGCTGTACACTTTAACAGTAAGGCATATATATATTTATACTGTGTGTTAGATTTCTTTCTGTCACCACATATTTGACACCTTTTACCCCGTCTACCTCCCTCTCCCTCCCCCTCCTGCATTTCTTTTTTTTTAAAAATCACTCTCAATTAATAAAAACAAGTATCATATGACAGTGCTAGAAGCAGAGAAAGTATGACATCCCGCCTTTTTTGCCCACAAACACAAAGAAGCCTGTCATAGGTGTAAAGCTCCATCTATGACTATAAACAATTTGAAGTCATAAGGTTCAGTGGGGTGGACCCCTAAATCCCATTTGCCATTGGTCAAGTCTCTTCCTCTCACTGTAGCTAACTCCCTTTCCAGAAATTAGAGTTGTGTTACGTCCAAGAGGTCATAAGATCAAGGAGAACCAGATGTGATAGAGGAAATATTCAACTAGAATTACTAGGTGAATATATTCTGAAGTGTTAATTGCTAAAGTTTTGTTTACGATCTTAAACAAATTTTTGTTTAAGATCTTGCTGTTTAGTTGTATTGGGATTTTTTTAATGAGGATATCGTGTTGGTGAATTCCCTGGAAAACACACTTGAAAACAGGGAGCCAGCGGCTTGCCTGATACCTGGGTGGGTTTTTTCTTTTATTGTTGTTGATGGTGACAGTGGTGTAGACTGTGCTTGACCAGAGATGACCTGCAGCCACCTGCTCACCCCAAGTGTCTGGAGTGAATTCTGCTGCGCTGGGAGTTGACCAGCCTCAGGCAGTGCTGACCTCTCTGTGAGGCACATGGCCTCTCATAGCTTCTGCTGCTCCATCTGTTTCCTCATTAGAGTTCCTTTTCCTATCTGAGATTTGGAAATAGAACTGCATAACGTGGACGATGAGGGTGGACACGTAACAGAAAGCTACATGTCTTAAGTATTCCTGACAAATATACAGAAAACTTTATTCCCTCCCCTCCCCTCAATGTTTATATAGAGCAATTCTTCCCAAAATTATTCTTCTCTTCCCACAAAACCACTGTTCTAGTCTCTACAAAATTTCACAAGCCAAGCTTGAATACTAATTTTTTCTACTTAATAAATTCTTATATTAACAACAGGAAATATTATTTCTAATTCCACCAATTATAACTTGACAGGAGCTACATGAGTGTTACTTTTGTACTGTATCAGTGAAAATAATTTAATAAGCAAATCAATAGTAAAAAACAGAAATACAATAGTATTCATTTTTTAAATTGTTCCAAAACATTTTTAAAAACCTGTTTACATTCAATTAAAATAATTACAGTCTAGGGAATAAAGCAATTTGATTTGTGTTATGAGTTCAAGTAATTGTGTGTACCTTATAATAAAACTATAATTCTTTAAAAATACTCCAGAGATTATCATCTAATCAAGGAAAGGAAAAAAGCATAATAAAAACAATATTTTCAAAAATATATGTAAACAAGCACAAAATTCTATAAATTACGATGCTAATCATATTTACAAAGGTTGAAGAAATATAGAATAATGTAATTTAAATCAGGTGACATCAACTGTGGGAAGTTTTACAGAGGTTATAGCAGATTTTTGAATAATAATTCAGATTGGCTTTATTCATTCGACATTTATTCGCTAAGAATCTAGTATGAGTTAGGCATTTTGCTTGCTGCTGCAGACACAGTGCTAAAAAGTATAGGCAAGGCCTCTGCCCTCAAGGCAATTACAAAGGTGGGTAAGACTGGCCACTGAATACACAATAGCTACAGAGAGTTGCAAAGACTGAAAGGAAAGGAATACAGGCATCGCCCAGAGAAGGGGCAATAGGTCACATCAAGGGAGAGTCTGCTCAAGCAGAAGTGACATCTAAAATGAGATTTAAAGGATGAGTCGAAGGTACACAGGTAAAGAAGGAGATTGAAGAGGAATCAGCAAAAGAGGGGACAAAGCTTTCAAACGAGAGCAAGGCATTCACTTCAGTTGGAGTGTGCGAGGTACAGAATACTAGGACAAGCGTGGCTGAGATCCAGAGGAACCTTAACATTCTGTTAATTAAGGGGTTTGTATTTTATTTTTATGTGAGGTACTACTCAGATTTTAAGCAGGGATATTATATGATTAGATTTGTTTGTTTCTCAAAGATCATTCTAGAAAGCACCTAGACTATATTTGTGAAGCTTCTTTGGTTCTAGAAGTCTTAGATTAAAGTGACAGAAACACAAATAGATATGCACACACACATGCACACATATATGTTAACACACACATACAGTGGAGGTGTTGACAAACCAAGAATTAATATAGTGGTCCCAATGAATTTATTTTTAGTTTTAAAATTAGTTACTGCCATTCCACCGTGAATATAGTAGACATGACACAAAATGACACAAAATGTAGTTCTCTTCATTTTATTATCTGGAACAGCCACTTCGAGGTCACTCAGCCCATTGAAAGTCAGAGAGAGGATGAGGGGATCCCTTCACCTTGTACTACTAGAATTCAAACAGAAACCTTCATTCTAGCCCTGTGGTATTTCAAAAGAAAAGTAACTAAAGTGGAGGAGAGAATGAGAAGGTGTCAAGTCAAAAGAGGAATAATGAAGGGCGTTATCAAAGAACTGAAACTGCCTGCAAAGGAAGTCAAGGTGAGATCACTTATCCTTATTTTCCCATCCGTTCCTCACCTCTATCCCCCAACCCACATCCGGAATCCTGAGCTTGTGCATCATCTGCCATCTTGTGAATATTCTCCTCTCTTAGCAGAAATGTAGAGCAAAGGTATCTACTAACAAACACTGCGTACACCCATACAAGTGTGAAAGCTATTTCCTAAACCTTCAAGAGACCATTTTCATGTATCAATGACGATTTCATTTCGATGTGAAAGAAGGGAGGGCCAGTGAGGGTAATTACTTGTGGAAAAGTATAGTAGCCACCCTTATACATTCTCACACCCCCAGTAAATGTCTGAAAGCATGGATAGCACCAAATTCTATATGTACAGTACTTTTTTTCCTATACATATATACCTATAATAAAGTTTAGTTCATAAATTAGGCACAGCAAGAGACTAACAACAATTATGAATAATAAAATAATAATATAATAAAACAATTATAACAATAAAATAAGGGTTACTTAAACACAACTGTGATACTAGTTGATCTGATAACTGAGATGGCTGCTATGTGAGTAACATTTAAGTAACATATACAGTGTGGATAGGCTGGACAAAGGGGTGATTCGCATCCTGGACAGGCAACATTTCATCATGCTACTCAGGAGAGCAAGCAACTTAAAACATGAATTGCTTATTTCTGGAGTTTGCACTTAATATTTTGGGGCTGTAGTTGACTGTGAGTAACTAAAACCACAGAAAGTAAAACCATGGATAAGGGATGACTGCCCTAGGTCTTTTTCTTCCTTCAAATTCTACTACCAATGTAGGAGCCCATCTCATCTCTCATTTATCTAATCCTGTAAGACAACATGAAATAGGAATTGGTTACCTAAACTTTCTAAGCCTCAGTTTCTCCACCTATAAAATATGGATGGAAATGTTATGAACCTCTTAGCATTGTATGAGAATGAAATGAGGTAATCCATGTGAAACACTTTGTCCAATATTTAGCACATGATGAAGTCTTATCAGATGTTAAAAGTTCTTTATCATGAATCTCCTCATGATCCTTCCAATGTACTGAGTTATGTCTACATTTGGGAAAATCTTTCTCTACAAAAGTGCTATTCACAGTGTGGTCCAAGGATTGATGTCAGCTCATGAACCATTCGTTACTAATCAATGAGGCATTAAGTATAGAGACTTAGAATAAGCATTGAGAAAAATCTACAGCCATTAGATATTGTTGCAAGATCTAAGAACATGATCAGTGAACTCATGTCATTGAATGGGGCATAAACACTGTTTTTTTAATTTATATGGTAAACTGCCTGTGGCTTAAGCTATATGCATGTCGTATGCAGTAAAGCCATGTTATAGTATGTGACATTTTGAGGTTACTTTGCCAACTGTAACCCAAAAGTATATAAACATCTGAGAATACATAAGCACTTATTTTTATAAATTTATTTTTATAATCACTTCAAATTTTAATCAAGCCTACTTTATAATTTAATATTTAAAATTATTTTCTAAATTAAGGAAATAAAATTTTTTATTTACTTTAACTCCAATTGTATATGGCCAGACGAGGTCACTGGACTTTTTTTTTTTTAACAAGAAAAGACACAATCTGCTGAATGTGGCAATAGTAGTTAAATGTGGACAAAGGAAGTGATTCCACAGAAAGATGGGCAAAAAGACGTCCAACAAAATATCCCTGAAAATATTTCAGCTTTTACATTAAATTTTGTTTTTATCCCAAATTGACGGTGAAGTGCTGAAACCATAATGTATTTTTGTGCAGCCATTTAAGCTGATGAATTTATGAAATCATTAAAATTTACTAATTGTTTATACAAAAATATAAAGGGTTAAATTTAAACAAACAAAATAACTCTTCGAAAGAAAATGTATTGAATTAAAAAACTGATGGAACCATATGTTCTGTATTCTACGTACAGTCATTAGTGTTTCATGAGTTTTACAAAAAGTGGCATTTTGAGTTGCTAAGACTAAAATACACATAGAGTTGCCAAGACTTTAGTGAATGACTGTATCAAAGATATTTGCTTAGAACTGTTCAGTGACTCTGGTAAAAAAGATAACTCAAGTACTACTTTCCAATGCTATCACAGCTTGATGATTTCTGAAACGGTCTAATAGTATGGAAAACCAACTCATTGAATAAATAAATCTGGCACAGCATTCTTTCACTGTAACTTGATAAATGTGCAGATATTACTTTTGTGGAACTTCTTGTATACGTGCAACTTGAAAATGACGAAGATTTGAAGGAAGAAATTTATGCTCTTGTTTAAATCTTTTTGCTTCATTGCTGAGAAATACAACTAGCTCTAAATTTTATAAAATTATGAAGTATTATTTTGTTAACAAATGTGGTTAGCAGTTTGAGTTTTGTATAGGGGTATATTCTGAGGCTGTGACTGCCAATATCAGGAAAAGATTCTGGAATAGTTACCTAAGTTGACTAGCATGTGAGAGAATGTAAATCGATGTGATGCTGCCTTCATTTACAAAGTCTTGATTTGAAAAAAATGGCCAGCTGAAGTAAACAATGCTTAGTGACATCATACAAATTTTGAATTATGTAAGAACCAGTACACTACAAGTGGCTTTTTTGGCTCATCAGAACTAGTGGCTAGCATTTTTTTCTGAATGCTGTGTTCAGTGATTTCACATTGGTAAGTTGAAATTATCCAAGATGGAGAAATATATTTTAAAGAAGCCAGGAAATCCTACAAATTAGGGCTTCTTTTTTATTTATTTATCATTTTTCCCATACAGCCATTTGTGATAATATAAAACCTGATCATAAACAGCTACTGTTGGTATTGAGGGGAGAAATTATGTCAAGAGTGTTTGAACTACAGAACGAACTCTTAGTGTTTCTTTAGGATAGGAAATCAGTTTGCTTCCCAAATTTAAACAAATCAATAGGAAAGCCTGACTTGCTCTTTTAACTGATATCTTTGATATGTTTAATGATCTTTATATTTCTATGAAGAGAAAGAATTAAATTTTTTTTCCAAACAGGAGCTGAGATCAAAGGACAAACTTAAAAGTTAGTAACTTTGAAAAACAAGATTTCTATAGATTGCCATATCATAATCATCAATGAATAAAACATGATCTTGATATTATTATCTGCAAAGTGTTGCCGGCAAACACTTTATGAAGTTGATTTCCTTAGTCTCCTTGGGCTACCAGGAGGTGACTTCAATAGTAGCAAGTTATTTTTCACAGTTCTGGAGAATAGAAGTCTAAGATCTGAGTTTCAGCTGATTGTTTCTGGAGAGAGAGAGAGAGGGAGGAGAGAGAGAGGAGGAAGGAAGAGGAGGGGGGAAGGGAGGGAGGGAGGAGGGAGAAGGAGGAAGGAATAGGGAGAAAGAGAGAGAGAGAGAGAGAGCGCATGCGCACAAGATCTCTCTTTCTTTTATTTTCTTATAAGGACACTCATCCTATTAGATCAGGGTCTGACTATTATGACCTCATTTAACCTTAATTACCTTATCTAAAGGCCTTATCTCCAAATACAGTCACATTGGAGGTTAGAACACCAACGTGTGAATTTTTTGAGAGGACACAATTCAGTCCATAGCAGATGGAATATTATTAAATGCATTATTTATTTTTAAAATTCTCCTCTAAGAAAGTAATGAATCTGGAATTCATTTATTTAATCAAAAGATAATTTAAATTGAACCATCATCTTATGAGATAAATTATTGGAACTGGCTACTGATAAAATATCGAAGACAACTTTTGAAAATGCAGCATTATTTGTTTTCCTTGGAGTCAAAATGAATACCCCATACTTGCTGAAACTGTTGTAAAATCTCTTCTTTCATTTTCATCAACAGACCTCTGTAAGGCTGGTTATCTTATGAGGAATGTTATAAAAAACAAATAAAGAAGCAATTTACATATGCATTACCTGATGCAAGTATCATTGTTAATCCAACTCAGATAGGTAATTTAATAAACTCATTTATTATATTACAACATTTAAATATTGATATGCAAGGTGTTTGTTCGAAGTGTGCAAATAGGCATTTAACATAGGGAACCCCTACTTCACTTACAATTTTTTATTTATAATTATGAATATCTAAAATCTACACATATAATAGTACTTTTCACAACTAATCACTTAGGCACACTCTTTCAATGAAAATGGATATAGTTTTTGTAATTCTTTTCTCCCTTGCTTTATTTTTATTATATTACTGAAATGAGATTTTATGTTGAATTTAATATACAACGTTGGGCTTGTATTTTGCATGTCCTTATGTTATATTTGATTTCTTAGTAATTTATCTTTATCTTTATTGTATTTTACCATAGTACAACTCCACACTAGATTGGAAATTTTAAAAAAAGAAGAGAGTTCAAGAAGCACTGTTCTAGATCTCTCTAGCTTTTTTGACTTAGACACTGTTAAGGTAAAGATGACGCTACTAAACTTTTCAAAAAAGGAAACCTCAGAAACCTTATCTTGATGGTTATGATAAATGAAGCAAGCCGTGACTACCAACTAGAGACTTTTCATTTTGTTGGGAAGACGGTGGTGGCTTCATTTCTTAATGCGAAATTTTACAGCTCTAAATCACCCTTCTTTGCTCTCTGTTTTAAATCCCTGGCTGTTTTATTGCTGCTGAACCTATATTTTTCAGGTCTCTATGCCACCCGACTGAGAGCCTGCAGTATCCTAGATAATTTTAAGAAACAACTGAAGGGAGGCAAGAGACCCATTAGAAAAAGAATGTAATAAAGGAGGTAGAGTGATTCTGATTAAAGCACAAATCAGATCCTGGCACTCCTTTGCATAAAAGTCCCCAATGCCTTTCTACCTCACCGAAAGCCTTTTAATGAGTACCTTAAAAGCCCCTACACATTCTGGTCCCCATGACCTCTCTCATCTCTACTGTTCTACCCTTTGCTCTGCTCCAGCCACACCGGCCACCTTGCTGTTCCTTAATGAGCAGGGATACCTTGGTCGTAGGATCTTTGCATTGGCTATTCTACATGCCTAAGATTCTGGAATTTTCTTTGCTTGGATATTTGTCTGGCTCACTCTTTCACTTCCATCATATCTGATCAAATACCACATTCTCAGAGAGGTCTATTCCTATTTAAAGTTGTATTCTTTCTATCTATTTCTCTTCTCTAATCCTTTTCCTCCTTAAAATGTATCACTATCTGACATACCATATAAATATATTTTCTATATATTTCCACCAAAATGAAAGTTTCACATATGCATAGAGGCTTTTTAAATCTTTTTTGTTTTTGTTGTTGTTCACTTATATAACCCCAGAATTTATAACAGTTCTCAGCTCATAGTAGATGTTCATTATATATCTATTAGATGAGTTAATCAACTAATGGATAAAAAAAACTCTATAAACTAATTTGCATTCAAGAATTCATGTAGAATACTATAATCAGTGTATGCTGGAGGTGGCGCAAGACAGTGGCAAGAACCTACTGTTAGCATTTTCCCCAGCTGTGCATTAAGTCACTTCATGTCGATAGATTGAAACTGGCCATAATGAGATTTACTTCATGAGTATATCGGATTCCATTGAACATTACCTAATTGCCGCAGAAAGACAGGCTCAAGATCTTTACTGACATTTATCAGAAAATATTTGAATACTTTTCTGTTTTTCATCTGTCTATCGTGTATTTGCTATTTTCTAAGATATATTAAATTTTTTAAGTGCTGTCAGTTCTTTTAAAGTTTTCGTTAGAAAGTAAAGCTAATATTTTTTAATGAGATGGTGGTCTCATTTTCATTACCTAGACTAACTAGTGACCCTGGAGAAATCGATGAGGCCACTGGAGCTTAGGGCAAGTTATAGCTCTTGCTTACACCTCTTTTAGCATACCCTAATTTCTATGTAATTATGAGCCCAGAAATGCCCACTGTTCAAGTCACAGAGATATCCCAAGTGCCACTCAGAAAAACTGTAAAGGCATGTTCTGAGTTCCCTCAGTATGACTCCCAAATCATCTCGTGTTATAGTGAGCTATCGGCTATAGGATTCCACATCGCAAAGTCAGAACTGACCCATTTTGGAGCTTAAATTCTGCAAGTTTCAATGGAATTTGAAGCTTTAGCTTTTGACTTTCCTGAAGTTAAAAGTGAGCTTCTCCAACAGGTTCTACCTCATCACTAAAATTCCCATTACCATTTATCTTTTAGTGACCTCTAGTTCTAAAGCAGCCCTGAGTTGAAAGGAGGACTCCCCTTATAAACAACAAACTGGAAGCAAGACCTATCCACGTTTCTGTGAAACAGAAAAAATAAGTCTTTGATGAAGACAGTAGACGCTCTAACCCCATTTGATGTAACACCACATAGGAAAAAGGCACATAAGTATACACGGAGGAAGGGAAGGTAGGTAAAATGAATAATAATACATAAATGGTCTCTAAAATGAAAGTAGATAATTAATGAGTTATGAAGATCTTGAGTTATTCTCAGAAATCGTGTGTGTCTAGGCAATTTCTTGAGCTGAGTGGTCACTGGATAGCTAAAATGGAATTCCCAGATGAGAGTCCTCAAGCAACAAGAGTAATTCTTCAGTGCTACAGATAATTTAACTGTGTCCTCAGTAAATATTTATGGAAGAAAAAAAAAAAGAAGAAGAGAAGAACAGAGAGAGGAAGGAAGAAACAAAGACTAAGAAAAGAGTATATGAAGTCCACAGTGGTGGGAAAGTTACAAGTACTCACGTAAAGGTCTAATTTTCCAATGTTGCTTTCTTATCTTCTGAGATGCCAGCCATGCTATCAGGACATTTTGCAGTTTTTATTTTTTTTATTATACTGATTTATTTTTCTTAATTGAACAGAAGGTCAGAGCATTGCAATTTGTGGCTTTTCAAAAGTGAAGCCAATGATTTAGTAACTTCATTAATGAATTCTCGTAACAGACCCAGTGCAAATTATTCTAATCTCTGATTTCTAGATCTATTCATTTGAAAGAAAAAATATCTTTACCAAATTTGGATCAATAGCTATATGACATATTAACTTATCCTAACTGTTCAAACTATTTCTGATATATTGATATATTTTTTCATTAAAAATAGAATATATTGGATGTGGTTCCATAGTGTAGTGGTTAGAACGTCTGCTTTACATGCAAAAGGTCCTGGGTTTGCGCCCTAGTGGAGCCACAGTCCATGGCCTATGGCCATGCTACTCTGAACAAGCCGGATGTCTGATCTCGGAAGCTCAGCAGGGTCGAGCCTGGTTAGTACTTGGATGGGAGACCACCTAGGAAGACCAGGTGCTGTAGGCATAAATAATAATAAATTTTTAAAAATAGAATATATTGTGACGCAAGGAGATTTGGCTTTGGGTGGTGAACACACAATGCAATATACAGATGATGTATTATTGAATTGCACACTTGAAACATATATAATTTTATTAATTAATGTCACCCCAATAAATTTAATTTAAAAATGTAAATAAATAAATGTAGAATTTTTTTTAATTGCTAAAAGTTTTTACAGCACAGTCAACTTAGTTATATAGGTATTCCTCTTACTACAATTATCTTGAAATACAGAATAAAGTATAATCAAGAAACAAAATGTAATTTCCAGGAGATAGAAATGGTGAGAAGAATCAAAGCCAAACAATAAGCATGAGGTAAAGCAACAGCAGCCCACTATAGTTTAGTCTCTGCAAAGGAGATCCTAGAGAATTGGAAGTGGGTTCTAAGATCCATCTGGTGATGTGACAGATGGTTTTATAAACTGTGGAAGTCAGGGTGTTGAAGCTGACATCCCAGCATAAAGTTGGAAACCTTGATGGGTGCAGAATCCAGCTGGGTGGATCTGAAAGTGTTGCCCACCAGACTGAGAAAGCTTGCAGTTGGTTCAGGGGTTAGGGTTAAAAAAAATAGAGAAAAAAAAAATAGGGAAAGTCACAATGCATATATGTATTGTCTGAATGTACAAAACCTATATGGTACAAGAGCCATAAGCACAGAGATTATCAGAAAACCAACCTAAGGTTATTAAAAATCCCTAGATCAAATAAAATATCATTGGAAGTCAATATTTAAAGATACTTTAAAAATCTATCCTCATCAAAAATGAACCTAGTGAGATAAGCTCAAAACAATACACACAAACATAAACACACACACACACACACACACACACACACCAGAGTGCTAAACTAATATTAAATTCACAAATGAATTAAGTTTTCCTTTAAAAGACAATTCTTCTAAAACTAGATTTAAAAACCTAGCTCTATGCTATTAAAAATTCCAAAACCATAGTGATATGAAATATCATATATCATATCACTATGGGGTCAAAGACCCTACTCTTAGAAAGATGTCAGAAACAAAATTAAATACCTTTTAAAAAACCAACTCCTAAACAATCCAATAGAAGGTAAGAAAGGAGATTGGAGGGTGAAAAATAGAACAGGTAGGCTGAATAAGAAACACAAAATAAGGTGATTGTACTAATTCCAGATATAACAGTAATTACAACTAAATTCACCAGGTAAATGGCACAGATTTTCAATTAGATAAGAACAACAAATAAATTCATAAACAGTTATATCTTATATAATAGATCCACCTTAAATATGAACATTAAAAGTAAAATGATAGTAAAGGAGATTAAATACTAACCAAAACAAAGGAGAGGTTGCTATATTAATGTGAGATTCCATGTATTTTCAGGTATGTCATTAGCAAGAATAAGAAGAGTCAGTATAACTGAAATATATAATACTTCTAAATTTATGCACCAAATAACATAGCAGCACAATATAAATTAATAAATATTAAACTTCCCTGTATGAATCTCTCTTTGCCTAACACACATCTGTCAACTGATAATAGATGAAGTTCACAAAATTTCATAGGAGCTTAAAAAATTATAGCACAATTAACATCTTGCTTTAACAAGTACATATAGGATCTTATGTTTAACAAAAGAGAAAAATTTATTTCTATGGCATATACATAATTAACTTTTAAAATAATTAATTTTAATTTTAAAATTAACCTGTACTAAACAATAAGGCAAATCTCAGCACATTTCAAAAAAATTAATTCTCTGAGCACCATAAATTAAATTAGAATTAAAAAAAAACTAATCTATCTCCAAATATTTGATCACTAAAAAATTAAAATTCTAAGTAAATGTTGGTAAAGTCATGATGAATCTTTAAATAGTATTTACTTTAATTGATAAAAGGTATCAAGAAAATATACAGAAAACCCTACCTGAATATACATGTACACTATGAAAAGAAATTTGACTTCTAGTTTTACGCTCAACTGAAATGTGTACAAATATGAACAGGAATGTTCACCACATCGGTGTATCTAATAGCCAAGAACCATAACCAACCTAACAGTTCGTCAAAGTAAAAGAGACAAGTGATGTCATAGTGAATACTACAGAGCAATGAGAATAAGCAAGCTAGTGTATGTGCAATAAAATGAATGAATCTCATAAACATAATGTTAAACAGAAACAAGAGTAACATCTATATGATTCGAATTATAAATAGTTCCAAACAGGCAAAAAATAATCTAGTTTTAAAAGTCAGAATCATAGTTATGTTTAAAATGAAGTGTGGTCGCAACTGGGAGACAACACAAGGGGACATTGTGGGTGCTGGGGATGTTCAATTTCCTTACCTCAGGAATGATTAAATGGGTATTTTCATTTTGTGAAAATTCATCAAGCTGTGCACGTTTTGTGTGTTTTTATGTATGAATATTATACTTGAAAAATAAGTATATTTTAAAAGTAAAACATGAGACCAACTCCTGCAATAATAAAAAGTTCACTAAATATCAGAACTATACATGCACACCCACATACACACATGCATACTAAAGAAGCAGAGCAAATAAAATACCTAGTTAAAGCCTTTAAAACATATAAAATAAAATATTATGGCAGAAATTGGACTAAATATATTTGTCATTTAAATAAAAAGAATATTGGCTTAAGTCACCAATTATAATAAAATGATAAACTAGATTCCAAAGAAAGAATCTATGCTAGATCAAATAGACCCACTTAACAAAAAATTTTTCAGAAAAGTTGAAAATAAAAAGATGTACAAGTACACCAGATAAATGTAAAAGAAACTAGGTAATATAATTTTAATATCATAAAAGGAATAATTCAAGGCAAAAAGCCTATCTTAAATTCAGCTGATTAGCAATCTTAATTCCATCTGAAACATTAATTTCCTTTTGTCATGTAACAGAATATTCACAGGTTCAGGAGATTTAGATGTGAACATCTTTACAGGTGCGCTGTTCTGCCTAGCATAGTCTGCCTTCTGGTACATAAAAATTCACATCAATACCACATGCAAAATACATTCATTCCATCCCAACATCTCCAAAAGTATCAAACCATTACGGCATCAATTTAAGTCCAACATCTCATCTAAATTTCATCAGCTCAGAATTCTCAAGTCTCATCATTTAAACCATCTAAATCAGGTATGAGTAAGCCCCGATCCATCCTGAGGCAAAATTCCTCTCCATCTGTGAACCTGTGAAATTAGAAAACAAGTTATCTGCTTCCAAAATACAACAGTGGGACCGGCATAGGGTTCCAATTATAAACATTCTCATTCAAAAAGGAGAGGAAAAGGAAGAAAAAAATAGTCACCAGTACCAAACAATTTCAGAACCTACTGGCCAAGCAACCCAGATTTCAAGGCCTGAGAATAATCAGCTGTGGTCCCAGGCTCTGCCTTTGGTCTGAGGCTCCCTGCCCATAGAGATAGCCTTCCTTTTCTGTGAAATATGGCACATGTTTGCAGCTGAATCACTTACCAGCCTATTTCCTACCTGTCTAATTTTGTGAGTCTGACAGTTTTATTTCATACTCTTTTTGTCCCTTTTAGTCAAAGCTGTCAGTGTTTCGTATGGTAGGACATACTCAGATACCCTGGAGGTCTCTTGTACATGTCAAGGAAATTTGTCCCATTAGACACAAGGCTCTTCCTTCCATAGATCTTTCCTAGGTAACCTCATTTCTCTTTTGCACAAACGGCTGAGAGGATCCATGAGTAGAATGTGTAATCTCCTCCAAGAGGCCTTTGTCTGACTAACTACTCTGACCTTTGACCCTTCTGATGTACTAGCAAAAGGTTGTCCAGATGCCACCTTCCTTGGCTTTCTCTCCAGAGCACACTCTCCTGCCAGCGAATCTCTTAATTTTAGCATATTTACAGTCTAGGTAGGCTGAGGATTTCTCAGTTTATTCACTTTTGCCTAACAGGTCCTCCTTTAATTTATGTCCTTCCTCTTGCATTTTCCTGTAAGCAGCCAAAAGGAATGAGGATTCACCTTTAACACTTTGCTTGGAAATCTCTTTGGTGAAATATCCAAATTCATAATTTACAAATTTTGCTTTCCATGTAACTGCAGGACACAATTCAGCTAAGCAACCTGCCACTATATAACAAGAATTCTCTCTCCCTCACTTTCTAATGACATGTTCTTCATTTCCATTTGAGCCTTCACTAGTAGTGCTTTTAACATTCTTATTTCTACCAACTGTCTGTTTATGATGACATAGGTATTCTCTAAGACAGACAACATATGTTTACCAGGCTCCCCCTCACATTCTTCTGAGTCCTCACTAGCAGAGTCATTCACACTCATATTTCTTTCTACTAACAGTCTATTGAAAGCAATCTAGGTTTTTTCTATCATTCTTCTTAAAATTTTTCCAGCATCTGCCCATTGCCCAATTCCAAGTTCCTTCCACATTTTTATGTATTTGTTACATCAGAACCCCACTTCCAAGTACTAAGATGTGTGTTAGTTTCCTACTGCTGCTGTAACAAATTACTGCAAACTTGGTGGCGTAAGACAACACAAATTTATTATATAATTTATTTTATAATTCATTATTTAAATTATTATACATATTATCTATTGTATAACTTATAATACAGTCCTGAAGGTAAGAACTCCAAAATGGGTATGAGTGAGCTAAAACCAAGGTAGGCTGCATTCTTTCCGGAGGCAAAAGGAAAAAAATCTATTCCTCTTCTTTTCCAGATTCTATAGGCTGTCTGCATTCCTGGGCTGCTGACCCGCTCCCATTTTCGAAGCCAGAAATTTCATCATCCTCACCTCTTATTCCATCATCATATCTCTTTCTCTAACTCCTCTGCCACCTTCTTTTTCTTATAAGAACCCTTAATCATCCTATACAGAGAGTCCTAAATGATCTCCCTGTCCTCAATTTAACCATATCTGCAAAGTCCCTTTGGCATATAAAATAATATACTCACAGGTTTCAGAGATTAGAACATGGACATCTTTCTTTTCTCTTTCTCTCTCTCTCTCTCTCTCTTTCCTCCCTTCCTTTCCTTCTTTTCCTTTCTCCTTTTCCTTTTCCTTTTTCCTCTTTTCCTTCCCTTCCTTCCCTTCCTTCCTTCCTTCCTTCCTTCCTTCCTTCTTTTCTTTTTTATTTTTATAATTCTGCCTACCACAGGAAACAAGTGAGAGGAGGTTACTACTGAGGTGGGTCCTGGAGTATGAGTTCTCTAGTTAGATAGTTTTATATAAGAGGAACACATGCCTGGAGGGTGAAGCTCTAGGCTAGGCTGTGATGCAGAGAGGCCAAAATTATACTGCAAACATAGGGTGGGTCAACATTGTAGAGGGGGCTGTTTCTTAGACTAGGAAGCTAACATTTTATGCTGGGTGCAGTGGGAGATAGAGTGTTTTGAAGAAAAAGAGCAACATAAAATCTATTTCAGAGATAGCTCTAGGGGCCATAAAGAAGATGGATAGTGTCAGAGTACTGAAGCCTGCACAAACAGCCATAAAGTTTAATTTATGAGTTGAGCTAGTTTAAGTAGTATGATTTTGTATGTGTACCTTCAGAACCTCTTAAATACGATAGATATTTTATGCCAAAATTGTTAAATGAAGTAATAAAAAGTAGAATAAGCTCCTAGCCAAAATTCTGAGAAGAGTCTTTAAACCCTATTATTACAGAAAACATGTCTTTTCATTAAAAAGAAACTTTTCTTGATCAATAGCCAATGGTTTTATATCAAATTAAAGCAAGATTCTAGATTATTTGAGCAAGAATTTCCCTCAAAACCTCTGAAGCTGTATTCTTCTTTTTTTCCTGAGTCAAATTATTGGGTTATCTATCTACATTAATCGAATATAAAGAATAATTATATATCTCACTATCTCATTTAGTGTTTTACATCATGAAAACATTTGATTTTCATTATATTTTCCCCTAAAGGGATAATATGTCTGCTATTTAACAATATTTTCATTCAAAGTTCTTTTTCATTTCTCAAAAAATCTGTGTAAGAGGCTGTAACTTTTTAGACCTTTTTTTTTTTTTTCAGGAGCAGCTCATTCTGTCAGGATTTTTTATTGTGATGATTTTTTTTTTTTGTAACCAGCAGAAGCCATCAATGTCAGCTGAGTTAGGTTTTTTAAAGCCGATTTTCAATTCCCTTCCAGCAAAAACTTGTTAACGACTGAGCTTTCCAATCTTTCTGTTTCTTCCCTATATCTAAACATGAAATCCTTTGATCCTTCAGTCAATAACTTAACTGAAAGGCCATTTCTCTGCTGACACATTAGCAAAAATCTAAAAAATTTATTCTTAAAATTCCAGTGAGTCATTTAACAACTTGAATTTACTACATTAATAAAACAGAAGTACTGTAATTTAGTTTATAGATACAATCCTAAAACTTTATCAACAAATCAAATTTCCAAAAAATAAGCAAGTAGAGTTGCAATTTTGAAGTAACATGCTGTCTAACTGTAAAACTCTTTTAAATAAAAGTATCATTTGGTAAATAAAAGTGCTTCTTTATTTAGCTCTTTTCCATTTTGTACCCTTTTGTATCCTGAGTTTTCTTAGACAATTTTTAAATTTGAAGAAAATTTTAAATACTTAGTTATCATGTATTTAGATGATGATGACTTTTTAAATGATTAGAATTTATAGAATTTTTAGCATCTAAAAATTTAAATTCAATATTTTTATGAGACTTAATGATGAATGTAATGTTGATTAAGCTGTGATAGCAAAGACAGATAATGATAGATATAACTATATAAGAGAATATAACTTAATTTGAATGTCCTAAAGTAATAGGACCAATGTTTGGATGGGAGATTAATTTCAACTCAGTACAAAAAAATAACTTTCCATAGACTAGAACTCTCTAAATATATATTTCATACAATATGTTCTTTAAAAATATAAAATGTGCATATCATATTTTCCAGGTATTGTGCTATATGAGCTATTGAAAAAAATAGACACAGCCCCAATTTCAAATTCTAACCCAGGAGCATATAGAATAAATAAACAACAGCAACGTAAAAATAGTTAACTATGTACCTACTAATGCCATCTGCCAGCCACAATTCTAAGTGCTTTATATGTAATATATCATTTAATTCATAAACAACCTAAAGTGGGAACAAGAATGATCTATAATGCAATCATAGAAGGTCATCGCAGATAAGCACTGTGCAAAGAGATTAGGATAGCAAAGGATGAAGGACCAAATTTCATGGTAATTTCTAATTAGAATATGAATTTAGTGAAAAGTAATAGGTTTTAAAGGAAAGAATAAGGGATTTAATTTACATCAAAGAAAAAAAAAACACACTCTGGCTCGCTACGTGTACAGATTAAAAGATATAGGGACAGAATCAGAGAAATTATTCAGTGGCTATTGAATTAGTATGGATGACAGATTATGGTGTCTGAGACTCAGTTTGTGATACCTAGGGAAGTAGACACAAAGGAAGTGAAGACATCCAAGAAATAGCTGGAGTTAGATTTAGAATGACTTGTTGATGGCCGAGAGGTGAAAAATGAAGGGGGCGTAATAAAATGATTATTTATTAATGACTTGAGAGACAGGTGGTTGGCAATGACATGAACAGGAATTGGGAAAAATCAAGAAAAGAGAAGTCAAGACTTTGGTTTGAGACATGTTAAGTTTGAGATCGCCAGGTAAACACAGCAGGTAAGAGGTTGGTCATACTCTTGAAATGGTACATTCCTCCAACAGAGGAAATTTGAGGATCGAATAGTCATTTGTCTAGATGACACACAAGTCTCCCCCATCTTGAACATTCTATAATTCTATGAAAAGAGAAAAAGAGTGACCTGAAGGGAATGTCATGAATTTGTCCCGATTGGGTAAGATGCCTGGGACCAGGAGTTGTTCATTTTATGTCTTATTTGCTCTCATACATTTAGCCATCACTAATTCAAGAGCAGATTGGCTGAAGTTAAAATTTCCAATATCTGCATAACCTAAAATTCACAGCAGTTAATTTAAAAAGTCTCTCTTTTCATTGCTTTTAGAATAAAGCACCAATTATTACTTTAGCATCCAGGACAAAGAATGCTCAATTACGTGCATGTGTTCTCTTTAATATATACATTTGTAGATTAAAAAAACAAAAAACAAAAAACAAAAAACAAAAAAACAGCTGTATGTATCCACCAAAACAAAGAATGGCATTGGAGAACAATTTTTCATTTTTTTCTTCTTAAAATTAACTTCAAATATGCCATCACTAACCTTTGTTAGTAAAGTGGTGTATTCACATTATTACTATTAGTAGTATTATTATTTTTAAACCAACATTTCCTGATCAGTTACAAAGACATGTGATAGATATGTGACTATCAGCTTCTCATGACATCTTCCACCTACCTTTCAAGCTCTGTGTCCCAAGATTCCCATCTCCTGTGTGCTGATCTTTGAAATTCTGCTGCCTTTCCTAGTCCAATGGACAGACTCCCAAGCAGGCAGTCCACAAAGACACAGGGACACATGGAGAACACCTGCACTTAACAAACCTTAAATTGCCAAAACTGCAGTATTTAAAATCAATTTTGCACCATTTGGAATTTTTGAAGGAAACAGTACTGAGAAGCCAGATGTTTCTGTATCATTTGTGAGTAATATATGAGTCATATGCCAGAAATACTCCAACACTGCATTGTGGTTAAGTGTGTAGATCCTGGAACCATGTTGCTTGGGTAGAGTTTCATCTATGCCACAGTTCAGCTCTATGAACTTAGACAAATTACTTAAGAGATCGGTACCTTAGATTTCCCATCTATTAAATGGGAATGATATCTCTATCTCATATCTTTGCAGAGTCCTAAATGAATGATGAACTCCTGCAACTGTTCCTGTCATAGCAAGTGTTCAATAAATATGAGTTATAATTTTCTACCAGTCTTTTTCTAAAAATGCATAATTTAACACAGAAGATAAAAACCACAGGCCAATCCAAAGCTCTTCTATAACATGCTAAATTAGCTGTAAATTACAAGGCAAATATGACTAGTGAGGGCAGAACTTGCTCCTTTTCTTACATAAATATTCTATAAAAACCCCTTTCTCGTGCCTTTTCTAGCTCACTGGCCCCTTTGATATTTTCTTAAATAATTTCCATACATCCAACAGCATAAAACACAGGGTCCACATGTACATTTCAATCTCTTAACTCCGGAAATCAACAGTGCTTTGGGGCTTGTACCTGACTGCTTTTCACATTCTGGCAGGTTTACGGGTTATTCATGCATTGTAACAAATCGCCCCCAAAATCAGTGGCTCTAAATTGCAATTGTTCATCCTCATTCTCCTGTCTGCAGATGGGAAGGGTTTGGCTGATTTAGTCTGGGCTCTGCTGGGATGTTCTGCTTCAAGCTGGCTTTGCTGTGCATCAGGTCTGTTCCTTACATAGTCATTCTGCACCTGGTTTGGGGGTAAGAGAGCAGCAACTATTTGGGAAGGCTTTGCTGTGATGATGGCAAAAGCACAAGAGGACAAATCCAAATGCGCAAGAAACTCCAAATCTCTTCTTGTGTTAGGTTTGCTAACGTTTCATCAGCCTAAGCAAGTAAACGGCTGATCCTCAAGTCGAGAGACGGGGAAGGACACAACTTTTTCTGAAGCAAGGAGGGAGGTAAGTAGGTACATCTCTCAGTTATCTAATCTATCACTAGATTCTGCTGCTGGTAATGGTACAATCATTACTGCATGTATTGTATATGCTTACTTTTTAAATGATTCATTTTGAGACCTAAAATTTCATATAGTTCAAGATTATTGACCATCTATAAAAATAAACAAATAATAAACAATGTTTTTCTAAGAGAGGGATGTTCTTTATTACATATCATGAACTCTGGCATAGCACAGTACTTGACTCAATAAATATTTTCTGAATTAATAAACATGAAATATTGATGGTAATTTTTTTGTCAAATGGCCCAACTTTTTTGGGAGCGGGATAGATGCTAAGAAAGACATTTAGTCTTTAATTCCTTCATTCATTAAGCCTTTCCTCCATTCAGCAAATGTTTTTTGAGTGGCTGCAATAAGTCAGGCAATGTTCTAAGTAATAGGGATCTAGAAATAATCAAAATAGTTTTTTACATTTAGGAAGACAGACGATAAACAATGACATAATAAGTTAATTGTGGATAACGGTAAATAGCTGAAAAGTATTAGAGAAATTACATTATGGAGGTGAGACTATTTTGAATAAGGTAAATGGGAAGGCCTTATTTACTCGACGGTGATATTTGAGCTGAAACTTGGCTAACGAGAAGGAGCCACCCAAGTGGAGGTATGAGAAAGAGCCTTCTAGTCACAAGGTACAGCGTGAGCAAAGACCCTGGGACAGGAAAGAGCTTGTCCTATTTGAGCTCCAGAAAGAAGTCAATGCCGTACGTATTCTCAACTCCAATCTTGAAATGAAAACCCATTCAGATTTCTAAATTTGATTTCTTGCCTTTGGTTTCCTAGTACCTTGTGCATTGATTACTTGGATGTAGAATTATTGGCTGCTTCATCAATCTCCTTGACTGGAACTTGAGCTCTTTTAGTGCGAATATCAGTATCTGAGCAATTTTTCCATTCAAAGCACCTACTACAGAGATTTACTCAACACAAGGTTGTCAAGTGCACACATGCGTGAATGCCAGCTTTCTACGGTGTAAGAATCAGTTATAACGTTGGTCCAAGATAGAGTCAACTCACAATCCAGATGAACTGGGTGGAAAAAGCGAGAGAGTCACAGAAAAGGCTACATTTTGAAAAGAGGAGAGCCATATATTTTTTAAATTCATGAAGTGATTTCAGTCTTTATTCTCCTTTTCCAGAAATATAAAAATTAGAATTTAAGATCTACCTTGCATAAAATACCACAAGAAAATAAAAATAAATAATGCCATATCATGTACCCCTCGAATCATAACAGAAAATATCACTAAAGCACTTTAAACATTTTATGAATGTTTACTTACTTATTATCACATTTTGTCCTTTGTCGATTACAGTAAAAGGCTGTTTCTTGCAGAGCCTGAGTTAGCTAGCTTGGGAAAAGAGAGTCATTTCAGGTACCTTTAAGATCCAGCATAGAATTTAGAGTTGAAGGGCACATTCGAGAGCATCTAGCCCATTAAGGATTTGGACACCGAGCACTGAGACCAAATGTGTTAAGTAATTTGCTAAATATCATATAAGTAGTCAGCAGCAGAGTCATGGCTGGAACTCTGGTCCCTGAGTTCGTGATGAGTTCAATTCCTATTGCACTCGTCATAAAAGAGGCTGAAAATTTGGCAATCACAAAAGTTGAGCAAGCTTAGATGAAATCAAAAAGAATGCGGTAAAAGCAGCACTAAACAGAAATTAATTCTTCCAAAGGTTGTGTTGCATTTTTTAAAAATTTGAACACTATTTAAAAATGTTAATTAATCCTTACCTAGGTAGTAAAATGCCTATAGTCAAAGAACGTAGCTTTCTTAGTAAAATGTTATTTTTCACAAGCAAGAGAAGGTGGGCGAGATTGATATTAAAAATAAATAAATAAACGTACACCTGAAACTAATATAAAATAATATTGACTGTCAACTCTAATCGAAAAATAAAAATAAAGAAATACACAAAATGTAAAGGAAGTAGTGGGTAAAATTAGGAAGAGTTAAAAATCTATTACATAGAACAAGTTCATGTCTTCGAGAAAGAAAAATTATATAATCCTGGGTCTACGATCATCTGCGTCTATCAAGAGATATAACTATTAACCCAATAAAGTCAATGCCATGATGTGAGACTTCTTCAATCTGACAACTGACAAACAAAAGTTTTGAGACCACGTAAGCAAACTAGAAGCATTCAGGTTCCAAATTGAGTTACAAGAATAAGTTACAAAAGAATGACAGTCATCCCATCTTAAGTTCTCACTGTAAACAATAATAAAACTGGACAAATATAAGTACAACTGTTTTCAGGCACAGAGCAACAGATAGCGCAGGGCTCTGATCATTGACACGGGGAACCACACAAGACGGCTCCTCATGAACCTCAGCTTTCTGCCGGGGATTAAATCACTGCCCTGGGCAGCAGAGCCTAAGCAGAGAGCTGAAGTCTTGGTGGGTGGAAGAGATAAAATTCAGAGTTCAGGGTAGTAGGTGCTGGTGCAATATGCCAGGCAGAGTGACATAGATGAGGGAGTGGCAATGAGAAGAACCTCCACAAATCTACAAAAGAGCCCACTTGACTTTTTTGGCAAAGTGTTCAACTGAAAATGCACAGGGCAAGAGTTCATGAGGCCTGACAGAAAACATCTTCTGCAAAAACATCTTTAAAATACTGTAAGAATAAAAATGATGAGCAACAGTTGACTAGAATTTATCCTAGTCAGAGAAGATTTTGTAGACAAACTGTATATCTTATACATAAAATGAAATTAAACATCACTTTTACAAATCACTTATTTCCTAAGGTTATGGAGGTTGTATTCCTTGGCAATATTCTTAGAAAATAGTCTATATTTATTGATTTTATTGAAAATGGCTCACATGTCTGGATAACATATATTGTATGCAGTTTTTTTTTTTTAATATTGTTTTTTTTATTTTTTATTTATTTAAGTTTATTGGGGTAACACTGGTTAATACAATTATATAATTTTCAGGTGTACATTATAATTTGACATCTGTATATTCCATTGTGTGTTTACCACCCAAAGTCCAGTTTCCTTCAGCTACCATATATTTGATCCCCTTTACCCACTTGACTCTCCCCTAGCCCCCTTATATTTGACCCCCTTTACCCCATCTACCTTCCCCTTCCTTCCCCACCCTCTACCCTCTGGTAACCGCTAGTCCATTGTCTATGTCCCTGAGTCCCTGTTTGTCCTGCTCATTTGTTGCTTTTTGGTTTATATCCCACATATAAGTCATATCATATGATTGTCAACTTTTTCAGTCTGGCTTATTTCGCTTAGATGATTATCTTGAGGTCCTTTCAGGTTGTCGCAAATGGCAGTATATTATCTCTTCTTATGGCTGAGTAATATTCCATTGTATATATGTACCACAGCTTCTTTAGCCAATCACCTATCATAAGACACTTTGGTTGCTTCCATGTCCTGGCCACTGTGAATAATGCTGCTATGAACATCAGTGTGCAAATATCTTTTCAGGTATGGGTTTAGTCTTTGGGGTAAATACCCAGTAGAGGGATTGCTGGATCATATAGTAGATCAATTCTTAGTTAAAAAAATATTTTGACATTAATTGAATTTAAAACGTTCAGATGTAATATCGAAAAAAAAAAAAAAACCCATAATGACAGGTTATTTGCCATTATTTTTTCCATAAGTTTATACTTAGTCAGAAGATAACTTGGTAATAGTCCTGTGTTTGTTTCCTAATAGGAGCACGCATATGCATACCTTAAGTAATTCAAAAGCCACATCCTTATCATAGTTATATAAGGGGAGAGATTTTACATTTGTTATGGCAGGAGAACAACTGCAGAGAGACTGGCTCTGTGACACATGCTTTATTCCTACACATCTGCATAATCATATATTATTGAAGAACATTTTAACAAAAGATAAAGGGTTGAATTCCATTACCAGGAACACGCAGCAAACACTGCGAATGCTTCAACATTCAAATAAAAATGAAGGCAAATTTGTCCATAGTCCCCTCACAATTGCCTTTTCATTTAACTACTTCTAATAACCCTCTAACAATTATCTATCTTGGAAAAAAAAAAAAAGAGCACGTTCTAAAACATTGAACTCAATCCTATGTACTGCTGAGCAGCCTCCTTGGAAGGGGGCATTTTGCATTTACCCTCTGATTTATAAAAGGAGCCCTTTCTAAGCCTTTATCATAAGGAAATCAAACAGAGATCACGTGACTACCAGTAAAAAAATCTATGAGAATGGTGCATCTTAAGCCCTGGGCACCACTTAGAGTTTGTAAGGGCAAGAACCAACTGAGTGGGTGTTTCTGCTCTTTGACAATATGGCCAGATTTCAAATCATTTAACTGAGATTTTAGAAGACACAGGGAACAGCATTAACAATAAAGTTATTTAAGATATAATCACAGGTTCTTTTGCAGTTTTTGCTTTATGTTGGAAGAACACCTCCTTCAAGTGACTTATTTTCTCACATAAATAAACTCTGTGGATTTTTTTCTCCTTCTCCACTGGGTAAGAGTTCTACATCAAGGAAGTCTCATACTATTCCCAGGACTATCTCAATATATTTACTAACTGCCTTATCTAATAAAAGTGCCAGAGGACCAAACAAAGCGGGGCATTAGCTTTTGGTGAAAAAGTAAATTTGACACAGAAATATCTTCTCATGTAGACGATTAGCGTTAACACAACGTACACAACATTCTTCCTTGATTCACTGAGCTCTAGGTCAGCTTTATCAATTTGTGCTGTATGTAGGTAACACTTGCCTTTTGCCCCCAAACCATTTTGTGTTTTCTTTTTGTCTCAAGTACCCTGTAATCTTATTTGGTTACTATGATCAAATAGCCCCCATTTTGTTTATTTTAGGAGTAACGTCCACATCCCTTCACAAAGTATCCGGAGGATTCCATTCAGGGTCACAAACCTTGTTTCCCACTTCCTGCCCCTAGTCAATTTCCTAAAAAGGAACTACACTTTTATTTTTAATCTCTGGGTTTTGGTCTTTACTGTTTGTGCTAATAGAAATTCCATAACTCTTTCCCACAGCTGCCTAAATCATACCTAACAATCAAGGCATCTGAAACATCCTCTATGAAGCTTCTATTATCTTCTGCCTCTTTGCCAAAACAGTTTTAGTATTCTCATGTCACTCATAATGTACCATATGGATCATAGATGATTGTGTGCATGAGGAAGCTACTAAAATTGTTCAATATGTATTTATTCGATAAATACCATTCACTGATTCTACCATTCTACGTGCTGTAAAAGATATTCCACCTTTAAGAAACTCAGCCTGGTGATCTAAAAGCCAATCCGGGTTTAAGGATAACTTTTTATTTATGCTCGTGTTCTACAAAGTGTATGACTTTGTATTTCAATATAAAACGTGGCCAATAAATGTTTGCTGAATCAAAATCCATATGATCAAATCAATCCCAGCTAAAATATTAGTAGATTATCATATAATTTGCTAAGAAGAATTTGCATTTATAAAAATAATGAGCTCAAAGAGATCCTAAGCATCTTTCAGTCATATGGTTTCGGGAAAATGGGCTTTTTAGAGCTTCTAAAATTGCAGAAAATAGCCAAACGCCTTCTTCATGCATCTATCATATCTATCACTGATGTAAAGGAAGACAGAGCTAACTTTACATCTGGACACGGCCTTGGAACCCTGCAAACACTGACAGAATGTGGTAATGTGCAGGACCACTGGGCAGAACTGAAAAAGAACTTCTGTTTTCTTCAGAACTAAGGCCACATGCAGGAATATACATCCTGACGAAAGCTGCAAATTATTAGCTCAATAAAGGGCTACCGAATTCTAGAGATAAGAAATTGTGGCTTATCTGTCCACTGAAGACTCATTCTTCTAATGGGTGGATTGGTTTATAAACCATACTGCGGCAATATCTGCGAATTACGAGATTCCTTTGAAATGGCTATTTAATGGACTGTACTCACACAGAGAAAATTAATTCTCTCATTTGGGCAGCTGCTCTTCATTCTTTTCTACAAGCAAGGGCAGCAATTTTTAAGGTGACAGATAGCCTACATTTAGGAAAATGTAATACTATGTTTACAAAACTAAATGACAGGCAAACCTCAAAAGACTTGGAACTTTGGTTTGAGTGAGATAAACATTCAAAATACCACCTGTCTATCAGAAGCCTTTCGGAACATTCAGTTCTCCTCCCCCTCACCAGGATTCCCTCGGCAGCCCCTTCATCTCCTCTCCCACTGGTCTCCTCCTCCACCCTCCTCCACCAGCTTCCCAACCAGGCTCTTTCCAGAGCCATAATACGTCCCTTCCACCTTATTACTCACAGTCTGGCTCTTGGCCAGGAGCCTTGCCAACCTCTCAACTGGATATCACTAGAGCTGTACTTAAAATACATATATATTCTTTATTGGGTGGAATATTAAAAACCCAGCAGTTAAGGGACTGCATAATTATGTTAATTCCCAAAAATGTTGCTCACAAAGCTGAGTCTGTAGATTCCATTTTCACATGGTTTAGATCCCTTCAGTTTCTTCTGGATCAAGACTCTAACCAATGATCTTAGGTGTCACGAAGGAAAAAGTAAAAGGTGGGGGATGCAGACCCTCAGAGAGTCATTTGTAACTCCTGCTCTACGACCAGAGGGCAGCGCTTCCTTCGGGGATAGATTTTCTTATGCTCTTGCTTTGGAATTCCTCTCCACAAAACTTAATTTGGGAGAAAAATCATTGAAAAGCAACATTTCTTCCCAATGTTGTTCTTAAAATAGTGACCTAATGTAGAAGATTCTTCGGCATAAAAACAAAGTTTTAATGAAGGATGTAAAGGCTTTGAACTAGATAAAAAATACTTAACGAGTTCTGCATTGTTTCATTTTACATTCAAAATATTTTGTATGTCTTTTTTTAAGAAGACAAAAGAAGAAAGAGAAAGGGAAGGAAAAGGAAATTAAAAGTGTTGCATTCTGAATCTCTTGTTAGAAAAATAATTTTAATAAGTGCCTCTATTTTTTTTCTTTTTTGAGGTCTTAAAACCACATACTATTCAGGAAGGAGGTCATCCACTTAAATAATTTTTTTTTTCCAGCTAGCAATTTCTTGTAATGGATTAAAATAAAACTTTACTATATGCAAAGAATATATAAATTTAGGCTTCCTCAATATCATTTTGTGTCTGACTTTCATGCAAATTGCTTATACACCATTTCTTTATTCATATGTAAACAGATCAGTTTCCTACATTACATTATTTCATTTAATTCAGTCTGGCAAGTATTACTAGGGCACAATCTTCAACCACATCTCCTGGGTCTGAGTTCCTTCACCATCCCAGTCATTGTTCTCTGAAACATGAGCTTGGATGGATTAAAATAAATTTTTTTTATCTGCATTATGTGTATTACACAATATTCATTGTCTCTCTTTTTTTAATTCAGTGATAGCTCATAGGATTAAATAACGTATGAGGCGTGAACCCACTTTTAGATTATAAAAAGACATGAAAATATGAATTAGAGACATGCAAAATTATACCTTGATAATTGTATTTTTGTGCAATGATACTTTATGAAATCTGGCTTGATGTTTCTTTCAGAATCTGAGGGGCAGTATATTTTATGGGTCAAATAACAGCATCATAACATTATCATTTATTTAACATCGCAAGTATTTATTTCACTTGGCCTGCTTCTGAAGGAGTCTGGACAATAGAAGAAAAGTTTTTTTCTTAAAGGAATACACATTTGTTTTGTTTCTCCTCAACTTATTGATCTTAAATACCTTTGATAAGTCTAAGAAAAAACAAATTAGAACTCTATTGAACCTTTGGGCAAATGATGAAATGATGTTTCATATCTGTTATTTATTACCCCTTTGGACATTTCAGAATACCTTGAATATCCATTTGAAAATGGCTGTAGACTACATGGACTGTGGCAGTCTACAACAAACCTGTTTTGCAGATTTTAATTTCAGCTATTTGTTAAGTGGCTACCTCAGAATGAGGTGAATGACACATTTATTTTAGTACTATAGCCTCACTATAGTTGAAGATTTAATGCAATTTATGAGGTTATAAATGTACTGCTATTAGGAAATGCACTATAATATTTTAAAGTGATAGGTAGCAGATCTCAACTATTTTGCGAAATGGTGCAGACATTCACTTAGAACTATGTGGTAAACAATATGTCGTGGTCACACTGTATCCTAATTGGTATTAAAAACGTTCAGAGTGAATAAGAAATTTTTCTTTTGAAAATGATAATTTTGCAGATACCAAACATAAGAGTGCATTTTTGATAAATGGGCTTGGTCTTGTGAAATAAGTCATTATACCGGTATTGCATCGTGGCTAAGATCAAAGGCTCCTAAATCAGTCTGTCTGGGTTGAAATCTCTACTATTATCTCCTAGCTCATTTAACTTCTCTGTGCCCCATAAGTAAGTTAGATAATGTATTTAAAGCATTCCCCAAACAACATGCACTCGACAAAAGAACTATTATATTATTGTCTCCACGTTGCTCATTTAGAAAGCGCAGAAAAGACACCTATTTACATGTTCACATTAGAAAGTATGTAGCGTATTTTTTTTGTTATGATTCTTGAGTGAATTTGAATTTGTACTATCTCCCAGAGCAATTCTGGATTTTTTTTTTAATTTATTATTTTTTTTATTTTTCCAGCTTATTGAGTTGACAAATAACTATTTATATATTTAAGGTGTACCATTTGATATTTTGATATATGTATACATTATTAAATAATGATCATTTTAACCTAATTTATTTTATGGTGACAACATTTTAAGACCTATCTTTTTAGTAATTTCAAGTATACAATGCAACATAGTTAACTATAGTCACATTGCAGTACATTAGATCTCCAGAACTTCTTATTCATCTCACATAATTGAAAATTTGTACCCTTTGACCAACATCCCCCCATTTCCACCTCCCTTCAGCTCCTGGCAACCACCATTTAAACAGAGAAAAATAAAAGTTAGATTCTTCTAGTATAAAATTTTATAAATATTAGTCATAAGATATCATCCTCATAGATTCTGCTTTTAAATATTCAGCACAGTACTTCACTCATGATAGGTATTCAATAAATGCTAAATTTAATAATAGTCTTGATTATGGTGCTGGAAAAGATATATATTGTGCTCCACTGTGATGACTTCTGATTGTGCTTTATGTGTATCATCTGATCTTTCAGGTAAATGTTTGTAAAAATTCATTCAAAGATTTGCTTTTTTTCTTAAGAAATAGTATGACTATCTAACAAAACTTTTTCTGTTCAGACTGTCAGTGACTCAAATTATCTTATGATGTCATACAATAAAATCATGATACAAGTTTCTGAGAAAATTTCTAAATTTAGAACAATGGTTTTAATGAGGGACATCTGTTGTATACTTATATCATTAGTATAGCCACCAGAAATTTATAAACAATATTTGAAAGCATTCTAGAAAGTCCATGTTGTTTATCTAAATGTCATAAAATAATTACACTGTATTGAACATTGTTTTTCTGACATTGTTCCAGGAGATAAAGAGAGAGAAATAGAAATGAGAGAGAGAGAAAGCGAGAGAGAGAGAGAGAGAAAGAAAATGAATTATTTTATTACATCATTTGGAGCATACACTTCTGTTTCCTGAAGAATATGATCCACTGCTTTATACTGAGAATTTATTTTAATAGAATAATTTAAATAACAAAAGTTTTTATTTTCAGTACATCTAAAATATGACTGGTATGTGGTCTTGGCTATCTCACTGTAGCTTTACCATGATATAGCAGCCAAATAAATTCAAAATCTAATGAGCATATGTTCATCTGTTGCCATAGAGGTACAAAGAAAACGAGGACCTAGGTTAGTACCCCTCACCAAAGTCTAAAACTGAAGTGGGGAGGGTAGGACAAAGACATACATGAACATAAATTATACAAGAAATACTATCACAAGTTATAAGAGAGAAATAACTTAAAGGAAGGAAATAATAACCAGCTGACAGAGGAAGAAAGGTTCCAAAATAGGAGGTAGTTTGTGAGCTAAGCTCTGCTAATCAAAGATGATTTTAATAGATTTCTTAAAAATATAAATCTCTACAAAAATTTATTTATCCCATTATTCAATAAATATTTACTGAGTGCCTATTATTATCAAGTGTGTGGTTGTCATTGAAGATACAAATTTGAATAAGTACTTGTTAACAAGAAAAGCAAGAGAGGCGGAACAAGTAAACAGATGAAAATACAATGTAGTTAGTTGAGATGGAAAAGTATTCCCCCTACCTGAGGTAAAGAGGAACTTGGGGTTTAAAAAGCTTTTTGGTTAGAAGTGATGGATGGTTCAATCTCTTTAAGATAAATGGTCTTTGTAGGACTCAGTCAAATAAGGTGCTGAGAGGTGATAATGGGTTTAACATTTTAATGTGTTCCATCAGCAAAAACTGTAAGTTACTTACATTTTACCAAGTAAAAAACTCTTGAGCTAAAAAAAAAAAAACCCATGAGAAATCTTGAGAACTGTTGTTAGTTTCATATGGCTAGAAAGCAAAGGGATTAGCAGAGGTGGTTAACAAAAGGGATGAATGGTAAGAGTGAGTTAGAATGCCAAGGGCTTCAAACATCCTGCTATAGAGTCTGCTCTTTATCTTGAACACTTGGAGAGATATCCAACAGGGAGACATGAATAGAGGATCAAGAAAGGATGTAAGCAAAGAGGTAGCATGAGCAAAATTGTATTCTAATAAGATCCCTCTAGCAGCACATGGAGAATGAACAGTTATAGGAGGACATGTGAGACCAGTGCAATGAAAACAAGTTACCAAGAGGGAATAGTCCAGATGAGAACTGGTAAAGTTTCTTTACTAGGTCAGTGGGAATAAAGTTGGAAATAAGTAAATGATTGCAGAGGCATGAAAGAGGAGGTTTTAGTAGAACTTGGTGATTAATTAGATGTTGGTAGTAATGTAAAGAAGAGAGTCAAGAATGACAGCTAGGTCATTCTGGTTGGATGATTAATGCCATTCCCTAGGATAAAAGAAAATTCCAGAAGAAGTATATCTAGGAGGAATGATAAATTTACAGCCTTGCAAACTAAAAAATCCCTTATCTGCTGAAAGAATATAGCACCAAAATGAAAGTAAAATTCAGACACTGGTTTACTCCATTACTCAACTGGTCAGCTAATTTATGGCTTAAAATAAAGTGTGGAAAACACACCTGATATAGAGCTGATCACGGTTCATATAGTCAATGATCAAGATCATAAGGATATTAATGAAGGGAAAATCTGGGATGAAGGTCCCAATGAGGCAGTCATCAGCAAATAGCTACTACTAGGATGCATGGGTGTAAATATAATCCCTGTGCGATAGGGTTTAGTGAAAAAAGACACAAAAGATTTGAGAAGAGTCAAAGAAGGAGATCTAATTTAGTGGCAAGAAGAGAAAGAGGATGACCAGGACAGATTGGGGCCAAAGGTACTCAGGAAGAGAGTTTTAAGAAGAAGGTGGTCCATAGTCAAATGCTGTAGGAAGTCAAGTGAGATGAGCACTAGAAATGTTTCCTTAGATTCAGCGACAAAGAGGCCACTAGCATATATATTATATACATATATATCTTTGAAAATTCAAAAATAATATTATATGTTATTTGTGGCCCATGTATACGTATTAACAGTATAAAAGCATTCTCAGAGACGATTCACACCAATACTCAGATAGTGGCCAGTTCAAGGACAGAACTGCCATGCTGCACATTTTCATGACGCCATTTGCACTGTATTTTACCTGAACAGTGCCCTTAAAGGTAAGCTAGAGAAAACAGAAACCAAATTAGCAATTAGTAAGAGAAACAGAGTAGTTCTCGAATATATCTATAGCTTTAAAAACAACTGAAATAAAAATGGCAATATGTTCACATTTGTTAAATATAGATGACATTTACCTGAATATTTGTTACATTAGTGAGTAGCACTGGCTTGTTTTCTCTCAACTTTGCCTCTCCTGCTTTTTCCCTTTGCTGATTTTGCTCTGTATTCTCTCAGTGTAAAAAAAAAAAAATCATAGCCATGAAGGTCCCTAGACACTGAATATTCCTGGCAAATCATTGAGCCTGGTGGTGGTGGTCTCCGGGAACTCTCAGCCCAGCTAGGTTTGAAGCACACAGTCTCTGAGAAAATTTAAAGAAATGCAGGATAGCCTGGGCTAACAAGTTTAATGGCAACAGAAAGAAATAGCAGGTTCCTAGTTCTTGGTTCAGACTCTTCAAGTTCATCTTTAAGATGCTGCCGTCAGTTGGAAGAAATAAAAGCCCAATGAATCTTGATGGAATAGATATCAGTGTACCTCAGCCTCATGATTCCAAACCATAAGATAAGAATAATTATGAGAGGAAGGCCAGCACATTTTTGAGAATGTGGTGTAAGGCCTTTCAGTACACGTGGAGTAGTTTATCAGATGAAAACATTGATATGTACATTCAATTTAATTAACTTCTCTTCACATTATAGGCTTTCGATTCAGACATACCTAAGAACAAACCCCAAATCCATCACTAAATATTTATAGTCTGTCATCTTGGGAAAATGACTTAACCTCTTAGAGTTTTAGCTTGCTCACCTGTGAAAGGATTTGCTATGAGTATTAACACATACAAAATGACTAGCACAGAACTTGGCATAGAACAAGTAATTAACAAATACTGTTCATATATGATTTTGGCATATATACCTGTGTACTGTCTCTTCTGCATTCTGAGTTAAGAAGGCAGAACAAGGACAGAGGTCAAAATTCCAAGGCACTAATCAAGACCAACGGAGTTCCTGGGATTTCAAGTGTAGGAAACAAAAATTAATAGGAGAATAAGGCTTGAGGGCTTTTGGAAACTAAACTGTGTGAACACCTTGGTAAACCATGATTAGCATGAAACACACACA
>NW_024352149.1:2699837-2743521 GCF_902729225.1 Pteropus medius
GTGTAGCCATTATCGACTGAGCCTAATACTCAATAAAAAAATGTAATTCAAGATAAAACATACATGCAAACTTTGAAATTTTGTGTTAAAGATTCTTTGCGCCCTTTATGCTGGACTTTCATGTTTACTGACGTGTATACTGTTTTTAAAGTTAACCATGCATTATTTTTTTAGATCACACTAAAATCTTAACTTCCTTGCAAAGTTCAAATTCATTTGGATTGAAAACTTTATTTAAACACTACCCTCTAAACATTATACTGTGTGGTAAGAATCTTACTGTCATTTTTTTGTGGTTCAGCTGAATCTTTTAAAGAAATTAAATTTATGATAGAACTATTATTAAAGTTCTAATACCTGAGAAATAGAGTCTATAACTATCACATTCTATAAGTAAGTTGGGTTATCTAATGACTCGCCTGAGATCATTGAATATGCCTATCTAATTTGCATTGTGGGACAGTAAGCAAAATTTCCAAACCATATCATCCTGAAAATGAATGTAGTTTCCCTTTGATAATAGTCCTCTCTAAATATCAGGGAGTATAATAAAAGCTCAGTTGCAGTAATTTCCAAGACAATGATATTTATTTAGGAAAAAATAATTGAATTCCTTGATTTACCAGAATTAAATTGCTACTAGAAACAGGGACAGTATTAATACACTATTTTCATTAAGATGCTAATTTATTTAACATTACTTAACTCTCCAGTGAGTACGCATCTTATAAAGAATAGCATTCCGAAGTAATGTAATTGCTGAATATTCCCAACAGTATAAGAATTGCACACACTCTTTCAAATTGATTTGTAATGGCTTTATAGCAAAAGGCTAAGAACTTATGTATTAGCTTACTTATTTTTTTCTCATGACAAAACTAATGATTCAAATGAAAATCTTTATTGGGACTTGATTTTTCTATATGTGTGTGCTTAGTTTTTGTATAATGCATTAAACTAGCCATTCTATTAGTTTATCCTTAAAACATTATAGAGACTTTAGTCATTGATCTGCATAAAAAATCAGGAGGTAAAAGGTTATAGTGCTGTCATAGAGACAGATATAGAAAATATTGTGTTAAGCAATCAATAAATGTATGCTTTTGTGCAAGATAAAGATCTAATTTAGATTGTTTCTAAATTGCTATTTATTATCACACTGTTTACTAATTAACCCTTCCCCACTGTTTTATAAATTTTTATCATATATTTGTAATTTTATAAATAAAGGTATAAAGAAGATTATATAAATTACTTATAATCCCACCAACTAAAGAATAATAGTGTTATGTTTGGTTAATTTTTTCCAATATTACTTTACAACTTAAATCATATTAACAATTTCATATTCAGTGTTTTACTCATGATTATATAATAAAAATGTTACCCATATTATGAAAAGTTATTTTAAAATATTTTTATAATTATTATAGGAATAGACTCTACTGCCCAGTAGCTAGACATTTTAGTAGTTTCTATGATATTATCTATTACAAATAACAGTGACTTGAACATTTTTTTCTTACATTTTGGTCAGTATCCTTGAAAATTTTCTAAAAGTACCGAATCAAAAAACTACATTTTCTAAATGCTCTTAATACATATCACTGGTTTGCTTTTCAGAATGTTAAATCTATTCACATTCAGCAGTTCCTGAGTGTTCATCTCCTCATAGTCCATAGCATGTAGAACTATCATGTAATTATTTGTTCAAACATTTGATAATTTATTAGGTCAAACATTGCATCAGATAATTTTTTAAATTTGTCTTTGTTTATAATTAGTTATATTGTATATACATATATATGTGTGTATGTATGTATGTGTGTATATATACATATGTATATATATATGTGTGTGTGTATAGAGAGAGAGAGAGAGAAAGAGAAAGAGAGAGAGAGAGAGAGAGAGTGCAACATGACTGAATAAAATGTACCTCATTCATGTCCCTCCTTAACAACATGGAAAAAGTGCCTTTGTGGGAGCTGTGGGATCCAGCACTCTAGGCCAGGAGACCTGAGAGGACCCTTGTGCACCTGTGTATCAGGTAATAGGCAGACAGACTTCAGTCCCAGAGGTAGACCCTGCAGTGGCCCATGAACCTACTCCAGCCCCTCTAAACTGTGGTTCAGGAGTCCCAAGAAAACACTGTCTTAGACAATCACCCATGGATAAGAGGGCCTTTTGAAAGTCCAAGTTTCCACCAGACAAGTTCCAACACACCATTGAAAAAAATTACAAATTTGGATGCATTGAAAGGGTAAGAGGAGCAGTTTGACTTTACCTGCATCAGCCCTCTTCAAGAGACCTTCTCAGCACAAGATTTCTCCCATGGGGACCAAGTAAGAGCCTTGATTGAGTACTTGACTTCCCTCACTGTGTGGGATGCTGCCAAAGAGGCTCATTTCTCTCCTCGTCTTAGCAATGAATTTTTGGATATGACACCAAAAAGCACATGAAACAAAAGCAAAAATCAACAAGTGGGACAACACCAAACTAAAAAGCTTATGCACAGCAAAAGAAACAATCATCAAATTAAAAAGCAATGCACAAAATAGGAAAAATATTTGCAAATCATAAGGGGTTAATATCCAAAGTATATTAAAAACTCATACAACTCGAGATCAAAACAATGTGATTAAACAATGGGCAGAGAAACTGAATAGTCATTTTTTTCAAAGAAGACATACAAATGGAAAACAGACACATTAAAAGATGTTCAACATTGCTAATTATCAGAGAAATGCAAATCAAAACCACAACGAGACATCATCTCACACCTATCAGAATGGCTACTATCAAAAAGACAAGAAATAACTGTTGGTGAGGATGTGGAAAAAAGGGAACCCTTGTGCATTGTTGGTGGAAATGTAAATTGGTGCAGACACTATGGAAAACAGTAGGGAGGTCCCTCAAAAAATTAAAAATAGAGCTATCATACGATTCAGCAATCCTAATTCTGAGTATAAAGTTAAAAAAAATGAAATCAGTATCTCAAAGAGATCAGGTATGTATATGTGTGTGGGGTGTGTGCGTGTGTGTGTGTGTGTGTGTGTGTGTATGTGTGTAGTCTAATGTAACTTGTAACATAATAATCTAGTTTGTTGTTTTTTTAATTAATTTGGTTTATCATAATTCCTATTGGCAAAAGATTTTTAAAGAGCCAATTTTATAATACTCTTTTTTGATTCATGCCATTACCTTGAAATATTTGTCTATATTATCTTTCAGTGTGCTGTTAATATGACATAGATAAAATATATTATAAATAGATACAGACATATACATATGGTTTACTTTCAGATGTATTTGGTGTATGCTGTGAGATAAAAATCTAATGACTTAAATCTAGTCAGATGGAGAATATATTTGTATAATTTTCAGCAAGTTGTTAATATCAGATCTTAAATGAAAATGATTTTCTCTAGACTTCACATGAGGACAACCTCTTGGCTGATCTCAGAAAACAAACCATCTACAAAATTCTATGGACATTTTTCATTTTCTTCTATCACTAAAATCTGAAGCGAGCCCAAATTTACATTTTGTAGCCAGTTTTCTTTATTTTTGTTTTGTTTTCTCATCTTTGCTTATTGATTCATAAGCATATTTTATACTTTTGAAATTCCCAGTTATCACAAGAATATGTATAGATGTCTCATTTTTATCTGAAGTATGGCATGTCCTTTCAATGGGTCCTTTCTTTGTAAATGAAGACCTTTTAAAATTATGCTATAAATCATTACCTCTGTTCTAACAGTCTTGGCTCTCTCATCGGAATGCCTATAATTCTTATTTTCATTTATTTTTTATTTTTTTCCATAGCTATAGTCTTTCTCACTACTTTTATTTATTTGCTTTTTCCTTTGCATTTCAAGAAACTCCCTCAAACGTATCCCCCAAAATGAGATTAAATGAAATCAATGTAGGCCAGAAGGTCTCAACACTGCCTTTTTTTTTTTGTAATCACTTGTGAAACTAAATAATAATAGTAATAATATGAATAACAGCAGCAGCAGCAAAGAAGACAAGGCCAAGGGCTACGGTTGGCAGTGACTGCTGGAGTTGTGCAGTAATGTGGAACTACTGGGTCCCACTCCAGACCAGTGAAATCAGAATCTGCTCATGTGGTGAATATATTATTTTAGTGTGTCCAGTTGATCGTAGGGTGCAGCCATGATTAGGAAGGTGGGGAGCTCATGGTAGGTATGGGGGGCTTAGCACAAGTTCTGACACATGTCTGTGCTTGGTGCATATTAGACATCCTCAGGTTCAGTATCAGGATCCGCATCATTTAATTATCCACGGTGTCAATTTGATTCTTTAGCACAGATTTTAATCTACTTTTGCTGTTCTATTTTTCGTATTCTTTTTTTACTCACCCTTCTGAGGGTCTGCCTCATATTCTCATCTTTTGGCTATCTATTCCTGTTTCACGAGATAGTGCCTTCTTTATCCAATGAAGGATGTCAAGACATTTTCTAAACGTGTTTTCTAATTTATATGTCATTTACAAAAAATAAGAGCTCTCACTATTAAGGCTTAGTTTGGTTAGTAGACAAGCTGTGTGGCTTGGCCCCAAGGGTTGCTGAGAACATCTCATCAAACCTCTGGCTGGAGTGTGGACCAGTATGCATAGGTCTTCAAGCATGGTTCTGTTGAGTTGTCGGGGCTCATCTCTTATCACCTCTCTCTGGTTCTCTATCTGAACAGATGCAGTATACTCTACAACATGTACTGACAACAGAAATATTCCAACTCCATCCATTTTTCTTAATTTATCATTCGACAAATATTTATAGTGTTATTCCATGCCAGGTAATTTCCTATCCTAGGTTCTGAGGAATACAGGGGTGAGCAAGCTAGACTACACCCCTGCTCTCTCTCATGGAACTTACATGTTAGTACTGGAAACAGACAACAAATAATTATACACGTGAATAAGATCATTTCAGTTGTGCTATATCACATTCAGAAAAAGAAAATAGGATAGTATAAGAAAGGTTCTGGAAGGGAGAAGC
The DNA here is from genome assembly GCF_902729225.1 of Pteropus medius. Taxonomy (NCBI): domain Eukaryota; kingdom Metazoa; phylum Chordata; class Mammalia; order Chiroptera; family Pteropodidae; genus Pteropus; species Pteropus medius. The sequence continues at coordinate 2,704,859 of NW_024352149.1, forward strand.
ATTTACTTGCTCAAAATACACACCTTGGAATGCACTGTGCCAGCCACTACCAGCACTACTGTCCTGATATTTCCTAGGACCTAGTAAGTTGTCAAATGGGTATAGAGAAGTTCTCTGGCTTCTTCAAAAAAAATTTTGCAGAAGGATACCTGCCTAGTTATCTGGTTGGTCTGGAGCCTGGCCCTCTTTGACAGAAAGCAGAGAGTAGGAATGAAACGTCTCCCTACTTTCCTTTAGACCACTAGGGCTTGATCTGTTCCAAGTGAGAAAATATGTATCAGTTGCTAACTAGTTCTGAATTCAGCACAAACTTAATAAAAATTTATCCAAGACTCACAAGAGCTTGACAGTCAGATTTAGTTGGGCAATTATGTTCTTTTCTCTCCTTATTAAAGGGCATTTTTGTGGGACACTGAGAATAGCAACACCTGTCCAATCTGGACCAGCATAGTAAGAAGTTCCCTTTCTTTCCCTGCTCTAGGTTAAAAGCTTCATAAAAGAACTCCTTGGCTATGTTCTAAGGCCTTCAGGCTCTTCATCATACCCTTCTTTCCTGCTCATTTTCAATGTCACTGTGTCTTTACTTTTAGCACCCACTGCAATGTACCAACTTCTGCCTATCTTCTTCAGATAGATATTTTAGTCAAATTGTCTCATTGGTACCTTATTCTGGCTTCATCCCTAGGTGTTGACCTTCATTTCTTCCATGATCCCATAGTATTTCACCTGCCAGTCAACCGTCCCTGACTCTATCACTCAAACTAGACTTCCAAGTACAGTTGGCTTGGTCAGGCAAACTGGGATTCTATTAGTTCTTCATAGAAGTTCAAATGACTAGCCAAATTAAGCCAGAGGTCCCACTTAAATATTTCAATGAATGTATTTCCCTCAGTGTCTGGCTAATGCCAAGCAGAGTTTTTAGATATTAAAAATATAGTAGTGAATAATATAGAAATGTCTTTGCTCAAATATAAGTAATAGTGAAAGGAGAAATTGACAAGTCAACTGACAATTTTAAATAAGTATGATAGGCATGGTGATTAGAATAATGTTCTGTTATCTGAGATCATGCACCCATCCCTGATTTGAGTTCTGGAATAAAAAATTATCTAAACCAGAACATGAAGAATGAATAGGAGTGAAGAGATGGGAGAAGAGTTTTCTAGAAGCACTGACCTTTAACCTTGAGCATGCTCAGGTATGAGACCAGCACAGTTTTGCTGGGCAGACAACTAGTGGGATATTGGACAGAAAAATCTTCATCACTTCTCAGAGCAGGGAGCCCTCATTATCTAGATGTGACAGAGAGGCCTTCTTCATTATGCTAGCATTATTGTGAATTTATTCATTCAGTGACTGTATCTACTATTTCAATGCAGAACAAGATGCTGGGCTACGATATCAAGCATGGGAAGTGTGACCCTTGCTCTCATGGATTTTACTACTGCCTTGCATGTGGTGAGATCTACTTGTAGGGTGTTAGACTGTGACTCCTGCAAAGTCAGTTTGGTGGAATAAACCCACGTGTAGGTAAATTAAGAATAAAATAAAATATATAGGAAGAAAATGGAAAGATATATGTAAAGATTTAGAAACAAAATGAAGAAAGGGAATTCAGATAAGGAAAAAAGGAAAGCGAGAAAGAAAACAGGAATAATACATAAATGGTAGAGGAGAAAAATAAGGTATTAAAAAAAGATTTTTCAGGTACAGCAGGTTGCCTACCTTTGATGTTATGGTCTTCCTAAATAAAGTTTTGAATAACTAGTATGCTAAGATCAGCGCCTTGTGCATGTAGGTGCATGCCAAATATTTTATGGAATGAATCAAAGAATATAAGAAGCGTAGGGCATTTTTTAAGTACTTAGGAGCTCATTTTCAAAGAAAATTTTTCATGAATCTTACTGTTGCCATGAAAACCACTTGCCTTCAAACCAGAATCCCAATGTTCCTTTTTGCCTTTAATTCCACTGTAAGTTTAAGACCTCTAAACTGAAAACATCTAGAAAGTTATTCACACGACCGTAACCTCTGTGCCGTTTAATTAAGAAAAACGTACAACCATGAATAAAACCACGGTTACATCTTGGGAAAAATCTATTTTAATAAAAGAACAAATAGATAGAAAATGTGTTTCATGGGTATCCTGTATTATTTATTAATTTCAGTTTAATGACAAAATATTTACTTAGCACTTACTAACCACAGGGCCCCAGGTTCAATGCTCGATAGACGGTAAAGAGTTTTAAAAAAAGGGGAGGCTATAGCTCTTGCCGTTAAACAGGTTATGATCTTATTGTACAAGGAAGCTAAAATAGTCCCGTTATAAATTTAAAAATAAGAAGATATACATGCCATAAGAGAATTGAAAAAAATACAAGCAAAAGAAAGAATAAATTATATCAGATTGGGGGGATCGAGAAAGTCTTTACTGAAAAGATAACAGTAGAGATGGTCTCAAAATAATACTAAAATTTCAAAAAAATAAGGAGCTGGATAAGAAACTATCTAGATGAAAGAAAAAGCATAAGCCAAAGCACAAAGGCAGAAACCTCATATGCTGTTGAGGGGAAAGTCTAGTTCATTTGGAGCACTAGGCAACACAAAGGCTGCAATGGGAGAATCAGATGAGGCTGTGGAGGGCCACGAATGCCTCCGGGAAATCCACAAGCAATCTTCTAAATAACAGAAAGCAATTGCATTTGTTGTAAAAGAAATGACATCATAAGGGCTTTTGATCAGGAAGATAATAGGCAGCGATACAAAAGATAGATTACAGTAGAAGAAGGCTGGATTTTAGAATCAAATATAAAAGAAAAAGAAAGTAGTAAATGTTAAGGTTTGAGGGGTCCCAATGAGTTACAACTCTCTTTTCTCTGGTCAAGTTCTGGATCAACTGAAATTAATAAAGGAGATTATAGATGAATATAAAAAGTGTCGACGTACAGAACAATGGACTTCCTACTATGGAGCCCTAGTATTAGATAGACTTATCCACATGCAGACTGCCCCTCAGAATGCAGGATGTAAGAAGGAAAGCAGAGAGGAAGGAAGGTGAAGGGGGTCACAAACATACCAAGGGAGGGGAGTGAAGGGCCAGAGAGGCCTAGAGTAGCATAGTGGAACAGCGCTCACCACAGGAAGTTGGCAAAAAGTGTTTCCTCTCCCTAACAGAAGGGTTTCTCTTTTGTTGCGGGAAAAAAAAAGAAAGAAATGATAGCTGACATTTAGTGCTGGCAAAGGACCTCTAAGTGCTTTGCTGACGGTGTCTCATGTAATATTAAAATTAAAAAAAAAACCTAGGATATAGGTAGTATCATTATTTCCATTTTATAGGGTTGAAAAGGGTAAATAAATTGAGCAAGGCGGTACAGCTCATAGTGGCAGACCTCGGATCGAATCTACTAAGACTGTATGGTTCACAGCCCAAGTACCTAACTGCTATGTCAACAGAAGATGTCAGGAGAGGGCTTTGGGACAGGCTTGTTTCTTAGGGTACAGCTTGAGGACAAAGATCCTAAGAAGAAGTCAAGGAACAGGAATTGTGCCACATGAGGAAAACCAGCTAAAGCGAAAACACTCCTTGGATCTCTTGTCATGAGGGCTAGAGAGAGCTTCAGTAGACCAATGGAGGCGAAAGCTTGCTTAGAGACATGGAAAGAAGGAAGGAATATGAAGAAATGAAAGCAACATGTATACATTTTCAAGAAATGCATTTGAAGGAAAGGGGGCTTACAGTGTGAGAGCTTCTGAGAAAAGCTGAGCAAATGTGTTTTGGGTAGTTTGTTAGGGTACCCAAAAACATGTATTAAAAAAGAAGAAACTTCAAGTGCAATCTGAAGATGCAAATGAGCGAGGAAAAAGTTAAGATACTTAGGCTCTAAAAAAAGGCAAGAGGGAATGAGATCTAGAAACAGAAGAAATGATGTACCTTAAAATCAGAGGCTGCTCCTGGTGGAGAAACACAGAATTATTTGAAGAGAAAATGAGGGGTCTCAACTAGGTGGGCCTCAAATACAAGCTAGAGAAATACTCCAGGGTTTGACAAGGCCAGATTAAGCATTAAAGGCTTACATATAGAAGGATTGTCATAATTCTCCCTGAAAGTACAATAGAAAATCAATAAAAATAAATGAATAAAAGATTGCTGAGAAGCAAGGACCAGTGGAGGCAAGCTAATATGGATGTATAGTGGACACAGTCAGTTGGGAGAAAGAAGCCGTTTTGAGATGGTTTAAAGAATATATGTGACCAGAAAGTAAATCAAAACATTTTAAATCTAGAAATTCTCTAATTATCTTGTGTTTGAAACACATAAACAGTCAGATTCAAGTCCTTTAGGCTGAACCTGTTATGAGCCTAATGCTTTTGTGATAGACTTACCCCCCCACACACACACACACAAATGAAATAAAGAATCGAGCAAATTGTTTTACTAATTCAAGCCCTTACACCGTCAAACCAATTAATTCCATATTTTAGATCAAAATATATTTTCATACTGAAAAAATGCCAAATAGCTCTTTCAATACAGGGAAAATTAGGGAAAAGTGTGCTTAGTCTCCTAAGTTTTATTCCGGAGAGCAGCAACAGATGTTGTGTGTGTGGATCAGAAAATTATTCTATGCTATTTCAAGAAGAAAAATCTTAGTTTTGTTGAGGCTTAAGTCATTCCTTATTCTCTTTGTTTTACTATTTCTTCTTTAATACTGTTATTCTTTATACTCCAAATCTCTTTAAAATCCCAATTTTTAAATACAACTCTATTCTTTAGAAATATATGATTAAAACTATGTCATTAGGTCAATAAAATGAAAGAGGATTCAGATAGCCTGGTCATTCAGCCGGTGTCTGCAATTTTTTGTGTGTGGAAGAGTGGGAAGAAAAATGAAGAGGGAAAGATGGTATCAGAGAACTTGACATTTACCGAGTGCCTACATTTGCTAATAATATATACACTATAATAAAATATTTTCTGCCTGTGCATTGCATCCATTCAGAAGTCATGAAATCAACTTTAAAAGACGTGACCAAGCTTTTAAAAAAGCAAAATAGAATAAAATAAAACAAAATGAGTACAATACAGTCTAAGTTTGGTTTAGAGAAACTTTTGTCTTGGTTATGTACACATCTGTGAATCCTAGCTCATGATGTAAAGTGAATTTTTTGCTGTGGATTATGATCAAAGCAATTGCGAAGTCATCAGTTTAATGGGTCACTTTAAAGTCATCATCTTAATGTTTTGGGCTGGCAAGAATCCATTTCACTTTCCACAGCATTCCAATTTCCTTTTGTGGTCATGCTGAGATGAAAATTCTCAGATTGGTCTCCTGGTATGGAATCTGGAAGGGGCCAAATCAGCCAATTAGATACTCATTCCTGGGACTTAGAACCTTGAGCAGGTGACACATGGATGGAAAACATAAATAGTTGGCACACACTCTTTCTAATGGCAGCATCCAGACTACTTTGTTTAGGCTGTGAGACCATATCTGTGATATCTGCTACCTTAATTTCTACCCATTGCTGCCCATTCTCTAGCTTCGTGTCAATATTTTAAGTCTTGACCTCCATCTGATAAATTTTTTCTTGCTCATTAGCCAGAGTCAGTATTTATTTTTCTAATCAAAGCACCTTAGACTTATATATACATGTTGTCTCATTTAAACCTCAAAACTATCTTATGATGTAGGTACTATTTTTATTTTACTAACGGGAAAAGTAAGATTCATGGTGACCTGATATTTTTGCCTAAGGTCATATTGCAGGGAAGGAATTCAGACCAGGCCACTGTGACTTAAAATGTATGTTACTTCTATTAAATAATGTACACTCACTGGCAACAGCAAACAGTGATATATTTCACATGCAGAATGTTTTTATGCAGAGGATTTGTCAAGAATAGTTCTTATTTTATTTGAGTAAATCAAAATCGATAGTTTCCTATTAACTTCAAGATAAAGTTTAGTAGTCTTGAGATTTTATGGGTCTTAAGATTATGCATGTTGAGAGAAATATAGCTTAGACTGTTTTTGATGATATTTTTATCGATTTTTAAGAAAGATCTATCATCCTATTAATTGCATCTCCTTAGCAATAAATCGGAGTTCTGAAACTCTTAGATCTATCAAATAAAGATGAACAGCTCAGGAATTATCCCAAGAAATGCATCAGCATCAACAAACAAGAGATAGACTGGATAATTAAGCTGAACAACCTTATATTTTATCAATGTTATAACATTAAAAGTTTAACTTCTCTATCCCTCTAAACCTCCCCCCCCCAACACACACACTTAATCAATCATTTATTCCTGTTCATTCTTTTTGTTATTACCCCTCCATGCACACCCAGTGGTCCAGTCCTTCATCTTCTTTAGCCTTTTTAGTACTTTTGCTAAGGCTTTCAAATTGTATCCCTAAGTCAAACCTCAATTTCCTCGGATCCGTATTTTCCATTGCTCCCAGAGCAAAGCATGATTTTTCTATTATTCGTGCTTAAAACTCTTCAGGGACTTTACATTATTTAAAGAATCAATTTTAATATCTTTATTTTAATACATAGTAAAATTTATCAATATTTAAGAGCCTGGAATTTTTCAAATACATTATACAGTTTTGTATCTTGTGCCTTTGTATATGTTATTTCAGCTGTATAGTATGCCCTCTTTAAGTTGCCCTCCTGAAAAAAATCCTATTGATCCTTAAATATCCAGTTTTGATGTTACTTCCTCTGGGAAGACTTCCCAAATACTTTCTAACACCATCAAAGAGTTGATTACACTCTGTATTATTATCTCTATTTTTTGTGTATATAATCTGTTGCTTGTTCATTTATTCAACAAATATTTTCCCAAGGCACTGTTCTAGACTCTAAGGATATACGAGTGAATAAAACAGACAAAAATATCTACCTTCACAAGGCAAAACAATCAATAAGAAAATATATCAAATTAAAGATAGATATAACTTATTAGAAAAAAGTGAAGGAAGTATCAGGAGCAGGGGTGACAATTCTGTGAGGGTGGTCAGGGAAAGCTTGGCAGAGACACATATGAAGAAGGACATAAAGGAGATGAAGGTGTGAGCCTTGGGAAGGTCTAAGGGAGGGCATTTCAGGCAGAAGACACTATAAATGCAAAGGTGCCCAGGTAGAAATCTAATAGACAAAATCAGGAAAGAGCAATCGAAATCATAGTTCAAGAGGAAGGAAATTTAGCTTTGGCTGGTGAACACAATACAGTAAACATATGATATAGCACTGAATTGTACACTTGAAACCTATATAATTTTATTAACCAATAGCACCCCAATAAATTTAATAAAATAGAACAATTAGAATTAAAAAAAGATGAGGTTATAGAACCAGATCATGGAAGGTTTTGGCACAAGCTTTGAATGAGATGGGATGCCATTGGAGGGATCAGAATGAATAAGAGATATGATCCATGTTGATTTATAAAACTCACTTTGCACAAACTCTGCCCAAAATGCTGATACCAGATTAGACAGACAAGTTGTCTTTACTTTCATGTAATATTCGTGAACAACTGTGAAAACAGAGCATCTGCTGCTTTGAGCCTAAAGTAGTTTCCAACTAAGACCTGCCAGATATATATAACAAGTCTGTCCCTAACTTCTAATAGTTGAATTTTAGGTTCAAACGATTCAAAGAATAATGTATGATCTACTTTCTCCATGGCTGCCCATTTGTAGTATGTCACTCACATCTGAAAATAAAATTAATGCAAGAACAAACATCAAAGGATTTGGGGGTTTGAAAAGCACTCTGCAAGAAGATTGGGAAACTGATTTGGAAGTTATTTTACTGATGGAGCTTTAAGGATCTAAGCCAATTAAAATTAGAGTAGGAGACAGAAGGAATGATGGCATAGAGTTGATTTCTGAGATGCCTGATTGTGACAGGGTTAAGAGGAAGTTCTATAATGTATTTGTTATAGTTTTAATGGAGGCAATTCTCTATCTGTGATCATTTAAATGGTCTATCTGTGATCATTTAAATGGTCTTATTTGAAAAAAAAGATGGCTGCTAAAGTTTCCACTTAGATTTATCATATATTCTTCCAAGGATCTTGTTTTTCAGCCTGAAAATTAAGGAAATTTCATGAATCAAATGATTGCATCTGGACTGAAAAGTAAAATGTTGGAAACCCTGAAGTTTTTTAAGACATTTGTCTTGCTAAAATAGTCCCATCTGTCAACTTAGAGCCAAGAGAAGCACAGGAAATTATGGTATGCTTTTCCTCACCTTTACACAATTTCTTAGTTCTCATTTATTAAAATATTTCCAGTAATATGTTCCTTAACTTTATCAGCTATAGAACTCATCACGTCACTGCACGTGCATAGAAAGATAGGCGAGGTTTATATGAAGTTCATGATACGATGAGCTTTGAAACAAAGAGGATCCAATCCATACACTGTGTAATGTTGGTCCAGTTATTTAATCTCTCTGTGGCTCAGCTTCCTCTTCTGTAAAAAGAGGCTAACAACCTATCTTGTAAGTTTTTATGTCAATTAAATGAGACAATAAGTAAAATGCTTAAAACAGTGCCTAGAACAACATAAGAGCTCAATCATAATGTTAACTATGAAAATACACAGAAAATACATAGAAAACTCTGAGTGATATCAAAATGCCTGTGCAATATAGCAAATGTGCATATAAAGTCTTCAATGTCATCAAATTATAATGTACACCTGAAAATTATATAATTGTATTAACCAATGTTACCCCAATAAACTTAATTTTTAAAAAAGTCTTCAATGTCTAAAAACAATTTAAATAATATATTAAATCCTTTGTACATCTGCCTGTCTCTATTATATTTATCACCAATCCAAATTACCTATCTTGGCAGTAATTTATACAGCTTTTCTCAGATCACTGCAACTCTTTTTGTTCATGAGGCCTAAGTTTTTATCACTGAGAGCTTTTTAGAATGGAAGCAGTTACACTGCTAAAGGTTACTCTATAGGAGAGAGAAAGAAAAGGGAGAAAAGGAGGGAGGAAGAGAGAGAGAACAAAGAAGGAAGCCAGAACAGAGGATTTCCTTCCTCTCCAATAGTTAAAGCCCAGCATCTAACAAAAGATTCTTAGGGAAATATCTAGTATAGGTTATTTTCCCCTTTTACAAATTTACTAAGACTAGGTGAGTCTCTAAAAAGTAGGTTAATTTTAATATATATCATATTATATATTCTTATATAATATTATTTCTATATTTTATATAATTATATCACATATATAGAATATATAGTTATATTGTATAATATATAGTATATTATATCACATAATATATAACATAGTTTATATATGTATGTGTATGTGTGTATATGCGTGCAATTTTTAAGATGCTTTATTTATTACTCTAAATAGTGGACCACCTACTTTTAGAATTGTTTCATTTGTCCTTTCCTAAAACCTGCCTCTCCCATCTGTGCAGCTATATAATTGGCTTGCAGGCAGCCTGGTGACCCCAATACCCTAGCCAGGTATGAGTGGGCACTGATCCCAAGCTGAAACAAAGAGCCTCCCTTCCTGGAGAATTTAGAACTGGGGCTGAGAAAGAGATCTCTCTCCTCATCAGGAGACTGACCTCATATCATGTAAACGTGTGTGCTCATTGACAGCCTTGTGTTCTACCATGTGAGCTAAAGGAGATGAGGAAGCTGGTCCACCGAGTTGAGAGGGAACTACTTTGCACAGGGTCAGAGATGGAAGAACATCGAATTGGCATTTAAGTGCTGGTGCCAGCTATTTTTTCTAATACCTGATATGGTCTTTGCCTTATTTATAAATTCACCTTTTTCACCTAGGTTAGCTCAAATATGTTTGTAACCTGTAACCAAGAGTCTTTATTAATATGCCCAGTTTAATCAAAGTATAAAATAGATCAAATATTTATTATGTTTCATGTATTGGGTATACAAAATGAAAAATATGGTTCTGACATTTTAGATGTTGCATCGCAAGAAATAGCATATATAAAATACATGCACTGAGATAGAACATGGTAAACTGACCGTTCTGTGGAATGTATTCTAGTTATAGCTGTTAATAAATAATCTTTAACCTTTGGTCCTGTAGCACAATTCTTCCTTTGTTCTCTCTGCTGAGGGTGTACATCCACAGGCTGACTCCCACAGATCATCAACTCCACCTTCCAAAGCTATTACAAAGCATCACTGTTTTCGCCTGACTGATGAGTTCCCCACTGCACCCCCACCCTCCCCAGAAGCCTGATCTGGAAACACTGCTGACTTTTCAAGCCAAAGAACCTGTCACCAAAGCTATGGCTCTCAGCTGGAGCAAACTACTCTGGTCCAACCCTGGCAGAGTCACCTGAGTTGTGGGTCTAAATACATATATCGCAGAGTTGTTGAAGGCAGATCGGTCCACTTACCTGCTCAGTATAATTTCCACTGACTGAGACTTTTCTCCTGGAATATTATAAACTAAGGCTCCAACCATAAAGAGAATGTTCTGTTCACTTGTTATTGTTGACTCTTTTTGTAGAATTTTAAAATGATAACCATAATTTAATTCAGCCTTGCTTAAAATTTAAAAAATTAAAAGTTAACATCAGAAGCTACAGGTTTTTAATTGCAAGAACTTTGGGAAATTGAGAAAAGTTGAGCTATTGAAACAGGGCTTGTAGAATGCAATTCAAAGAGCTGGCCACTGTGTATGTTTTTATATCACTAAGATCCTTAGAAAGCATTCAGACCATAAATATTAGACATTACAAGACAAAGGTTATTTCTTGTAAGATTTATATGTTTGGCTTATAGCTATTAGAGAAGCATTCTGTTCCTTAAAGCTTTCTCAATTATATTTGACTTTGAACTATAACAACTAATTGTCATATGAACATTGATTTTGATTGATTATGAACATTGATTATGAAATATAGGCATTCTGGGAAAATAAATGTTTTCACTATTCATTGTAACAGGAAAATGGAGATTTGGAATATATAACCACTACTTGTGATCTTGCTGTGATTATCTCAATCTTATAAAATCTGGTTATATTCTCTCTCTTTTAGAAACCACCTATTCCAATCTTCATATCATTTTTGGTAACAGTATAAATAAATAGTAATTATGACAAATGTTTTTATATTATAGAATATTAATTTCTTTAAGATATTTATTTGCAAAAACTTTACATTTTAGAAAGCAGCAATTTCATTTCCAGTGTTTTGCTAGGTACAATCCCTTGGACCCAGAGGTCAGTTTTATTTGAATAGCTCAGGAAGAAAAGGATGACAGATGTTTTTTGGTGGTGCCACACTTCCCCTTTCCCATATTTCCTTATACTTACCTCGAACACATTTATATTACCATCTCTGCCCGTGAACACAAATGAGTTTGTGATCTTTAATTTAGACTATCTTCCTACACAATTATATTTATGTTTTCAATAGTTTGGCCACTTACTCCCATTAGGAAATGTTAAAGCATGAATGGGACACCAAGAACTGCAATTAACCTTAAGAACGAAAGAGTAATTTATCACTTCACCAAACAACAAAATGCACTCTTATTGCTAATAATCCATAAGGCAGGCAGCAGCTTTCAAACATAAAAAAAAAAAAAAAAAAATCACATTCATAATGGAAGTGGCAAAACAGGCACAATCATCAAATTTGCAATTACTAGTGGCTCTAAATTATCAATGATAGCTAATATATACCCAACGATATGGCTGCAGCACAGAATAATTATTTCCCCCAAACTGAAAATAAGTGAGAGGTCACTAACCGGGACCAAAAGGAGTTGTTAGAAAATAAAAGTTTGCTAATAGAGACTATCTCCAACCTAGCAAGGAGCTTGATCCAAAAGTCTTATTATTACACTAATTGATAAGAACTTCAAACAAATTATATATATTCAGTTATCAGTACCAGTCCAATTCCCAAGCTACACATAAAAACCTGCATAGCCAATAAAGCAGTTGAAATATAAGGTCAGTTAACTGTGTCCAACTAAGTTAAGACCTCTTGGGTTTTTACTTGAAACAGTAGCCCTTAAATAATTGAGATGCTTAACGGTTAGCTACTTCTACCAAAGGAACAAAAGAAATGAATAAACAAAACGAAAATAGACTCATAGATACAGAGAACAAACTGGTGATCACTAGATGGGAGGGAGTTGCGGGGCTGGGTAAAAAAGGCAAAGGAATAAAGAAGTAAAAATTAGTAGTTACAAAACAGTCACGGGGATGTAGAGTACAGCATAGGGATATAGTCAATATTGTAACAGTTGTGTGTAGTGCCAGATGGATGCTAGAGTAATTGGAGGATCACTTCGTAAATTAGATAAATGTCTAACTATTCTACTGTATACCTGAAAGTATTATAAAACAACAACAACAACAATAATAATAATAATAATAATAAAAAGAAGATTCCAGAGACAGGATTCCTTTATCTCCATGGTCTCCATTATGAAAACAGAAACCCTCCTAAACCAATGGCTGGACCGAGTACCATTTAAAATTTTCATTTGGGAACTTTCCTGAGGTTATAGACCATAGCCACAACTAGATTCTTATCCCTTATTTAGAGTCAGAGAATAGTCATTACTAGATTTTTATCCCCTATTTAGAGTATCTCTAAAATATTTTAGCCAATCCATAAATCTTGAATAAATTTTATCAATAAAATCCCATTACTAACACTCAAAGTGCTAATTAAGACAACTATTTCACTAATATAAATCTATTTCTGGCATTCAAAATGCCTTTTAACATTAATTAAGAAAAATTTATTGCCACCATCTCTGGATTACCTCTGGCTCTATGTCTGAAAGTCAGGTGAACTTCTCAGGACAAAGCATGACTGTTTAAAATCCTTCAAGTAGATGAGATATAGTATAAACTAAGTAACACACCAACAATGTCATATATATCCTCCATAGAGGAAGAATGCTAGTGTGGCCCCACAAAATTTCTCTTCTCCACATTAAGCAATTCCTGTACCTGAGAAGGTATCATTTCAAGGTCTCGCATGTCCACTGCGCTGTAAAATTTTTTCTGAGAGGGTGGAGATGGGGAAGGAACAATATTCTAAGCCTTCAGACATAGAGCCATTATAACAAAGTACTGGCAAGATAGAGGTAGACACAGAAGAAGCTGGCCATCGCTCATTCTTCTTATCCCTATGATCACTCAGGCAATGAATAAAGGAAAATAATAACAAGATTCAGGAGGGTTTTGGCAGAGCATAGGTATTTCATGCAAGTGATTTCATTGTGGCTAATTAAAAATATGTTTTCAGAGTCAAAAAAATTCAAATATGCTTTAACTTCTTCAGAATCTTTGGGGGCAGGGTATCATCATTTTAGAAAACTTTCCTCTAAAAGTGATGTGCATGAAAATGGCTATCTAATGTCAACCAGGTCTTACCCATACTCCTTATTTCTGGTTCTCAAGGATCCTCCACATTGGATCCTTTTTCACCAGTCCTATGTTATAACATAAGGTAGTATACTGCCATGGAAGATCACATGTTTTGAAGGCAGACAGAGCTCCATACTTAAACAGGGCTCTTCTGCTGGCTAGCTGTGTGACACAATTTTCTGTTGTGAGGATTCGAGCTTGTCTTAGCTAAGGCTGCTATAACAGAGTACCATAGACCAACTGGCTTATAAACAACAGAAATTTATTTCTCACAGTTCTAGAGGCTGGAAGTCTGAAATCCAGGTGTCAGTATGATAGGGTCCTGGTGCAGGCCCTCTTCCAGGTTACAGATGGCCATTTCCTTATTGTAGCCTTACTCGGTGGAGGGAGGATGAGGCAGTGCTCTCAGGTCTCTTTTGCAAGGGCACTAATCCCATTCAAAAAGCCTCTACCCTTGTGACATAATTACCCCCCAAAGGCACTACCTCTCGACACCATTACATGGGGGTGGGGGAATGGTTTTAATATATTAAAACCCTTTTTCTGTGGGGGAGGCACAAAAATTCAGTATATAAGAATGGTCATATAAGTAAGCAAGTCCCAGACACGCAGTAGGCACACTATAAACGGTAATTGATATAATCACATCTCACCAGGAACTCTTCACCTCAGACAGGGAAGAGTTGTCACTATGCTCCTGAGCACAACACATCCTAGGAATGCTATCACTTTCTCCTCCAGCTCATAGTCAAGTCAACTGTGAGGTCCTCCATCTCCCTCAGTATTATTATGAAATACTTCTCATAGATCTGGCTGACAATTTTTTCGTTACTGAACAAGCCAGACCCTTCAGCATTAGACAGAGAGAAAAGAACAAAAGAACATTTGTTGTTTGCAGGTCCTTATTTAGTATTTTATAAAATAAAATAATAAAATCTCTCCCCTGTCAGGTGGGGATGGAGATGAGGATGCTGAGTAGGGCTAGTATAGAGAAATTTACCATAAAAGAATCAAAAACTGAATTAGGATAACTTATTCAGAACAAGGCTGCAGGCCAGTGGGGAATAACCTGGGGTTGAGGAAAGAACTAAGGTATGAATGAAAATGTCTGGAGAACCCTGGGAATCTAAAGGAAAGCATTATCAGGTAAGAAGAGCTGAAAAGGGTATATGTAGCTCGCAGCTTAGAAACAAAATTTTAGTAAGTTGCTAGATGATAGATGATAGGTAAATGGATATTACTAGATTAATACATCTAGACAAGGCATTAAAAGGGTACCAAAACCTTTGTATAATCTAACATTATTCACTTTTAAGAAATGTTTCATTTCTGATTCCTCCCATAAGACGATGAACACCTTAAAGGCAGAGGCTGTCTTATTTTTCTCTGATTCTCCAGGTGATTCTCTCTAAAAGAAAAAAAAAATTGTTATTGAAAGAAATAAAATGTCAGGTGTCTTATATGTGTCCTGTTTGTTGATAAAAATTAGTGCTGATAGAATGTCTCCTACTTCAACTTTGTATTTAAATAGACAGCATTTTTCTTCCATAAGAGTGATTCTCATTTCCCTCAGAACATCTCAATCTTATAATGAGAAGCAGGTGTTCTTTTCACTTCTTAGATGGATAAATTACAAAACAAAGAGGTGAGCAGAAGGCTCAGGAAAAGCAGGCAGCTGCTGAGACAGGAGCTGATTTTGGTTATTCTGTGTCCCTGGCTAGCAGGCCTTGCATGCTGATTTTCCTGCTGAATCTACTCCAACAAAGAAGCCAGAGTAGAAGTGTGCCTCTCCTATAGTGGACCCATATTCAGCAGTCAAGTTCAGGTTTCCTAGCCTGAGAATGTCTATTTCAGGACAAAGTTAGTATGTATGTATGTATGTATGTGTGTGTGTATGTGTGTGTGTCCTGATAATGAAGGCTGTGCCATAGAGAATATCAGTAATTTGGGGCAATTTATGTTTGACTGGATTAGCCCCACAGCAACATGAACTGTAAAGACATCATGCACATCAAATACCAAGCATAGAGTAGAAGCTCAGTAATTCCTGGATGTCTTCCGATTCCCTTTCCAGAACCTTCTTCATCCTTCTTTGCCCTGCACTGGGCCCCAAGAGACTGATCTTTATGAATCGCATCAATTGGGCTTCCTTGTCCTCTGTCTTAGCCAATGTAATCACCAGCAGAAATTTAGAGAGTAAGAGGAGAGATTCATTCCCAGCTCTCTTCCTGCCAGGCTGTAGTTTGACCACTAGCTCTGTTCTTTTAACTGGGATGCAGCTTCTGCCAAGTGGCCTATTTCTCACAGCCATAGGTAGTACTAGGTTTCAGTAACCACTCTAATCCCTTGATCTGGCCAGCCTTGACTTACTTTCTGGTATCTTTGTCATTCCTTTGATTGCCGTGCCTTTGAAAAAAGTTCTTTCATTAAGTTCTCTTCTTTTAACCTTTTGGGTACCTCTTGTGTTTCCTGCCAAGCTCTTGACAAATATGTTAATGCGTACTCCCTTCCAGCATCATCAGAGCTAGAGGCATCCTGTGATGCTTTCCGTGGTACTGAAGAGTCTGGAAGTCAGCAGATCAAGGTTCCACTCATGTCCTGGTTGCAATTCAGATAAAATTGTTAAGGGAAGGGTTGGTCCTTGCCTCGCTCCCACCAAGCATGGTTCTAGCTGCGCTACACATGTCATTGCACTAATCTTCCAGAAGTCCCACAAGTAGATGTTATCATCTCTATTTTACAATGAGGAACTGATAGTTAAAATCAGACATTTGCAGGTGGTCGGCAAATGACTCCAGAGCTGGTGTTCTTTCCACAACCTCACACATTTCTCTCCTCTGGGCTGTTTTCTCCACCATGAAATGAAAACCACTAGATTAGTGGTTTTCAATCCTGCAGTTGAATCGCCTGGGGAACTTTAAAAAAATACCCCAATTCAAAACTTCATTCTAGACCAGTTAAATTTATAATCTCCTTGTGTTTCAAATGAGAACTAAGGTTGAGACCAGGGTAATAAACACTCCATAAAGTTTTTTTTCTAATTTAAAATGGTGTAATTCTAGTATTTTAACTTATTGCTATAGTTTTTGCTTGTCGCAATTTAAGATTGCTGTGTTTTTTAATCTAACAGTTTTTCTTCCTTCTAAGTTCTAGTAAGAAAATGTTATTGTAGAAGCATATAGACAGACACTTGTAAAAATGATTTCAAAGCACCCATCACACACTTATGGAATACAGCTATGTATAAGATCTTTTCCTGTGTAATGAGTAGAACAAAATCCTTGTTTTCAAGGAACTCACAGTCTAATAGGGAAACAGCCCCAAACCAAATATACTGTAATATGGCAAGAAGAGTGAAGGAGATATACACATTGAGTGTGTCAGTTTTGGAACCTTCTACAGAACAATAATGCCATGACCTACACCTTAAAATCTTAGCAAAAAGAATCTCAAAGACTTTTTTTTTTTCAGAGAAGTAGTGGGTCAATTTTATCCACATATGAATATAAACAATTCAGCCCATCTGAGCTGTGAATGCAGGTTGCTTGGCAACAGCTTTTACAGTTGTGTTATTTGCTCTGAAATGAGAGGAGCTGGTACTTTTCTCTTTAAAACAAAAGAATATTAATAACAGCAATAATGGTGGGTATTTATAAGCCTTTTGTGTAAAATGTAAGAACTGCATAATATTTTAGTTCATGCATGCTTTGGAGTCAAAGTTAGGCAGTTTTTGGAAAAGTAAGAAGGTTGAGGGAGAATCTTATAGTCTAATACAATCATGAATGGAGTATCCAACAGTCAGCTCATCTGGTTTCATGAATCCAATGTGCATTTATCAAGAATATTTTTTTACACTTAACCTTCTCTATACATAGCATTTTATGAAAAGTGGAGAAATACAAGGCTGTATGGTAGGGAAAGAGAACAATGTGTCAAATGTATACTAAAATATTTCATCAAATTCCTAAATTTTTCCTATTGACTTTACCTTAAAGATCTCCCAGTCACAGCTGTACCACCACAGAAAAAGCAATGGCCAGTAACAGGGAAAAAATGTTCTACCTCCTAGTAGGGATAATTAAGGATATAAAACTTACTCAAAACCACTTCTAACTTATAAAGAAATTTTTCTACCACGATATCTCAGTAACTATAGTAGAAAAAATATCCAGTGAAGGGTGGATATTTTTTTTTCGTCATTAAAAATTTTTTTAGATCAGAAAGCAAAATACCAGTCATACCACATGTCTACAACTTCCTGTAAAAACCCAGCTCCAAAGATAGAAGCAGCTTCTTTATTCCCTACTGGTATAAAATATGGCAGCTAATTTATTCTAGAGCATTGGATCCTTTTGGAGAGAGGTAAGTGATTTAAATATAAAATGTATAACAATCATGAATGTAAACCAATGTCTTTTTAAAAATATTGTTGTCATCTTGCAGTTCTCACAAAAATTACCCCAATTTCAAGGTCCTATCCATCTTTCATTTATTTATTAGCTCTACATGTTGATATATTAGTAAAATCAAATGGCAGAAAACAATTTTGGATACTGAAAAATGTTTTCTGTGTTGTGTTTGTCATTTTGCTTGTTACTGATCAGACAGACGGGATCTAACTTGTCACAGCAAGCTCCAGCAAAAAACAGGAAACACACACACAAAACGTTGGATGTCAATGAAGTTATGAGTCCATTAGTTAGTAGTTGTGATTTGTAATCTGAGGTCATTGTGACAGTTCGTATCTGGAGGTAAGTGTCATATTAGAAACAATTTATTCCAAATGCTTTCGGACATATATGTTTAGTGCCCAACATAGCCAGCTACACAAATCTTCAGTATGTGGTCTGAGCTCATTCTCTTATAAAACAATGTGATTGCATCAACCTTGGACATTCAATCATATGAGCATGGCTTTACATGCCTGAGAGGATGTAGAGATTGCCACTGCCCAGTATCATTTGCTTGCTTGCCATGATACCAATCAACCCTCATTAATCCATTCACAAAGAAATGTATGCGTCATTGATTCCTATATACCAGGAAGGGGTAAGAGGGGACAGTCCTCCCTTTGTCTAAAATATCAGCTTCTCTGGAGAGGGCAGTGTGCTATAAAAAAGAATATTCACCAAGATGCTATAATTAACATTTTGATAACAAACTGAAGTAAACTCTTTCTCAATACAAACTGAGGCATAATAAAATGATTTAAGAGTTCTATAAAATCTAGCCTTTACTTTCTACATATCAGTGACTTTCAGTGATGTGTGTTAGAGATTCCAAGGGAGTAAGAATTATAATTCTCAATAAAAAGCAGCAGGAATTCACCTTCTGCTTGGAAAGTAGAAAGTTGAAACTAGTGTCACTTCCCCTACATTAAAAAAAAACACACACACACACACACACGCGCAGAAAAAAAAAAAATCTCAAAAAATCATTTTTCTTGAATCATAAGATAGCAATCACAAACTAAGCATACATATACCTAAAATTTCATACCCAGTAAAAATATATTTCAAAAATAAAATACAAAGATTTTTCTCTGGGGAAAAAGAAAAGAGAGAGAGCCTGTAGACCTGCAGTGCAATGTTAAACATAGTTCTTTAGGTAGAGGAATATGATAACTGAGAGAAATTTGGATCTATTTTTTTTTTAAATTAGGAGAACTAGTAATAAAAATAAACATTAACTTCACTTTTATTATTTTATTTTTTAAAAATAACTTCATTAAAGCAAAAATAATTATGATGAATTTATAAAATATAATAAATTTATGACAAAAATGATACAAAGTACAGGAGGAAGAAATTGGGAATGTACTGTTATTTTGTTCTTACACTACATACGATGTAGCATAAATGAATGTAGCAAACCTAAGGACAATTACAAAAATATTTCACATAGATATAAAAATAAAACAATAGAAGAGATAAAGGGATTATTTAAATTCTCAATCCAAAAGAAAGAAGAAAAATAGAAGAAAAAGAACAAGCAAAGCAAATAGAAACTAAGAATATGGCAAACGTTAAAACAATTATATCAATGATTACAATGGTCTAAACAAACTTATTAAAAGAAAAGAGAATGTTAGGTTGGATATAAAAGCAAGACCCCACTGTATGCTATCTATAAGAAACTTACTTTAAGTGCAAAAACATAAAAAATTAAAAGTAAAAGAATAAAAAGAATCAACCAAAGTGTTCATTAATATATAAATGGATAAACAGAATGTGGTAGACCCATGCATAAAATATTATGCATTCATAAGAGGAGTAACGTACTATTGAAAAGAAGAAGTTACAACATGCTTGAACCTTGAAAACATGCTAAATGAAAGAAGCCAAACATAATGGGCAGTGACTACTAATGAGTGGGTGGTTTTATTTTGAGTTGATGAAAAATATTTTGAAATTAAGAGAGTGGTGATAGTTACACAACTCTATAAATGTCCTAAAAACATTCAATTTTACACTTTAAAAAAATAAATTTCATAGTGCAGTCTACAAATTATATTTTAATACAGCTGTTACAAAAAATAAAATAATAAGTAATTGAAAATACTAATAAAAAAGAATGCTGAGTTGTCTACATAAATTACCACACAATCACATAAAGAGCAACATTCCATATAATAAAATAATTAATCCAAAAAGAAGATGTAACAAACTTATACATGTATACACCTAACAAGTCACAAAATACATAAAGCAAAGAACTTTCAAAATTAAAAGAAGAAAATTCACAGTCATAGTCAGAAACTTCCTACTCCTTTCTTAATAAATAATAGAAAGCGTAAGAAGAAAACTAGAGAGGATATGGGAGACCAGAACTTTATTATGAACCAACTTGATCTAGTTGACATTTTTATTGCACCCGACTATACCAGGATACACAATTATTTTAAGTGCACATAGAACATACTGAACCATAAATAAACTGTATTCTAAGTCATAAACAAATCACAGAAAATTTAAAAGAATTACAATTATATAAAGCATGTTCTTGGGTTATAATTAAAATAAACTAGAAATCAATAACAGAAGCGTATCTGGAAAATGTCTCAAATATTTTTAAATTAAATAACGTTTTTTAAATAACTCATGAATCAGAGGAAATCAGAAGAGAAATGGGAATATATTTTGGCTTGAGTGAAGAAGAAAACATGGCATACTAAAATTCATAGGACACAGAAAATGCTACAGCACTAAATGTTCAGCAATCAGCTCTCTGAAAAACAAAGTCTTGATTTGCAGTATTTGCCAATTTCCATGATGTAAATATTCCCATCATGGTTAACATCACAGAAAATGAAGTTAGGAACAGATGTAACAATCAGTTCTTATAAGCTAGTATAAGCCAAATTCGACATACTACTGGATGCAGCTAAAGGAGCGCTTAGAGGGATATTTATAGTATTAGATGTTTGTGATAGGAAAGAAGATTTCAAATCGATGATCTAATATTGCAGCTTAAGAAAATACAACAAGAGCAAATTGAACCAGGGTAATCAGAAGGAAGAAAATAATTTAGATAAAATTAGAAATCAATGAAATTGAGGACAGCAAAAATTGTAAGGAAAATAAGCCATAAGCTGTTTCTTTGGAAAACACAATATAATTGATAACCATATAGCCACATTGAGAGAAGATATAAAAATGCAATCACCAGGAACTAAAAAGGAGGCATAACTCTACAGACTCTACAGACATAGACTCTACAGACATCAAAAGGGGATGCTCTGAATAACCCTATACCTATGAATTGGAAAACTTCTATGAAGTGGACTAAGTCCCTGAATGACAATTTTGACTAAATTATGGCAGCCCTAGCAAAATAATACAGACAGAAACTGCCAAAGCTCATTTAACAGATAACTAAGCTGTCTAATCCCTATTAAAGTAGTTGACTTAATAAACTTCCAATAAAGAAAAACCCATGAATTTTATCAAACATTTAAGTAGAAAATATTGACTATATTCTAAGTCATAAACAAATCATAGAAAATTTAAAAGAATTAAAATTATATAAAGCATGTTCTTGGGTTATAACTCTATAATTCACTTATAATGTGAACATTTTATAAGGGAATAGTTTCTAATTCACTTTATGATGCCAGGAGTACCTTGACAGCAAAAACAGACAAAGGCATTAAAACAAAATTATAGACCAATTTCTCTCATAAATATAGATGCAAAACCACAATAAAATACCAACAAATACACACCAAGAATATATTAAAAAGATAATATTTTATGGTCAAAGTTGAGTATACTCTAAAAATGTAAGGCTGATTCAACATTCAAATATTGGTTAGCGTAATTCACCGTAACAACAAACAAAATAGAAAAATATACATAATCATTTCCATAGATGTAGAAAAAAAAGAGTTCAACAAAATTCAACACCAGCACATGGAAAAAGCTCTTAAGAAACTAAGAGAGGGTAACTTTTTCAACCTGATAAATGGTATATGTATGTAAAACAACCACAATTAATATATTTAATAATAAAAACTGAAAATCTGTCATTTTTTTATATCTAGCATTTCCATTTGATTTGTTTAGAGTTTTCATGTCTTTGTTGAAATTATCTACCAGTTCCCCCAAGATTAGAAACAAGATCAGGTTGTCCACTCTCACCACTCCTATTCAATATAGTAACTGGAAGTTCCAGCCAGAGGAATCTGACTTGGCAATGCTATTGGAAAGACACACAAAATGATGTCCTTGAAACAATTTTTTTGGCATGTCAGCAGATTAGCAGGAAATAACTTATGCAAACTGCTGAAAACAATCTCTCAGCCACTTTTCAATCTGGTGATTCCATTCACATTAGATCTCATAAATGCATACCATAAAGCTTCACTATAAGCATTGTCTCAAAGATTCCTGCTCATTCATTTATTCCTGAGAGAAACTGATATGTTGCTTTGAGGTTCTAATGTCATATTACTAAGCAGAAAGGTTATAGAATTGTAGGTAAGACTATGTGCTCTGGAACAAGTCTGCCTGGGTTCAAATCCTACCTTCTATACTTATATGATCTTAGGTATAGTACCAAATGTATAGGGTTGTTGTATTAAATAAATTTATTCATTTAACGCACTTACTACACTGGGTTTTGTATACTGTAAACACTCAACAAATGGTAGTTATTTTTATTAGAAATGTGGCTATTTTTGTAGGCATTATGCCTACAACATTTTGCCTCCTCCCATTATTTTTGGAGAATACTATGCTGAAGGATTTCCCAGACATAACAGATTAATGGAATAAAGGAGCTAGGAGACATCTTAGACTTTTATTATATTTTTCGAATACTGAGGAATTCTTTATTCTAAAGCAATTTTGAAGAGAACCTATTGGTTCTCTGAATATGACTTTGCTTATACTTTGCAAAACAGTAGAGAGAAAATTAAGTTCCATGGCACTTCCCAATCACACCCTCTCTCACTCTGCTCTCTTTCACCAGCCGAGAGGGGCTTCTTTGAATCCCTAAGGCTCAAGAGGCACAAGTCACTGATCTAGTATGAAAATCATCACTAGCCTCATTTTTTATTTTATAAATAAGGACACTTGTACCCAGAGAAGTTAGCCTGTGCTGCACCATTCAGAACATTAGAGGTTCATTCAAAATTATAATTGCTCCTGAGGAAACTTTTTTTACATGATCTGGTACCTAGATTCAAATTTTCCTCAATATGCAGCTTAATATATAAAGGTTTACATAGAATTGTTAAATACTTAATCAGTCAAAGTTTTTGGCGGCAAGCAACAGAATCCTATCTGCTAAACTAAGCAGAGAAGTGTTTTATTTAATCATTTGGTGGCTCGCATATTAACAAAACTTTAGAAACAGCCCCAAGAATAGGCTGAAGTCAAAGAAGGCCAGACTAGTCATTCACCAGAACGGTCCATTTCAATTCTCTGCCACCACCCTCACTAGTCACTACCTAACCTTCAACTGTTGGAGCCAGAGAGCAGGTTTACTGTAATAGAAGGTGGAACCCTGCCTCCCTTCAAGACTCCAATGAATACAAAATGTCTATTATAAATATCTCTTATAAAAGGATATGTAATAGGTTTAATTATAATTTTAAAAATTCTTTCAGTTAGGCTATAAGATTGTCTAGCAAAGATTGGTCCATGTGAATTTATATAATGAAAAATTTTATGAATCTGAAATTATCCCTACATTGCTCATCCTTGAAAATGTATCTCCATAATTATATATTAGAGTCACAGGAACACAACTTTAAAAAACTAAAAGTAAAATTTTAGAATTGATCTTCTCCTACTTATTAAAATGTATGTATCTCCTCCAAGGACTAACATGGATAAACTTACAATGACAAGACGTTTGTAGGCTTTCTACACACTCACTCCTACACTAAAATCTCTTTTCCCAACTTCTAAATAATGAATAAGTTTTCTAGATTGATAGATAAAAATGTATGTATTCTAGCCATAAACAAAAATATTTACTAGAGTCCAAGAGGAGAGAAATTAAGTATTAATGGAACAAGGATAGGATTTGGGCTTGGCACAAATATTAAATTTAGATGCTGTGTTTATATATGATGTAATTGAATAAAAAGACAAATCAGAGAAACTACAGGAATCAATAGTTCATATGCTTGGTAGCCTGTAAAAACTCAGACATCTAAAAAGAGTCTTTGACAGAGTATAGATTGCAGCGAACTCAGGATTGAGTTCTTTTATACATACCTATAATGCAATTTATCTATGTTGTCAGCTGAAGGAGAGCTGTACTCTTTAGGGTTACAACTGTCACTCTACTGTTCGAGTTTAATAAACAAATGTAGGTTCCTGATTGAATACCAATCCTCTTCGGCAAAAGTATGGCCAAAAATGTGATGCAAGAAGGACCAAACATTTGGGGTTTTAATCAATAGTTGATAAGTGCTTTGTAGATGTATATGAGGACCTAAAACTTTTTAGTTTACCATACACAAGATAAATATCAGAGAAATTTTTGGTTTTTTTAAATTCTTGGTCTCAGTTAACAAAAAAGTGAAAAAAAAATCTCTAAGAAGTAGAGTTTTTCATAGTCTCATGAGCACATAAGGAAGCGCTCTAAAACAGTATGAAATGTTGTACCAAATAAAATATCCAGTAACTTCAAATTAAATGACAATGCACAACTTCTTTGTATAATGATTTCAGTTTGAATGCAATAGATATTTGGTTGTGCTTTCTTCTGCACAGACTCCTTCTCTTCAAAATAAAAGAATTTCCCACCATTTAAAAGAGGCTGCCCATATTTGTGTCCTTTTACATAAAGTTATGATTGCAAATCACCTAATCATCATATCTGGTCATTCGATACATTTTATTGCTGAGATTGGCCCCAGTGAAACATTGATAAATTGGTAATATATTAAGCTTGCATGGATTGGGCCATATTTAGTTGATGATATCTCTGTGGTCTCTTCTATGATTTGTTAGTTCCTAGTTACTAAATAAGAAATTGAAGATATACCAATTAATGCAATGAATACCTTTTAAAAAAATATTGTCATAAAACTATTCTATACAATACTGTAATGGTGAATACATGTCATTACATATTTGTCGAAAAACATAGATGCATAACATCAACGTACAACTCATAGAATGGACAACCGTAAAGCAAACAATGGACTTTGGTAATAATAATGTGTCAACGTAGGTTCATCTATTGTAACAAATATACCACTCTAATGTAGGTATATTTCAATATGTCATTATTTGTTAATATATATGATGATATGTAGAGAGTGAGGAAGGCTGTGCTTTAGAGTTGGGGGACAGAAGAGATATGAAAACTGTGTTTTTTATTCAATTTTTCCATGAACATAAATCTCCTCTAAAAAATAAAGTCTAATTAAAATAGAAAACATATTGTTCCAAGTGAAACAAAATATAATGTTGATCAGTACAGACAATTACACCTGAGCATTGCTTTGTCTTCATAGAAGATATCATCTTACTAATTCTTACCCCTGCTGTTTTTTTGCAGAGAAGTATGGTAAATGGATCTTACAAAATTCCTAATCAGGTAATCAATTTGTGACTTAAAGATAATAATGTAATAATCATGAGATTTGGATTCAGAAAGCCTTGGTATCACATCCAAGTTCCTTTATTTGCTAATTTTGTGACCTTAGACAAAGAACTTCTCTAAGTCTTCATTTTCTCATTTATAAAATGAAACTATTGATATCTGCTCAGAAGATTACTAGAAGAATTAAGTTAAATAATGTATTAAGGCACTTAGTATAGTGTCTGGTATATTGTAATTGTTCAATAAATGATAAACAACATTGTTATTGTTATTAGATGTGAAGATGAAATACATAAATGTGCCTAACTATAATTGGTGGCTACCACAATGCTTTTGACAAGGAAAAAATAAAATTCGACAGTCAATACAGACTTTAAATCTATCTACATAATATTTTATGACTTTACTGTCTCATGTGACTTTTGTCATATTTTAAATTACTTATGTTATTGGTCTGATATTTGACCAGACTCTGGAATCTGTGAAGATTGGAAAGACTGTAATGAGACTGTGGGTACTAAGCTGATAACCCCTTCAGGAGTCACAGATCAGTTAGTCCTTCTATAATCCCACTGCAGAAGCCTGTCTTGACTATCCTCGGACCCCACTGTGACAGCAGAGACAGAAGTAGAATTCTTCCCATGATATATGTTGAAGGACATCCACTGAACAAGTCTTTGGAACTGTGGTAACTGCTACTGTTTTCCCTACTGCTATTTGCTTTTCTGTACGGCATGGTATTGTTTAGGTTTTGATAAGTTTGCAAGTATTATTACTCTTCCTATAGTATAGTTTTATGAATCAAGAACAGAAGTGGTCAATTCATACTCGCAGCATTAAATAATCCCACTGCCAAGGTTTTTTTCCTATCTGTGTGCAAAGAGTGCTACTCAGCCCAAATAGGTGGAATTTAATGCTTACCAATGGTAATTATGCCATAAACTGTGAAATTCTCCTTGATATAACATAAAAGAACTGCTTAGGGCTTTCCAGCTGCTCACTCATGGTATGTAGAAAACCTGAGGTTTTTATTTTTTTATTTAAAAAAAGAACTTATTTACTACAAAACACTTTTTTTCTAGAAATTCAAAGGTTTTCCTGCTCTACTAGAAAGAGGGCCACTTTTTTTCAAAAAGTCAATGACTAAAAGGATGTCTATACAACCAGTCCCAATTGCCATATGACAAAAAAATTAAAATATTTGTCTTTTAAAAAAAATTTTCGCATACCTTTTAACAAACCAAAATAGATTTGCCAAAAAATTAGTCTTTAAATTTGATTTTATGGAACTGTATCTTTTTACATAGAACTTAAGTTGATAACCAATTTACTATTCTTTGGGGGGTCAACTTAATTTTAAATTCAAAGTAAATATGTGTATATAATTATACTTATTATTAATACTACTGTTGGCCTTTATTCCTGTAGTGAAGAACTCCAAATAACTGGACCCATCTCTTGAAGTCATCTTGGCAGTAATGTTTAGTGGCTATCTTCTCGGTGGAAAATCACCAGGTGAAAAATTTGTAGTGGATGTGAATGGTGAAGGAATGGGGATATGAAAAACAATTTAGGTCATTTTACATGAATTAACTGAAGAATCCAAAAGAGCAGACTTTGGACTAGTTTTGTTCTAGTGACTAAAAGGTGATATGAAAACTCTAGTTTCTTTCCATTTCTTTTGTTTTTCACAGTATCATTACCATTTGACCTAGTCTTTCCTAAGATTCACTATGCCTACCAATAAGTACTAGAGCTACATGTTCCCTCAATTTGTGTCCATCAGGAAGAGAGACTATCACTCTAAATTGCGTCTGGAAAGGAGAAAGTGCTTTCCCCAGAAATCAAAACCAAACTTTTTATTTTGCCTTATTGACCCAAATTTTGTTTCATATCCCTATCTCTGAGACAATCACAAAGCTAGGAAGTGACTTTACTGACTGGTTTAAGTGAATCAGGATTTGCCCTTGGTGCTCAAGATGGAGCATTCCTACCCAACTCGCATTTCCCCCAAATATTTAGAACCGAGTTATCATGAAGGCATTCGGAAGCAAACAAAGGTGTGTTCCAGGTTATAACAAGATATAAGACAGACATCTGGCCGAATCATTTTAGACAAAGGAAGAGAATTTATCTGGTTGTTCAGATTTGCCACTGCTCATTTATACTAACATGTTGTATGGTCGAAAGACTAATCTTTTATTTATTTGTTTTGGTAAGTAAGGTTAACTTTAATTACATATAATTCCTAACATTTTGGTGATCATTCAAATACTCTAATTATACCATTATTTAAGAATGCACTGAGTGCTCACATATAAAAGTTTTATAGTCACGCAAAATTTTATTTCAAATTTTGGATTAACTTATTAGGGTATCATTTAAGGTTTTGTTTGTTTGTTTGTTTGTTTTTTCAAATAAAGAGACTATTAATGGTTACTAAATCAAGATGTTAAAATGGGAAACTCTTTTGTTTCTGAGTGAGATCCCAATCAAATAGATGCCACATACTCCAAGATACCAAATTAAGATCTATGTAGGACTTTAAAAAGAGTTGACTTTGGATGGTGAGCACACAACACAATATACAGATAATGTATTATTGAATCGTACACTTGAAACCTATATAATTTTACTAACTACTGTCGCCCCCAATACATTTAATAATTAATTAGTTAATTAATGAATATAAAAAGTTGTTAAAAAATGTTTTGTTACCCTTATCCTTCTCTCATATCAAGAGTCTGATATGATTGAAGTTGAATTGGCCAGAAAAGACTGAACATCAGAAGAAATACTTCCCTGGAGATTACTATCCTCTGAGTGTCACCCACAACTTTCTGGTCTTTCTCTACAAGAGAGTTCAATCTATGTTCCTGAATCTTGTTAGACACCATGTCTGCACCATCTATTAGGTAAAAAGCTGGAGCCGCCTATGAAGGAGCTGAAACAAGAAAGGAGTATAAAACATGTGTCAAAGGCACAATGACTTCTATGAACCAGACACTGATCATGCAAAAAAAAGAGGCTGGAATTATCCTAGGTCTTCCTAAAGCCAGTACCTAGAGGGCTAAGGAGATGCTAGCAGAGAGAGATTAGAAGTGTACCCTGATGCCCAGGGTTATTATGGAGGAAACAAGTTGGAGAAGATGCATCTTCTGGGGCAGTCCCCATAGAATTTATGGAAGTCTCCAAGATTAAATGTCATCCTTGATCCCTGGTCGCTTTCTAGAATATTGATACTAACTCACAAGTATCAGCCACATAAGACCTTTCACATAAGACCCTCCCTTCCTCCTGTCCCAAGAGGCAGTTATTGGTTGAAGAGGTATCGCTGGCATACCTCTAAGCCATCTAAACACTCTCCAGTCAGAGTGCAGGCTCTTACCTTTATCAGGCTCTCTGTAAAGGAAGGCAGATGCATTCGGCTGCATCAAAATTCAAAAGTTTATTAATTTTAATAAACTGGACTAATTTCATTACTGAACAGAGACTCTTTTGTGATGAGAAATGAATGTGGGACTTTTTATTATCTAAGTTATGAAATCTACCCTGAATAGCATTTAAGGGAAGAAGACAAATTAGTACCTTTAGAGCTATAGAGAAAAATAAGTTGCCTTATGATGGCACCCTCTGAGTTTTGCTCTTTGAACATAAATGGCTATAAGCCCCTCTGTCACTTCGGAGAGAAGCATAGCACTTATTTAGCAAGTTATACTTAGCTCTTTAAAACATTGTTAAGATAGTTTTGCCACTAGGATATATTTTCAGCAGTAATTTGTTGCATTGTTTTTTAAAATATAGTAAATTTCAGCCAATCTTCCCACCCCTACTCTGCTATTTTACTATTGACAAGTCATATTTAGTGGATTTTTTAAACAACTTAGAATAAAGCATTGGGGAAGTGTTATCTGTAACCAATAATTAATTATTCAATATTTATTTGTATTAACAATTTCTAATAGAATGGTTGAATTTTAGCTTGCGTTGGGTGATGACCTCACATCTAGACCAATGAGGTTTCTATGGTAACCCAGTTGGATTTCTGGCAAGCCTAAACTACTTATAAGTAATGAAGATATCAGGGATTTTTTTCACCTTTAAAATGGATCTGCCATAATGTTAGGAATCTACACTAGGCCCTAAGGATGTAACTAAAACTACATCAGAACAATAAGCTATCATCTTCATCATGTTTAAAATGATGAAAACTCATTTATCTGTGGTTGGACAGGGTTATAATGGATGTAACACATATGAAAGGTTGTCATAATGTTCATGTTGTATACAAAGATTGTAACTGTAAGCCTAGAATCACAGTATACTTTGTATTGTGACTTCTTTAATGCGGTATATAAAATAGACTGTTCGACTGGTACTGGAGAGGGTGGTCTCAAAACGATGTGATTGCTTTATCTTTCCACTTCAAGAATTATTTTGTGCAAGTATATTTCAGTGATATTCCTGACAAAAATTGAATTTACAAGGTTGTTCTATAATGATTTTCAATTGTTTCTTTCAGTTAAAGAACAGTTCTTTGCAACTGGGATTTAAAAAAAAATCCTTGTTTATGGTTTCTCTAATACATAACCCAGGGCTAACAGAAGCAAGTTAGAGCTTTCAGATGAAGTCTTGAAACCACTTGTGGTTGGTCACGGGCCTGTGCTACCTTTTCCTGATGCCATGGATGATGTGTGGGGAGCATCATGATGTCCTCCTGGAATTGCTCTTCTCAAAGAAGAGGGTTTATGGAGCCAAGATAAAATCAAGGACATAAAATATGGCTTTTAATATGAAGATTGGAAGTTTTTCCTATAGCTCATTCTTTTTCCTATTAGAGGTTATTTAGATAAGGTGGGCGGGGGCAGTGGTACAGGGAATAGGGAGTCCATTGGTTAAGAAGAGTGCTTGTTCTTAGAGAAATGAATAGTATCGCTGATCTGTAGCTGCTTAGAGTTGGCTCTGCTCTAATGAGAATATGGAAGGACATGAAGGATTCTTGGGGTTTCTACACTGTTTGGCCCTGTTCCTCAAGGAAGGCCAGCAAACTCTAGGCAGAAATAAAGTGCAATTTCTGGTCTTTCTCATCTTTTTCTGGATTCTAATATATACTGTTTCCTCATGTGAAATTTTTTTCTCCACACTCAACATCCCCAACCACTCTGTTTAACTAATTCTTCTTCAGGTATTAGTTTAATGTTACTCTTCAAAGGAGTTTTTATACAGACCTTTTAGTCATGTCATTCAAGCTCATAAACCCCCTTGTTTTCTATGATGATTAATTCTTTGTATCAACTGAAATCAGCTATGGGGTGCCCAGATATTTGATTAAATATATTGATGGGTGCGTCTGTGAGGATGTTTCAGAATGAGATTAATATCTAAATCTGTAGACTGAGTAAAACAGATCATTTTCCCCAGTGTGGGTAGGCCTCATTTAATCCATTGAAGACTAAATAGAATTAAAAGGTCGAGTAAAAAAGAATTCTGTCTGGCTGGCTGTCTGTCTTCAAGTGGGGACATTGGTCTTCTCCTGCCTTTGGACTTGGACTCAGACTGGACTCAGACTGGAACTTACACCATTAATTTTCCTGTTTCTCCAGCTTGCTGACTACAGATCTTGGGATTCTCAGCCTCCAAAACTGTATGAGCAGATTCCTCATAATAAATCAATGTCTCTGTTTCTCTCTCTCTCTCTCTCTCTCTCAATCTCCCTTTCCAAGGCAAGTAGCATCTGTTGCCTGTTATGAGGAGTAGAAGTCTGAACACTTCTGCCTACTGCATCTTGGTATCTGAGTCACCAAAGAAAACACAGAGCAATCAAGCCATGGATGAAATAACACTTTACTCACATAGAGAAGAGACAGAGCAAGATCAGATTAAATAATGGGTGTTGGTTCCCCATGGACAGCAGGTCCGTCCTGGAAGTATGCCAGGACCCCATCCCTCACCACAGGGGACAAATATAGTAGTGGGTTTGGCCAGTTATCGTATGACAAATATGCTTAAGCAGAATAAAAAATTACACTAAGTGTGAAACACAAAAAGATAATAAGTCAGGCACTGGCTGTGAGGACTCTATATTTTGATGAGAAAATGTTCCAGGCCCAAGGCTCATTCTTATGCAGCTGAGAGGGTGTTGAAAGACTGTGTTCGTGAGTTGTATATAAATATCTCCTACTAGTTCTGTTTCTCTGGAGAACCCAGACTAATATGTGTCTTTCTTATAATGTGTAATTACAGACATTACATTTTTAAAATTTTTAAGTACATATTTAATATCTGTTCTACTATTAGGTTGCGAAGACACTGTAGGACTTGATTTTTAAAGAATATTAATTCTCTTCTAACATAGCAGAATGTATAAACATAAATACTCTTTGCCCCTCAAAGGCATCAACTTAAGAGTCTTCACAGTTGTACATAATGGTTTAAGTATCTTTGCACTCTGCCATGAGAATCAGAAGCAAAAATTAACCCATGTCCTTTACTCTGTACATGTCCTTATAAACTACCCAAGTGTTACTCCCTAGTTCACATACCTGCCTTATTCCCTAGAGTAGAGGTCAGCATGCCAGAGCTTGTAGGCCAAAATCCAGCCTAAAGCCTGTTTTCCTATGACCTACAAACTAAGAATCATCTTTAAATAGTTGAAAAAAATGATAAAAAAAAGAAAAAATTGCAATATGTGAAAGTTATATAAAATAATATTTCAATGTCCTTAAAATTGTATTGGACACAATCAGGCTCATTCATTTCATATTGTCTATGACCATGTTTACACTACAACAGTCGAGTAGTTATAAGAGAAACAATATGGCCCACAGTCTAAAATACTTAATGTCTAGTCCTTTTCAGAAAATGTTTTCTGACTCTGGTCTAAAGTCTTTACTAAACTTTGAGTGGCTTTACACTGTTTTCACAAATGTACTCTTCCTCAAGTAGAAATCAAGTAGAACTGGCTTAAATCCCATCAGCAACTCTCCATTGCTTTCATGACACAACTCAGCCTCCTACCAGGTTTCAGCAGCTTTTATGATGCGATGGAGCCCCTTCCTAACTTGCTGGGTCACCTCTCTCCTCTCCCTCCCATGTTCATCTTGGCTCCTACTCTGTGCATATGTTATTCCTTTTGTCTATGACTCTCCGCACTTCATCCCAACTCTGACTTGCCTGGCCATATGATTCTCATACTTCAAGTGGCACCTTAGGTACCATTCGATCCAGAGATCTTCTCCAAGACCCCCAGTCTAAGCTAAATGTACCTTCTATGTATACTCTTAAACCTTGACCTTCCCTTTGCTGGTAACTTTATGAGGATAGGGATAGTATCTGCCTTTTTTATCATAATTTTTAGCAAGTGCCATTTGGGAGGATCTCCATATATCTACAGAAAGAAAGAAAAATAGAAAGGAAGTTTGTTGAGAAGAAGGAAAAAGGGGGGAAATATTTGTTTTAATAAAGATACTAAAAAAAAAATGTTCAGCAGTTTCTGAATTGCTTCTAAATAGTTAAACCTATAGGCTATAAATTGTAGAAAACAGAAAAAAAATCATAACTTTATGTTAAACTAAATTTTAACATAAAACTTTAGGGCATATACACAGACGAAGTCACATACACTAACACAGGTAAAGACTTCACAGACTAAAGTTTTAGTGAAAAAAAATTTAAATAGCGAACTCTGACAGTCTTTCTGATAGCACATTAAAATTCAGCAATGTGAAAAACTTCACTAAAAAGAAAGTGATTTTAGCACTAGACCTGATAGTACACGTTCAATTAATTACACATCTCATTTCAGGTGAGAGAATTCAAGATCAAAGCAAATGATTTAATGAAGTACTGTGGGTCTATGTTACTTTCTCTTCCTAATACAGTTATTTGAATTTTATTAGCTTCTTATCTCAAGATGATTTTAAATGTATCCAAAAATTTAAATGCAGCATCTATTATATATGGATATATGTAAGATACAAATATGAATGTATACTTAGAATATGTTAATATATTATATAATTTTATTATAATTATATATAGTATTATGTTTTTTCTTAAGTTCTTGAAACCGTCCTTGTTCATATGTCACCTACACACTCCTGTATGTGTGTGCACATTCATGCACACGCACAGCGCATACACACACACACACACACACACAAGAAAAACAACCACAACAAACTTCATTTGCATGAAAGTATTTGTTAACAGAGTAGAATTTATTCAAGTTTTAGCAAGGGAGATGGAGAAGATTTAAAAACATCTTTCCCCAAAAATACCCTATCCCACGATTAATTTGAATTTCTCTTCTCTTTAGATTATTGTTAATAATTTATTTTACGAAGATTTTATAAGATATATTTATCCATTGTACACACGTAAAATTGAACAAACATTTTACAAAGAAATACTTAATCTTTACTATGTGTAATGCTAATATTCCTAAAAACAATACTCAATCTTTACTATATGTTATGCACTGATATTTGTTATTCTATTCTCATCTGTTAATTTTTTATGGCTGGTCACCATCCATTAATTGAGTCTATAACCCATTCATGGCATTTGATCTATAGTTTGAAAAACACTGCTCCAGGCTGTCCCTAGACAGACCATTCTACCTTGTGTCTCATTTATTCTTTATTTTTCAGAGTCGCTCTCTTTTTTTGCATAAAATTTGAGCTTAAGTTCTACCTGAGACTCCGGTCTTATTCCCTTAGAAGCTTTGATGTGATACATATGTACAATGGAATATTATTCAGCCATAAGAAAAGGTGAAATACTGCCATTTGCAACAACATGGATAAATCTTTAGATAATCATGCTAAATGAAATAAGTCAGATGGAATAAGTTGAGAACCATATGAGTTCACTCATATGTGGGATATAAACCTGAAAGCAACAAACAAACAAGACAAAGAAACAAAAACTCATAGACACAGACAACAGTTTAGTGGTTACCAAAAAGAAAGGGGGTTGGGGAGGTAGCTAAAGATAAGGGGGTCAAATATATGGTGACGGAAGATTTGACTTTGAGTGGTGAACACACAATGCAATATACAGATGATGCATTATTGAACTGTATACTTGAAACCTATATAATTTTACTAACCAATGTCACCCCAATAAATTTAATTAAAAAAAAACCATAGACACTCCTCAGCAAAGCCAGCATCTTGCTACAAAGACATTCTCATATCAGCTGCTATGAAGATAACATATTCTCTTTATCCTCACATATTTAAAATATTCCCATGAGCAAAAACTTTGCTTAACAAAATGCCTTCTACTTTAAAAAAAATTATACTTCAAACCTATCCACCCAGATTCTGATTTGAGTGCTATTTCTTAAAGCAAATATATTTGATCATATCATTTCAAACTCTAAATGGAAAATGAGTGCAAAGAAAAACTAAAGCTTTTAAAAATAGCCAAGGCTTGAGCAATCAAGAGAACTGGAGAAAACAGAAGTCACAAAATCATTTCTAAAACATAATGTAATTTGGCTCTTCAAAGACAGAGAAATCGGGCAAACTGTGGGTAGGTGGCTCCATATCTTTCCACTAAAGAAATGAGAAAAGAACAGATTTAACTGATTGTAGCTATGAGATGTTGTCCTTAAATATTATTTCTAGAAAGATATGTTACAATCATACTTATGAAAGGAAGCTTGTCTCAGTTTCACTTGTTTTTAATTACTAAATTTACCTAGTGAGCCTTCATAAATTGACACACAATGTCTTAGCAAAAGGTAGCGTGTTACATCTGCAATTGTGAATGTTTTCAATGATGCCGATGTTGTACGGCAGGTATATTCTACCACCTGTATAATTAAAGCAGAATCTGGATCCTTTCAGGTTCATTCTTCTGAGTTATTTATGTTTTATTCAGCAAGGGACTAATTTATTTATGTCTGTTCTTCTGATACTAACTGATTTTGTCAGAATCTTGCAAGCACACCACTGGTCTATACATCATTTATGATTTCTCAGAGTTTCCTACGTAAAGACTCCATACTCATGAATCAGTGCCAAGGCACTTGCTTCAGAGAACATTTTTATTCCTAATATTTTAAAAGTAGTATTTTGAATTGACAGATGACTTTCTGCTTTAAATATTATCATACACATAAAAAGGAGTCGTGTCTATAATTACCTAAGAAGTCCATCCAGGGTACTGGAAGGCATAGCTAAGGAATATATAGGCTGGACTTTATTCTCAAGATCTTACAATCTAACAGAAACTAGAAAATTGTGGAGTAAGCTTACCTGGGCTAGAAAATGATGCTGTTTCCCATTAACTGAGTCTATTCACTATCTCACCACCACAATGAGAAATAGTTCAGTTTGGGTGAGTAAGAGTTTAGGTTGTGAAGTGGCTGGGGACCTCGACAAACTACTGAACTCTCTAAACTCGATAATTTTTCAATCTCTAAAATGGAAATTTTAATGGTGCTGACTCACACCATTATAATGATGATAAATATGTATCATAATGAAATAAGATATGTATAGCAAAATAGTTGGCAAATGTATATGATAAAAGAATTTTTGTATTATTACAGTACAGCTTGTCTGCCTTAAAAAAATCTATTCTTCCTTTAAGAATCACCTTCTTAAAGTTTAAAAGTCACCTTCTCTATGAAGCTTTCACCTTGCAAATATTCCTCTAGTCATAATACAAAACTTTTGTTTTGTATTATGATTATTGGAAATGTAGCTATCTCTTCATATAGATTGTGCACTCCTTTAAGGTAGAGGTCATATTGTAGTTAATATTACATTTCTGTACCCTGCTACAGTGTTTGCATATAATAGGTACTTATATTCTCTTCCGGATTTAATAAAAGAATGACTCTGTTGTTTGCATGAGCTGTCTCTTACTTTAAAAGTTATGACAGCACAATAAATATTAATGACCTTTCATGACAGGTCATGCCATTATCTAGTTGCTCAGATGAATGTTTAAAATATTAGTAACTGAGAATGTCTTAAAATACTAGTAATCAGTAATTGCACCGGTGCTAATGCTTGTGAATTATGATTTTATTTGTAAGCATAACAATGTGATCAGTTGAGAAGGATTCACTAAGTCATGTTTGTAAAGTTTTGTGTCACGGTACCAACCTGTTTCTGAAGTCTGGAAATTGGATTACCTAACTGTTATTAGTATTGTGACACAAATAAACACAGACGTTAACTAGTCATCAGATGGATAACAACAAATAACTGTTGTTAAGAAGGGTTATAATATTAACTACGACGCTGAAAAAAGCCATCACGTATTAGCTCTTAAATCAGGGAACATTCAACTCATTTTGAATTCAAATAACTATCAAAAAAGTATCATCCCAACTCACCAAAGGCTTTAAGATGAAGATTCTGAATAGAATGCTCTGAAGACATCTTGATTAGTGAAGTCAATGTGCCCATAGAAAGTACTGTTCCCTCGGTGAAAAATTTGGCAATGAACAAGCTACCATTTCATAGCCACCTGTAGAGATTTTCACCAAGAATATCCACAAAATTAACTTATTCAAGTAGTTATTCTGTGTGTCACAATGAATGAGAGGTTTTCATTACTTTACTGTCCCCTCCCTTACTTCTCTGGCCTGTGGTTCACTTGCACTCTTTCAATATAAGAACCCGTATCATAGGTCATTGCAGGTAGTTGCCTTCTAAACTGCAGCATTGAGCCCCACAAGACTCCCTAGTCTTATTCATTTTTTATAAGCACTGTCCGGCACAGTACCTGATAGATAAAAATAGCTCTTCAATAAATGATTGTTGATCAGAATATCTAGACTTTCCAGCACCAAGTCTTCTCTAGCTTTACAGTGCTATAGAATCTGGGAAAATGCCTTAGAAACTAAAATCAAGTGGGCTACTTGTCTGGATACCATGTTGCTGAGAAAACAGGTGGCCTCCAGCAGGTGGTGCTTAATTGGGAGAGGTTTCTTAAAACATTACACTGCCATTGAAATGTTCTCAACAATGTAGTGAGTGACAACTTGACTAAAGTGTGTGAAGCAGCTCATGAGGGTACAGTAACTCTGCTGCGAATGTTTTACAGCTTAGAGGAACAGTCTCTTCCATGTCAAAGGCTGCAGCTTCAAGCCACAGTTTCCATTAGTCTCAGTTTTTCTTCCACTGTTAAATTGTCTAGCCAGCTTTAATAATCCGCTTGAAGAGAGGTAGTCAACAGAAGAATATCCTTTCACTGGAGGCCAGGGAAGACTGAAATTTAGATCAAGCTGTTGACATGGCAACAAAAGCTTTCGCCATTCAAAAGAAGATTACAATGTAGACCAGATGATTTCAAGTGGCATTTTCGAGACAAGAATGTTTGATGTTATTATCAAAGTAGCAGCATACTACGTTTTTTTATGCCACTAAATTATCCGCTTTAGGTTCATAAATAGCTATGTTTATGGATACAAGTTTATTAAAAATTAAATTTATAAAGAAAGAAAAAAACATTAAAATTCTTAATGGTGGTAGGTATATTCCTGATTTTCAGTCTCAAGAGTTGGTTATGTTTACCTAAAAAGATAAAACAATTTTAAGGCACAATGGTATTTACACTTTTCATTTGGACAAATCTAATACATACTAGAGTCAGATTTATAAAATGGTATTGAAATAATTTTTCCATAATATATAGGATGGGGACTTATTATGAAACACAGCTTATTATGCTGTGTTTCAGAAAAACATACAACTAGATAAAGGCAGAAATGGTAGTTTGAGTGAACTGAACACTCCATATAGAAGCACTATTATAAAATGGGACTATTTTAGCCCAACTACATATGCTATAAGGTGGAACTCTGGATTAGCAGTTACAATATCCTTTCAGATCAAGGCAAAACACAAGCTGCCACCATGATGTGTTCCCACCTCAGTTCCTCTGTCTCCTACCAACTCTGTGCTGGAACTCATTCAGGTCTGTCTCTACCATGAATACCATGTTCTTTGTTGCCTCTCCCCTGCCTTTCTTCATGCTCATTCTCAGACTGGTAATTTCTCCCTAGATCTCACCTGCTTCTCTCCCTGGTTAAGTCCAACCCATGCTTCAAAATCAGGATCTAATTCATATTTTCTCTCTCTCTCTCTCTCTCTCTCTCTCTCTCTCTCTCTCTCTCTCTCTCTCTCTCTCTCTCTCTCTCT
>NW_024352149.1:2743728-2878231 GCF_902729225.1 Pteropus medius
TTCTGTATATTCAAAAAAGTAGTTATTACTTTATTCTCCTATAGCACTTTGGACATGACTTCATTAGGTTGCTCATACACTGCATTGCAACTTAGCCTGCCCCACCCCACTACTTAACTTTGAGTTCTCTGAGGACACTGACCTCCTCTTTGTTTTGGGGCTCAATACATGGTTGTTAAGTAAAAGAAAGGACTGAATAAGGTTTGACTATATCAAATTCCAGAAATATTGAAATATGCAGCCCTTGGAAAATGCCTAGAAATAACACCATCAGTGTAATGTGAGTGTGTGGACTGCCCCAGATGAGAGCCAAGGTCCAGCCAGAGTCCCCTTCCTGCCTGTGTATACCAACCATGACCTGAGCACTGGGAGTCTCCATGGATTCCTTCCAAGAGCTTTCACAATTAATCCAAATGGGGGCTGACTCTTTTAAACTCTAGGATCTCTCCAAGATGCAGCTCATCACAGCACAGATGCAGCTGGGCAGGCCCAGAATCTTCCCAGCAAAAAGGACTCTCACCACCACACTCTGGACTTCATGATCACCTTGCAGTTACTCATCGCTGAAACCAGACATATAGATGCTCCACTTTATGATTGCAATCTCCTATCTTTTCTGCTTTCCTCAGTTACTTCTAGAACGTTAATTCTACTGCATCAAGATGGCACATTCTTTTATTCCTACCTTTGTTCTCAATCCATTTCTTCACTTCTTGCCTTATCTAAATTAGAGTCTTAAACTCCCTACTGCTTTGTGGTCTTTCAAAAGTGTCAAACCCTAACTCTAGAAGAATTCAATGTATGGAAAAATCCCAAACCAGTCCAATGAAACACCAAGCAGTAACTTAGAGAGAAAGGAGAACTCAGGTTTATTATGCACGGTCCCAGAGGAGCTTATGCTCTGAAGATCTGAGCAGTGGGCTCAGCTGCAACATTTCTAATATACCAGAATTTTTACACAAGCTAATTGGTCAGTTTGAACTCAAACGATTCCATGGAGGGCTGCCATGGAGACTACAAGCAGTAACATTGGTAAGGGCCGGAGCTGTCTGGGCTGCGGACAGATACAAATTGGTACAGAAAGCAGGAGCTGTTAGAGGTACAAACAATACAAACAGTTACATTTGTTGAGCAAAAGGCAAGTAAGATAAGGTGCAAAAGAGCTCTGCAGTGAGTTCCTACATGCAACAAGCACATTTACAGAAGCAGAACAAAAAAGCTGATTAGCTTTTAATGAAAATCCTGAAATTTCCTCTTCAAACTAGCCACTGTCTTAAAATCCAAATCTAGCAATTTGTAATAGTTTCTAATCTTTATCCTACTTGATTGGGTCACAAACTTTGACAATTTACCATCTCTCTATAGTTGTGACATTACTCTCTTTGCTTCCTTCCTGTTTCTGCCCAAGCCACACCTCTGTCCTGAGATCTAGATTTGTATAAATCACTTCCATCTATATCCATTAAAATATGTCACAGGTGTCTGAAACTGAATCTATCATCACCACAACAGGAAAGTTCTACTTCTACTCCCAGAATTTCTGCCTCAGGGAATGGTGCCACCATGCACAAGTTGGTATCCTTAACCTCTCCCTCTTCATCAGTCTCTACATCAGTTAATGACCTATTACTATATGTTCATTAATGTCCTCAAATCCATCACTTATTTCCATGATTCTTTCTACTACCCTGGGTAGACAATCGTCATATCCTCCCTGGATCACTGCAATAGTTCCCATTTGATCTTTCTTTTTATAATTACGTGAAAATATATATTTTCCAATTTGTATCTCCAAACTGCCACCTCCTCAAACAGGTCTTACCTACAGTAGGCACTTACCTAAAGTAGGCACTTCCCATTATTATCTATTAGAGCATTTCTTTGATTTCTTTCATGGCACTTAGAATGATAAATAAATTGTTTTATTTATAAATGACTTGTTTGCTTTCTCTCTCCCTTCCCTACCAGACCTGTGATGGCTTAGTTTAGGCCAGTCATATTCAGGCCTGTCTCCTTTGCATATAGCAAGGAGAGTACACATAGCACTTAATGAATAAATATTCACTGAATTAATTAATCAATCAATCAATAACTACGGTATTCTAAGCAATGAGCTATTCACCTGGAATACATCCAAACATGGCCAAAATGGAAATACCCCGACCCTTGCTGAATTCAGAGGGTTCGCCTCTCCGATCTATTGTCCATGTTACATCTGGAGAGATTTTCCTAAAACTCTCCTTACTTTATTATTTCTAACGCTCTGACGGCTTTTGATTTTCTGTAAGTGAAGTCCAAAATTGATTACCATAACTAACTAGGACTTTTAACATCTAGCCTGACCTCCT
Source organism: Pteropus medius (assembly GCF_902729225.1). Classification (NCBI taxonomy): domain Eukaryota; kingdom Metazoa; phylum Chordata; class Mammalia; order Chiroptera; family Pteropodidae; genus Pteropus; species Pteropus medius. Next base: position 2,746,077 of record NW_024352149.1, read on the forward strand.
CAGTCTTATCTCTGGGTATCTGACCACTCTCATTTGAATTCTGTGTTTCGACATGATACAACTCCTCTCAGAATCCATAGGCCACCACGTTCCCTCTCACTCTTGGCCTTCATGTTTGTGTTTCCGCTCTTCTTGCCCTTCCCTATCTCTCATGTGCCCTAAACAAGGCTAATATCAGGTTAGGTATTAGTTCCTCCTGAAAGAGTTTCAAAGCCACATTCTCCCATAGAATCACTGACTTCCCTATCATAGTCTCAATGACCTTACACTGAATATATATCTTTAAGCTCTGTGAGGCTATTTCCTTCACTTTCGTGGTCTTGATACCAGCATCTGGTATCAAGTCTAGCACTTGATAGAAACTCAGTAAATGTTTCCTTATGAGATTGAATGAGTACATGAAGGAACAGATACAAGTTAGGAGTATACATATCCTATAAGGTAGCTGTAAATTCATATCAGTTACCATAAGAAAGAAATCTGCAAACTAGGGTGTGCATCCCTAAAGAGAGCAGTTTTTAATCTTTGAACTGGGCTTTAAGGAGCTAGCCTGGGAACCTAATTACCACATATTCAATATGATTTTGTGAAAAAAAATCCTCCTCTACTATAGTAGCAAATAATTAATTCAACTGAAGCACGGTTTTCTTCATTAGAACTAGAAGGCAGATGGGGAAGGAAAAGAAGAAGGTAATCCCATGCCCCTCCCCCCAAACACACACAAGTCAGAGCTATGTGCCAATACTTATGGGCCTGAAGCATTAATAAGCCTGGTTTAGGTAGTTCAGAGATTGTCTCCAATGAAAACTCACCCAGGTCATGCAGTAATTAGTTTATTTGGAGCTGCACTGCAAATTAAAAGGCAATACTGAAGCATCTTTCAAACTATGTCCTTTTAGGAATACAAAGATAAGCTCTTTTTGATTCAAGCAGTTGATGGATATTCTTTGTTATCTAATGGATCTGTTTCATATTGACACATCGTGATAGTCTTTTATGTGTCAACTTGACTAGGTTACAGTCCTCAGCTATTTGATCAAACCCCATTCTACATGTAGCTGTGAAGGTATTTTGTTGGGAAATAAGTGAATTATCCTAGATAATTAAATGAGCCTGATTCCATTGGCTAAAGGGACTTAAAAGCAGAGCTGAGGATTTTTTAATGAAGAAGAAATTCTACCTGCAGACGGAATGTACCCAAGAGTGACAGCCTGCCCTTCCTGATGGCCTGCCCTATGGATTCTTCACTTGTGTAGCCAGTCCCCACAATCACACAAGCCACTTCCTTGCAATGAATCTCGTATATGTATATCCCAATCGCTCTGTTTCTCTAGCTGAGCCCTGACTGATACACACATTGTCTCTCAGTTACTGGGGAATTTCCAGGGAGCCAAGCTAGTCAGAGGAATGTAAAAATAAAATTGGGGGGAAAAAAGAACTGTATAATTAACAATTAAGGAAAGTTTAAAAATACTTTTGTTCATAGTTTATTGTTTATTATCTGAGCCACTAGCTTATAGAAAGTTAAGCATAGTCATGGCTTTTTGAAAGATATAATTTGAGATGTTTGATGAATGTTTATGGATGTTTTTAAAATAAAATCTTAATGTATTCTGTTCAGCCACTTGACAAACTGCTTAGCAAATAAACTGAAGCCTTAAATGGATTCCATGAAAAGTCTCCTGATAACCAAATTGATTTTATTTTATTATAATTCTAATCTGATTAAGTGCTATAAGACAGCTCCCATCTAAGAGACCCAAGAAAAATTTCATTTACTAAAAAAATCTATCTTTTATCTTAAAATAAGAATTGTCCATCTGCTATAGCAAGTGATAAATAATTCCTTTACTTTGTTTTCTTTCTAACATCAGAGACTGGGTTGTCTCTTAAGTTTTCAACAAAGACACACAGGACACCAAATACTAATGACCAAATGTTAGAACTGTCAATTTCTGTCAAGAACAGGGATAAAAACTCCCTGGACCAAAGACAAATTCAATAGTCATTACTTTCCAAGAACTCTAGTGATGCCTGGAATTTGAAAAATGCTAAAGCAAGTTAAACCAAATGTCCCCGCCACCCCCCACCCCGCCCCTCCGCCACCCCACACTCAATATAATTCAAATAGAAAGTAACACTGATAGCAGTTGAATGAGTCAGTGGAGCTGAAAGCGGGGGGTAGACTGATTTGAGTAGGTTATAATTATTTTACATTGAGAAGTTTTTTTCTAAAAGAGTCACATCAGAAAGGTGGTATATGGAACAGGCACTCTATTTTACCCCATATGTTTGCTTAATTTATTGTGAGGCTAAAAAGGTTTTCTCATTCCTGCTATGAATCCCCATTCTTCAGCATGCACATGCCTGCATGTCACCACAGGAGCTAGAAGCATAGTTCTTAGGGCCCCAGAAAGTAACCCTGGCATTTGGGGGATTGTCAGATTGCTCTTAAATGCATCTCTTGTGTTTGTGTAGATCTATTCACAATAAAGAATTGGTAAGTGAATGAGCCCTTTTTTGAATATTTTCCCTAGCAATGAGGTAGGAGGTGAACTCAGAATATCTGGTAAAAGGATGTTAACTTCCACAACTGTGACATGGGAAGATCATGGGTCTTATTCTCCCTATGCTCTTCTCTCTTCCTCCCACCTCAAAGCCCCCTCCCTGCCTCAGACACGCCTACCCATAATCCAGGCACTTCCTATCACTATAGGAACAAAGGAGAAACAGTCTCTGGGGCAACTTTGGTGCCACCTGAATCATCTTGTGTTACCACAGTGCGGTATGGTAATGAAAAAGCATAAGATGTAGAATTATTGTTATTATCTTTATCATTATAATCTTATAGTATCTTGCAGTGTGTCTGCATCATACTGTGTTAAGCACTTAACATTTATTTTCTGGTTTAATACTATAGTTACATTACAGATTAGTGTTATTATCTCCCTTATTACAAAGATTTCATAGAACTCTGAGAATATAGAGTTCAAGAACATAGATTTAGAAACTGAAATTTTGGACAAATTACAAAGCTTCTGTGACTTGATTTTCTTCTTTTTGCCCCTTAGGATCTTGCTTCTAAATCGAATCTCCTGTCTTTTGATTTCTTCCCCAAACATTCCAACTCAATATGTGTTGAGTCAGTGAAAAAAAAAAAATCTGAACATAGAAAAGCCAAGAGAATCTCTATGATATATTGCATCTAAAAATGTAATAGTATATAATTCTACCCTAATCTTTCATCTCAAAATAACAGTACTTTCAGAAAATACAGGATGGTTGTTCCTTGCATATAATCACATTGTACAAAATGGCAATGTTCCATTCCTCAAGATTCCTTTCTATTTAGAACATTATTGCAATGTCAGTACAGGTCTTAAGCTCAACAAGACCCAAAAAGCTGAAATGTTTATTTCAACCTCTACTCTCCCTATACTCCTGTCCACCTCCTAACTTTCTAAAAAATGTTTCGAGAGTGAAGTATCTATTACCATAAGCAATATCTGGCTTAAGTAAATCATAGAATCCAAATATAATAGCAATTGGATTTATAATATAAATTAACAAAATCCTTATCAATTGATATTCATATGTCAATGGTAATGCCTCGAGCATTTCTAATACCTTTCTTCCATGAATGAATTATATCCTTGCATTCCAAACCATCATTCTGCTTTATACAACTTGCCTCCAACCCATCTTCCACGAATCTTTTAAATCTCTATGTGGTTTATGTCGTCGTTGTTGTTGTTTTTGCTGAAATCCTATGTTGTAGGATAAAAGATAATTCAAAAGCCTGGAGTAATGGACTGTCAATCTTTGATGTGATGCTCCATTTCTTCTTTTACTGTATGAAACCACATTTAAAGTACAAAGAAGTAAATGAAGTCAGAATGGAAAAAGTTGGCAAATTTTACCAACCTTCACCTACTTAATCAAAAATGTCCCAGATCTTTAGAGCATTTTGGGACCAAGTTAATTGCACTCTCTAGGACAAATCATCCCAGGTGGATGATTTTCTATTCTTGCCTCTCTGACTCTTAACCTAAGATTTGGAGCATTTGCTCAATTTTCTAAAAATAAAAATATCTGTTAACTGCAACATGGTCACAAGAAAGAGCATAGGATATTAATCCAAAGGATTCATATTTGAATTCTGACGATGCTGACTTCTAACTTTATACTCTAGGGTAAATGGATTGATTTGAGTCTCTATTTTTTGTCAAGTATTACAAAAACCTAATTTTTGGGATTATCGTCAGATTTAATTAAAGTAAACTGGAAGAAATTATAAAATAATGCACTAAAATTAAATTAAAAGTAATAATATATAAAGGTTACATTTAGATTTTTACTACCTTTATATTATTGTATAATCTTTCAAAATTTAATTGTTCCAGTCAAGTTATCTTGTTTGTTTTTTTTTTAAGAAAAATGGCAGTTATAAAAATTTAAGAGGTAAAACTATTTAAACCGAAAACTGGAGACAGTTCAAAATTACAACACAAGATGAATAACTACAATTAACAAAATACTGGCAGTAACTTATCTTTCCTCTAGGAAGAAATATATATGTGTACATGTATGTAATATAATATAATGCACATACATATAATAAACAGATCAAAGTCATCTTAACTTCAAAAGTGCATTAAAAAAAAAAAAAACACAGTTATTACTCCAAGGTAAGTAAAGTGAAGAAAAATCAGCAGAGAGCAAGAATAAAGTAAATTTAGATGCTATTTTTATAATTGAGCAGACAAAAAAGAAAGGAAATATATTTAAAGTACATTAGTCTTACACTGTTTTTCTTTGTGAATAACCAGTGCTTCCTGTTTACGAGTGACTTAAAATTGTGAAAAGGAAAGGAAGATCATCCCAATAAGTTAACATTTTATTTAAGGTATTTAAGGAATAACAGTTTGGAAGTGAGTCATATTATTAGCTTTCTTGGGCTATCAACATGGAGCATCAAGTTTCTTGAAGCAGGGATTACCTATATAATATGCCTGTATAATCTAATTCAGAAAAAACATTACGAGCTCCATTTTACAAATAAGAAAATAGGCTCAGACTAACAACTTAATATATAATAAATAAATAATTTGCTATGGTCTCAGACATTGTTTGACCTACGATTCAAACCTAGGTCTATTTAACCCAAACTCTTTTTTTCTTTTACTGAAACAAATTGTCACTCTATACTTTAAGTTGCCTCTCTATTTTGAATAGATGGTTTTGGGGTGGTGGTTGACGGTATTACTGACAGGTATGTAGAAATGTCTAAATTTTATACTGCCCCTTATTCCTTCTCCCTATCGAGAAATAAGAATTGAAGTGCTATTTAACTAATAACTATGCAAGTACTTAAAATAGAGCTCTGGTAAAAGATTATTTAAAAGACCTAACAAATTTCCAGTCCGTATCTTCGGACCAATGGAATCAAGCATATTTTAGGGAAGGAGAGAGAGATAAGAGTGTGTGCTGCCCAAGCTCCAAGAGGATCTAAGACCACTTACACATCCAGCTTCAAGAAAACAGAAAAAAAAAATAATATAGCCATAACTTGATATCTTTTAAGGAATAATAACCCTGCCCACTGATAGTATCAAGGTCTCAGGCCTAGAAGAGCAACTCCTTCCCTCTTCAGTGGGAGCATCTAAAAAACAGGTAAGGACCAGAAGGGAGATTGACCTAGGATGACAGGAATACAATTGTTCTTCCCTATCAGGTGCACAGGCAGGCCTTATCTTCTCCCACATAGCAGTGATGCTACCTCCTGCCTCTTGCCTGTTGTTCCTGACCACATCCTCCTGCCTTATACTCAACAGTAAGAAAATTGAAAGGCCCCCAGTATAAGGTTCTAAAGTAATAGCCCTGATTTTGTAGGACAGCGATAACCACACTAATCACGCTTTGCAGGTGTCCACCCTTCTGCTTTGACATACTGCAGCCCACCCCTTCCTTTGAACGCCTGCCAGCTGGGCTTAATGGGCTTAAAAGGTCCCACACTCTATAGAGATCAGATAGACATGATGATGCCACCTATGAGGGGACTTCTGCTCTCACGGCGGAGGGGAAAGCATGTCCATAGCGTTGCACATGACTGCACGTTCATGTGTGCAATGTGTGGGAGGAGAACCAGGTAAGTGGACAAATATTGACTGGGGAAAGGTGAAGCTGACCCCATTTGGTTACAATTCAAAGACTACTGTGTTCTCAGTTTGCCTTCAGAAAATCTATGTGTCCCAGAAAAGGATTCAAAGTAGATAAAACGATAGATCTAAGTTATAAGAAAAAAAAAGATTAATTTCAAATGCACCATTTCTAAAAGTATAGTTATTGGATTTTTTTTTTTTTTTTTTTTGGTCTTTTTTGTCTTTCTGCACTTAACTCCTCAGGAAGAAAAATACACTGCATTGTGATGGTAACAATTCAGGTTCCAACTTATTTAACTAAAAACTAAAGTTTAAAATAATTTCCACATAAAAATTCACCAAACCTTCTGCCACTACCACCATGATATTCTTGTTGCTTTAACCTTTCAAATCAGCTGTCAGATCAGCTAGCCATTAAGAATTTGCCCCATGAACTCCTGGTCTGAGCCCAGTAAAACTGACTGTTAATTCAAAAAAAAAAAAAAAGTTTTCTTCTTAGATTTTCACTCACCTAAAAATATACATGCTGGGTTGAATAAATCCTCAAAAAAGAACAAAGAAAAAAGAAAAAGGGAGAACACTAAAGATTCCCATGAAATAAGTGTTACCTTTGAAAACGAATTTTGTATGCTATGAAAGAATTTAAAACAGTAGTTCAAAATAAAAAGAAATTTGCTTCGTAAAAAAAGGAACCATAGCTCAATGGTTCCTTTGTCCTTTTATAAAAGATCTTTGAATATTATAAATATTTTGAACTTTTAAACACATCGTAAATTGAATCTCAAAGCACCTTGAAGCTGTTTTTCACACTGCTTAAAAATCACTAATTAGAAATAGTTTAAATATGAATTCACAAGATATTTTTAAATGCATGTATTTTTCATGTGTTGATTTATTTATCAATGAAATATTACATAAGTGTAAAGGGATGAACTCTGTGTTAAGAACTAGGATGCAAGAACCTTATAAAGACGGAGCCCCATCCACTTAGGACATGATGATCTGTCATAAGGTGTTACATGAACTTCAAGGCAGGTTGCAGAGTTGCTGTAAACATGGCTGCTGCTTTATACTTGGCTCTGTTTCTTGGTGCATTTTCCAGGCCCCTGCTGAATGTTTGTGATGGTGAGCATTCTCAAAACACACATGAACATGGTTTCTACATTGCTTAAAATCTGATTTTTTAAATTATTAATAAACTGAGAGTTTCCTTTATAACTTTACATTATTAATTTATTGGTAAACTCTTCTTTTATAAGAATCATTTAAATAAATTTTAATTGTTTCTGAATTACCACAAAAATGAATGAAATTTATTATAAAGATGATGTTCTCAATAGGGACACTACATCCTCTATCAGACCCAGCTGTAAACGTGATGCCCTTGGCTATATTATTCACCCCCCTTCTCATAGGACACTGTGAAGTTACACAAAACTGTAGATGTTAGACTGTTCTGCAAATTATTTCAATTACAGTCACATGGGATATTTTCCAAATGAGAATGTCTATATTAAGAATATTAAAGGGATATATGTCCAGATAGAGATATAGTTTACATGTACTTTCTATGCTAACTCTGAAAGCTCAGAAAATTGGGGTAAGTTGGTAAAAGCTTTCATCAATAAAACCTCTGTGCTAAAGCACTCTTGCCCCTTACCTCATTATAGCATTTTAAATGGGAGCAGTATGTCTGCATTTTTCTTTCTTCACTCACGTCTTCAAAGCAGCCCCAAAATAAGAGGTTTGTGAAGTTCCTGCTAATCCACCTTATAAATTAACACATACACAATAGTAGAGAGAAGACTGGCTGTTATCAGTTTGACAGTATCTAGTTATCACTTCTTTGGAAGCTGTAGGTGCATGCAATTAACACTCAACAAGAACATTATATTCAAAAATAACACATAACCTACATGTGTTGAAGAAAAAGGGAGTTTGTTATGATGAAAAGTTTGCTATAGTGATTGAAAATAACACACTTTCTTTTGATTGGAAAGGTTTTTGCTATCCATGCACTCAAAAGATAAGAGAATTAACAAGGAGTGGCAGTAATTAATGGTCCGACATCCAAATTTGGGAGAATTTAGGTGAGAGATAAAGTTTTTCATAATCTTTTCTGATATTTTTCTTCCTATGGAATTCAAATTTAGGATATAGACTCAAGTATCGGAATAGTCTTAAGAACCTTGTTAAATAAAAGTTAACTAAGACTCCTCTGTGCATGCTACGTGTCAGACATATGGTCAGATAATCTTATCTGGAAAGAAGTTAAGGTGCCATCAAGTTCACTGATTCACAACCTTGGCTACAATATAGAGAGCTGGGTTGTCCACAGGAGACATGAACATGCTTCATTCTAGCGCACAGCTGTCCCTGGGATGTGACCATCTAGTAGGGATGATATTTTCCACGGCCTCTTCATCGCAGGCAGGCCATCGACCAAGTTCTAGTCAATGGGATCTGAGAGAAAGGCAGGTGTGCCCTCTGCATGCACTTTCTCTGTCTGCTAGCTAGAAGTAGAGGATTTCAATGTTCTGGTGGAAGACAAAGCAGATGAAAGAAGATGAAATATTCACTGATAGGAGAGTAGAATGACTCCCAGGAACTCCCTGCATTAGACATTTACATGACCAGGAAATAAACTTCTCTGTATTACGCCATAAAAATTCAGGGATTTGTTTTTCATAATGGCTGCTGGTACCCTAACGGATAAAATGCTAAACAATAGAATCACTAAGGGGAAACTTATGACTGCAGTTTTTAAAAGTTCTCTTGATTCTCACGCAGCCAACCCAGCACCTATCCATGATCCTGAATCTATAAATCTCAACCTGGAAACAAAAAAGGACATTGGTACCCACAGAGAAACGTCACTTGTCTAGAATCACACAGCTAAACAGGGGGAAGATAATTTGAGTCCCCCTGAAGATTTCAGCCTAAAGAAAAATGACTGAACTTCATACTAGAACCAGTGGGATGTATATTTTGAAGCCAGCTCAGGTTAACATATACTTGCTTGTTTCACTAATAATCACTAGAAACTCATATTGTGTTAAGAATTGTAGAAAAAAAAATTTCACTGCACTCCTGAGTACTGGGGCTGTGATAACCAATTTAACATCTCTTATCTCTATCTTAATCTCTTATCTTAATCTTCAGAACAAACCTGTGAGATGGGTATTATAACAGCTGCTTTTGCGGATAAGACAAATGAAGTTCAAAGAAGGAAGGAAACTTGTTCAAGATCCCACTGTTAACAAGTGTAAACATCTATATGACCTCAAACGCCACAGATCCCACACTAATCAGCTACTAACACATTCATGAGAATACTAAAAAGGTCTGGACTATGTCTACTTATAATGAACACATATTATAAGGCATAGCATAGATGCATAATTCATTTAGTGTGTTGGAGGCATGCTGTGCAGGTTTGTATATGTGTTGGTCTATGGTACAAATAATGCCTATTCAGAGTATGCCTGTTTGTGTGAATGTTTGTTCATTGGGAAATGCGCTCTCTATCAGAGTCCTGCTTATCTGGGTCATCCAAGCTCTAATACACCAGGTACTGAGAGTCCTTCATTAATAATGACCTGCAAATTGCAGTTCAACCTTAGCTTGCAAAGGCTCTTTTGTAGGGCCTCAGACACAAAGGAGCGCCCACATGGCAGCATTGCCCAGCGGTTGAGAGCACACACTCTGAAGTCAGATTCTGTGGGTTCAACTTCTGCCACAGCCACTTAGTAATTATATAATTTTGGGCAAGTCACACAACTTCTTTGAGCCTCAGTTTCCTCATTTGTAAGATGAGAGTAATAATAGTGTCTTTCTTAAGTGTACTGTTACAAGTTAATATGTATAGAAGCCTTGCACAGTGTCTGGCACATGGTAATCCGCTACATGAATATTTGTTTAAACTTAAAATAAAAATGCAGCACATTTTCTTGACCCAAAATAAATAAATAAACAATGAAAACCAGAGACATTAAAGGAATTTCATATGCATTCCTAAAGTGATTTATATCAGTAACTCAAATTTTAACACAAATATAAAGCCCAGAGTTTTCTAAGGTATATTACACAAAACACCTCCTGAAGATATTTTACAGGGAAAGCCCATGATCAAATAGGAAGCAATGGCAGCTATGAAATGCACCACTCAGATGCATTCTGTTGTGGGATATAGATCTACCACTATGTTCGCATAGAGGGGATGCTTCCTAAGAGCTGCTCGTGGTCAGTAAATGAACACAGTAAAAGTAACCAATACAAGATACCAGTCTCTTCTGATGGACAGTTTTGACCTGAAGCTTCCCAAAGTTTTGGCCTGGCCAAAACTGTCTTAGAACTCCACTGCAATCTGAGACTCTTGCTACTCACTTCTTTCTCCACTCCCTCTCCTTTATAGATTTCACACTGCACTGTGATCTGAAGGCTCTCCCCAACTTTTCCTCCTCTCTCTCCTTTACTCTTCATAAGCTTTCATTCCATCCTTCACCCCCCAAAAAATCTCCTGCACATCGAATTCCACTGTGGCATTTAGATCTTAGAGGGTACTATCACAAACTGGGGACAGGAGTGATAAGAGAACACACATAGAAAGAAAAAATCAGGGGATCTGCTCACTCACTGCTGAGTAGAAAAAGAATATACCATCCTGTGTCATATATGGGCCATGGAGAGTCCCTACTAGAGGTGACATCCCAATGGCTAAAGACTTTATTAGGGGTGACCTGAAGAAAGTCCCTGGTGTAGGCATTCAGGCATTTGAAAGAGTTGATGGGAACAATGTTAGAACAGGAAGCTGTCTGGTTACTACTGCTAAGTTAGATCGACGCCATGCAGATGGACAATGAGGAACTGAGGGCCACAACAAGCAATTGAAAACTAATATATGTGATCAAGAAAGCCTTGCTGGTAGCTAGCAAAGAGCCCCTTAGCTTCTGCAATGGAAGGCACACACAGGTGAGCAGCAGGGGAAAGACCTGTTAGAGTTGCAGATCTGCAGAAATGTTTCAATGCTCGGCCAAGTCAAGTCTGTTATGTTAAGGTAAAGGCCCTGAATAGGAAAATCTAGGACCTGAAAACACGAGATAAAGACTTCTGAATTAATGTCTCGGAGGATGTTAGCTCCACAGACTGCCCCGCGCCCCAACTTTCAAAGCTTGCTGAGGTATCTCACTTTTCCATAGAAAGAGCTAGCACATTTCTCATGCTTAAAAATGCTGTAGGCCACTGAATGGGTAGGAACAACCACTGAGTGGTCTTAAGCTATTTTTCTAAAAACTCTTAAACAAAATAGAAATAAGGTTGATAGAAAATAAAGTTTCTAAAAGTTAAAAAAAAAAAATGCTGCAGAACCCTCTCCCTCAGAAGGCAGTAGATGCCTCCATCAGGAGTTACCCCACCTCTTCTCATAGCCTTCAGGCAAGAAACTAAATTCAATCCCAGAATAACTCTTTTGGGGCCATTCTAGGTCTGATAAGGGAAGAAAGAGATTACATGGTGAAGGAGCTACAAGAATTAGCCAGCACACACTGCAATGAGCCAGGGAATTACCCTTGGGATTGAATTTTGAGGGGGCTTAATGGACAGAAATGTTTACTGAGCCTCTCCATCTCACCAATCAATAGAGCCTTTCTCCTGGAAGGTGGGTCTGAGCAGGTAAAGAGATAGGTGAAGTTTCTTCTCAATACTTATGAAGTTTCCATTTTTTTAGGCCAAGGCAAAAGTACAGAGAAAGTGTGATAGAAAATGGTTGTCTCTTACCATTTTTACTCCCAATTCTCATTTCATATAGTACTTATAGCGTAGTATTGCATTCATATTCAAGTCATTTTTAAAAAATTCATTGTTAACATATACAACATGTTACTGGGATGGATGTAGGGGGGATAGCAAAGTTTCTAGTGACGTTTAACATTTATTTAATAATACAGTCTTCAGACATTCTTCTAAGAGCTCTACATGTAATAACTCATTTAGTTCTCACCACAATGGTGTAACAAAACAAGGCACAATGAGGTTAGGTAACATCACCAAAACTATGCAGCTATTAAGTGACAGAGTTGAAACTTGAACCAAGGCCAGCAAGCCCATGTTCTAAACTCCCATGCTATCTTAGCTTATGACAACATGCCTACCCTCAAACAACTTACAACCATATAGGACACTTAAGCCAGAAACAGTGACATGTAAGTATCAACTTAATACTATATAAGTTGAGTGTAGGAATATGTGGTATCTCAAAGAGAGATACATTTGGCTCAGAGGTTCTGAAATTCTTTCTGGACAGAAGCGTCTCTGCATCTGGGTGCCAAATGGGGACTGAGGGGTTTTAGTCAATGGGTTCATGGGAAGTTCAACAGGGGATTAGGTATTGGGACAACTGGAAGATAGGAGAGTCCTGGTAAAAGAGAGAAGCTCTTACTTTGAAAGATTAAAGGTAGAAAATTCCAAAAAAAATTCCAAAAATAAATTCCAGTTGTTGTCTGAATTAGAGACCTGGTCAATGAATCTGAGAAAGTTAAGAAAATATAAGATCAAAGTGTCAGTTAAATTTTATATCATCGATTTGAAGGCTCATGATGAAGAAGAAAACTATAATACAGACTCTGAAGTCCTAAAGAGATGTAGACATATGCCAATAAAGCTGGCAAATAATGACAAAGAAGATGTCATTAATGAATAATGTAGACATCAAAAAAAGAAACAGGTGGTTCAGTGGAAAGAGCATAAAACTGAACAAAGAAAATATAAATAGGCAAATGCAAAGAAAGAGAAGCCCAAATTGCCAACACAATATGAAAATATTTCTAAGCCACTCATGATAAAAGATATGCAAATTAAAACATTGAGAGAATCACTGAATTCCCATTAGAATAACAAAAAATAAGGGGCTAAAACCAAGTGTAAAAATAGTTAAGAACAGACTAAATTCTCATATGCTTCTGATGGGAAGGTAAACTGGGTCAGCTACTCAAGAAAGCAAATTGGCAATATTTCGTGAAAGTCAAGTATGTGAATATCCCCAGCAATTACAGTCTGAGGTATTTTTCTCAGAGAAATACTTACATAATTCCAAAAGAAGGTAGGAATGTTTATTATAGAAGTAACTTAGGAATGACTTAGATCTCCATCATCAGGAAAATGGTGTTTAAATTGTGATAGAATGCACATACATGTAAGAAGCACCAACTTAGATATACAACCTAGAATAAAAATTTAAAACACACTGAAAGAAAAAAATAAGAACAAAGAAATATATAGAATAATGACAATTACATATACTTAAAACTGATATATGCATAAAATATATACTGCAGGCATATGCCTTCACTTCAAAAAATGAAGAGCTATCAATGCCCACCAGCTGCTACAAGTACCACCTCTACTCTGCCTCTGGGGTGACCTACTGATAGCCCTTGACACAGGTGATTCCCTCCCTCCTGCTGCATCTTCTTTGCTCGGTCCAGGATGCCATGCTATGGGCATTTTCCTCTCTCTCACCACTGCAACATCTCAATCTCTTAGCTTACTTGCAGTTATTTATTTTCCCAAGTCCTAGATGTCACATTGCCTCAGGGTTCAGACCTCAGATGTTTTACCTTCTCTAACTACAGCTCATATCATTGGTTGTCTCATTCCTGACTTTAAATAGCATATCTACTCTAATAATGTCCAAATTTTGCATCCCCAGCCCAGAACTTGCTTCTGAATTTAGACTTGTATATCCAACTGCATACTTAACATCTCCACATCCATGATGAAAAGCATCTCAAATTTTATATATCCAAAATAAAATTATCTCTCTCTCCCATACAACACCCCACCCCCTCCGCCCCCAGGGAGGAAAAAAATCCCACTACTCCTATAGGCTTCCTCACCCTTGAAAACAGAAAATTCATTCTTTCAGTTGCTTGGTTCAATATTTTTATGCCTTACATCCTTAAGCTAATAAAGCCTCTTGCCTCTACTCATGAAATATATCCATAATCTGGCCACTTTTCACCTCCACTATTCCTTCCACCCTCATTCTCTGATCCCTCGTTGTCTCCCCTGGATGGCTGTAATCAGCTCTTTTTTCCATCCATGCCTACCTGACATCCATTCTATATGCAGCAGCCAGACAAGTTCTTTTAAAATATCAGTCGAATCATATGTATAACTGGAATTTTTTATAATGCTAATTTTTAGTGTATAATATACTCTAGCATTTTTCGTTATATTACATTTTTGATGCAGATCACAACTCATTAAATTGATTTCATGACCTACTAATGGGTCACAACACATATTCTGAAAAGTATTAGAAATGGAAGAGGTAAGAATAATGAAAGTTTTGAGACTAGGTAGGTAAGTTGTATGATAGAATGAAGAAAGCAAAAGGATGAGAAAAACAATGATAATCAGTATATTAATGATTTACTTACACAAATGAGATGTTTTCTATATGCCAGAAAATGTACTCAATGCTTTAATGCATTTTCTCTTTTAATTCTTAGATAAATGGACATATGATGACCTTGAGGTTTTGCTCAAGGTCAAATGGCAAGCAAGTTGCAAAGCCAGAATTCTAACCCAGCTCTGTATTATTTCAATGCTCTTTCATTCATAGATATGTCATCCTCTGAAATCGGATAACAGATCACCTCCATGTCTGTCCCATTATTTTAAAAAACTATTTGTGTTAATTTAAAAACCCAGATAATGGCCCCATTTTTCCTTTTTCAATTGCTGTCATGTAATTGGTGTGACTGATATTTATTTCAAAAAGTTACATAAATATTTGCATTAAGAGGAGTTTCAGAACATTTCAATTGAAGAACACTAGCATTTGGAGATTGACTTGGAGGACAATAAATCTTGTTTATGCTGGAAGTAAACCAAGTTTATGTGTGAAGAGGCTAGGAAGTATTCCAGATGATTAGTTATTTGGTCTCATTTTAGCACAGTCAAAAGATTGTGATAGATCAATATGTTTATTCCAATTTTTCCAACCTCTTTTGTGACAAACAGTCCTTCAGCAATGTGTGCTGCATGTTTTTAAGCACAGAAAGAAACCATTATATATTCAATACAAAAGCTTGTAAACATTAATTTGTCATGGACTAGAGATTGATTGACAGGAAAGAACAAAAGGTGACAGATTGCTTTTAACTTCAGCATAATAGACAGGAAAGAGAAAATGAAGCTAACCAAAGAGACATAGGGGAATGAATAAAATATCTGAAAAAGGAGAGAAGTGGGAGAAAGTAAGAGAGGTAATGCTGAACCAAGAGATTAATTAATTTTAAAAAAAGGAAATAAAAAGAGAGAATGTTTTCTCCCTCCAATTTAGGTAAAATTATTACACTTGGCCGCATGTAAAGATTCTGAAATTGGAAGAGTGTTAGTAGCAAATCAAATCCACTTTAGCTACTTAAGTAGAAGAGTCGAGAGTGAAAGGCTCTGGTTGAAACTGGAAATAAAAGCAATAAAAAGACCGAATAGAGAAGAAGGAACCCCTTCAAAGAAAATCATTATGTAGCTACCTCATTCATTTATAGCGCAGCCTTCATTGTCTATGCCAGACACTCTACTAAATGCTTGGGAAACCAATGCAAATAAGACCTGGTCCTTGCCCTCGAGGAACTCACAATTTTATTGGGAGACTTACAGTAGTACACAGACCACCACAACACACTGAGGTAAGTGTTAAGACAGAAGAATGCACAGGTGTTATTAAAAGAGACATTAAGAGGATAGAGTGATGGCGGTGAGCATCCTAACCCAGATATGGGAAGAGGCTTGGGGGAGAATGAATCAGTGAAGTTTCCTAAAAGAGAGAGTTACTTTAGCATAGGGGGTTTGGGGGACAGAGTATGCAAAGGCACAGAGGTGAGAGAAGGAGAATGACAGGTATACAGAGAATGACAGGCAATCGCATGATGATATTGGAGAGGTAATATGGAATTAGATCAAAAGACGCCATGAAAAGAATGCCGAGGAGTTCAGACTTCATCTCAAAGATACGAAAAACAAATGGAAATAAAGACAAGATTGGGGGAGATAAAATTACAAGGATGAAGTCAAGAAAGTCAGTTAAAAGTTGTGACAGTAAACCAAATAAGAAATAATGATGGTTTCAGCTAAGGTTGTCTCCATAGGAGCTATAGAGACAGAGATAAGGGGACAGCCAAAAACTGCTAAAGAGATAAAACAGCAAAACATGGCAGATAAATGTAGATATAAATGTGTGTGTGTGTGTGTGTGTGAGAGAGAGAGAGAGAGAGAGAGACAGAGAGAGAGAGAGGAGATGTGTGTGTGTGTGTGTGTGTGTGTGTGTGTTTAACTTCCAGGTGTGGCTTGGGTGACAGGGCAGTAGTTGGGGGTACCATTCCCTAAGATAGTAAATTAAAAGGAAGAACAGGTGGGAAGGGATAGGAAGATGATGAGCTCAGATTCAGGTAGGAGTCTGTGTTGCCTGCAGGTGTCAAAGTGAAGATGATCAGTGAGTAAATAGATACATGGTATCAAAGACGTTATCAGTGGAGGCTGAAGCCTTAAGAGTGAGTGAGATCCCCCAGGGAGAGTGAAAAGAGTCAGAAATCAAGTACAGCAAGAAAGAAATCCTGTGAACAGCAGCATTTAAGGTGCTAGTGGAACAAAAGGGAGGGACAAAGGAGACCGAAAAGAACTTTCCCAAGAAAGAGGGAATGTAATAGAGGAACTAGTAAAAGAAGAAAGCAGAATTAGAGAAGACCAGGAAAATGTTTAACAGTGACAAATTCAGCGCAGGAGCAAATAAACTAGAACAGAAATGTGTCCATTGTATACAGAAACTAGGAAGCATTACCAGACAGGTTCAGGCATAGAAGGGCAAAAGTCTGATTGCAGTAGATTAAAGGGTGAATTGGGGGTCAAATATATGGCAACGGAAGGAAATTTAACTTTGGGTGGTAAACACGCAATGCAATATACATATGACATATTACAGAATTGTACACTTGAAACACATCTAATTTTACTAGCCAATGTCACCCCAATAAATTTAATTTAAAAAGAAAACTAAATATAAAAAAACTTTTTAAAGAGTGAATTGGGAATAAGAGGTCCTACTCTAAAGTGTTCTGTGTCCTGAAAAAAAATGTGGCTTTGAAGATATTGGGAGGATTGTATGTTTGTCTTCTGCTATTGTTGTTTTGCTTTGTTTTATTTTAAATATTTACACCTAAGCAGGTTTCTATGCTAAGAATAAATGATCAGTAGAGAACAACCAGTGGAAAACAACCACAAGAAAAACGAGGTTCTAGGTGACTAAAGGAAATAAGATCTAGAATACTAGTGAGAAGATGAACCTCAGACAAGGGTATGCAGGATGGCAGGAAAGACGACTGTGCATCATTTACTGACAATGGATAAGGAGAGGAAGTAGAAGTAAAACTCGCCCTTAGACTTTGTTGCAGAGTATCTAGTGATGTATATGCCTAGTCACCACGATGCGATTTACTACTCCAATGTCTAACACTGAAGATGAGTGTGTAGTCTTGCTTTGCCTATCAAGGGTAAAGAGCATATGCAAACGGAATGTATTTCCACACCTGCAAGAGGAGGTCTCTTCTTCAGCCTGAGGACTTCATCTAGTTTCCAACTATATCTCCATAACCCAGGATAGTTTCTGCCCTATTGTGCTCAAAGAAAATTTGTGGAGTTAATGAGCCAGGGCTTAGTTGTGGCAGCAAAACCAGCAGCTGCCCAACCTGTCCCTCTCTCTTTGCTTTTATTCTACCACCCTTCTACCAGAAACATTTACACTATTCTGTCATCACTGATCTGTTACTGACTACTGCCATCTGAAAAGAAACTTCTGCTGGAAGTGTGAATATTTTTACATATATAAAGGACCATTCTTAGTTGTTCTTATTTTTGGTGAGAATATTTAAGTTCTCTCTTAGCAAATTTCAATTATACAACACAGCATTATGAACTGTAGTCACCACGTTATACATCAGATTCTCAGACCTTATCGATCCCATAACAGAAAGTTTCTACACTTTTACCAACCTCTCCCTGTTTTACCACCCCCAGAGCCTGGAAACCACTTTTCTACTCTGTTTCTATGAGATTTATTTATTCGTTTATTTATTTGTTTTTATTGTTTTCACATATAAGTGATAACATAGTATTTGTTTTTCTCTGTCTAGCTTATTTCTCATTTAGCATAAAGCCCTCCAGGTTCATCCGTGTTGTTGCAAATGACAGGACTCCCTTCTTTTCTAAGGCCGAATAATAATCCGTTGTGTGTGTGTACATGTGATATATTTTCTTTATCCATTTATCCATACTTTGGCTATTGTGAATAATGTTGCTGTGAATATGGGAATACAGATATCTCTTCAAGACGATGACCTGATTTTCTTTGGATATATATCTAGAAGTAGGATTGCTGGATCATATGGTAGTTCCATATTTAATTTCTTGAGGAACTTGAATTCTGTTTTCTATAGTGGCTGTACCACTTTATACTCCCACCAAGAGTACGAAACCTCCCGTTTCTCCATATCCTCACCAGCACTTTTTATTTCTTGTCTTTTTTTGTGTGTGTGTGATAGCCATCATTACAGGTGCGAGATGATATCTTATTATAGTTTTGAGTTGCATTTCTCTGATGATTGCTGATGTTGAGAACCTTTTCATATTTCTGTTGGACGTTTGTGTCTTCTTTGGCAAAATGTCTATTTAGTCCTTTACCCATTTTATAAATAGATTGTTTATTTTGCTATTGCTATGTGAGTTCCTTGTATATTTTGGGTATTAACTATTTATTGGATATGTGGTTTACAAATATTTTCTTCCATTACAAAGGTTGCCTTTGCATTTTGCTAATAGTTTCCTTTGCTGTGCAAAAGCTTTTTAGTTTGATATAGTCCTACTTACTTATTTTTGCTATTTTTGCCTTCACTTTGAAGCCAGATCCAAAAACTCCTTGCCAAGACTGATGCCAGAGAGCTTATCACCTATGTTTTCTTCGAGGAGTTTTATAGTTTCAGGTATTACATTTAAGTCTAAACCATTTAAAGTTGATTTTTGTGTATGGTATAAGGTAGGGGTCCAGTTTTACTTTTTTGGATGCAGATATCCGACTTTCCTAACAACATTTATTCAAGAGACTATCCTTTCTCCATTGTATATTCTTGTCTCCTTTATTTAAAAAAATGACTATAGATGTACGGGTTTACTGCTGAGCTTTCTATTATGTTCCTTGATTTATGTGTCTGCTTTTATGCAAATACCAGACTGTTTTGATTACTATGCTGTGTAATATAGCTTGATATCAGGAAGTATGATGCCTCTAGTTTTGTTCTTCTTTCTCAAGATTTCTTTGGCTATTCTGGATCTTTTGTGGTTCCAGACAAATTTGGGGATTGTTTGTTCTATTTCCGTGAAAACTGCTATTTAAATATTTACATGAATTGCACTGAATCTGTAGATTGCTTTTGGTGGTATGAACATTTTAACAATATCGATTCTTCTAATCTATGAACACAGAATGTCTTTCCATTTATTTAGATATTTCACAATTTCTTTTATCAGTGTCTTAGTTTTAAGTGTAAAGGTCTTTCACCTTCTTGGTTAAATTTATTCGTAAATACTTTATTTTTGATGCTATTATAAATAAGATTTTCTTAATTTTTGTTTCCAATAGTTTATTGTTAGTGTATAGAAATACACTTGATTTTTATATATTGATTTTTGTATCCTGCAACTTTACTGAAATTGTTTATCAGCACTAACAGTTTTGGGTGGAGTCTGTAGGGTTTTCTATTTATAATATTATGTCATCTGCAAATAGAGAAAATTTTACTTGTCCCTTTTCAATTTGGAGGCTTTTTACTTCTTTTTCTTGACTGATTGCTCTAGTTAAAACTGCCAGTACTATGATGAATAGAAGTGGTGAAAGTAGACATTCTCATCTTGTTCCTGATTTTAGAGAAAAAAGCTTCCAGTTTTTTCATTGTTGAGTATGATGTTTCTTATGGTTTTGTCATAAATGGCCTTTATTAAATTGTGATACATTCCTTCTACACCCAGTTTGTTGAGAGCTTTTCTCATGAAAGGATGTTGAGTTTTGTCAAATGCTTTTTCTGCATCTATTGAGATGGTTATATGATTTTTATCTTTCATTTTGTTAATATGGTATATTACATTGATTGATTTGCAAATGTTGAACCATTCTTGCATCCTGGAATAAATCTCACTATACGACGCAGTACAATTCTTTTCATGTATTGTCGAATTTGGTATGTTTGTATTTTGTTAAGTATTTTTGCACTATGTTTATTTGGCATATTGGCCCGTAATTTTCTTTTCTTATAGTGTCCTTATCTGGCTTTGGTATGAGAGTAATGCTGATCTCATAAAATGACTCCTATTTTTTTGGAAGAACTTGAAAAGAATTGTTATTAATTCTTCTTTAAATGTTAGGTAGAATTCATCAATGGAGCAATTTTGTCCTAGACTTTTCTTTGTTGAAAGGTTTAAGATTATTGATTTAATCTTCTTAGTAATCAGTCTATTCAGATTTTCCTTTGTGTGTGTGTGTATGATTCAGTCTGAGTAGATTGTATAATTTTAGAAATGAATCCATTTCGTCTAGGTTGTTCCATTTATTGGTGCATAATTGTTTACAGTAATCTCTTTTGATCTTTTTTATTTCCATGATATTAGTTGTAATGTCTTCTCATTCGTTTTTAACTTTATTTACTTGAGTCCTCTTTTTTTTTCCTTAAGTCTAGCTAACAGTTTGTCTATTTTCTTTATATTTTTGGAAACCAGCTCTTAGTTTCATTGATCTTTTCTATTGGCTCTTTAGTCTCTATTTCATTTATTTCTGCTACAATCTTTGTTATGTCCATCCTTTTGCTAACTTTGGGCTTAGTTTGTTCTTTTTTTCTAGTTCTTAGAAGTATAAAGTTATGTTGTTTATTTGAGATGCTTTTTTCTTCTTCTTGATGTTTGCATTTATTGTTATAAATGTTCCCCCTTAGAACTGCTTTGGCTGCATTCCATAAGTTTTGGTGTATTGAGTTTCCATTTTCATTTGTCTCAAAATATTTTCATATTTCTCTTTTGATTTCTTCTTTGAGTCGCTGATTATTCAAGAGCATTTGTTTAATCTCTAAGTATTTCTAAATATTCCAGTTTTCTTCTTATAATTGATTTGTCATTTCATACCATTGTGATCAGAAAAGATGTTTGATATGATTTCAACCTTCTTAAATTTATCAAGACTTGTTTTGTAGCCTAACATATGATATATTCTGGGGAATTTTACATGTGCATTTGAGAAGAATGTGTATTCTGCTATTGTTGGATGGAATGTTCCGTATATGTTAGGTCCATCTGACCTAATGTGTCATTTAAGTCCAATGTTTCTTTATTGATTTTCTGTCTGGATGATCTATCAATTGTTGAAAATGAGCTATTAAAGTCTCCTGCTATTATTGTATTGTGTCTATAGAGCAATACAGATCTGTTAATACTTGCTTTATATATCTGGATTCTCCAAAAGGCCATTTTTCCTTAAGAGGAAAAAATTCTTTAAAAGCATATATCAAGAGAGAGGTGATCTTTTTGTCCTATTATGACAGCCATGCATGTCTGACTGACAGGAAAATAAGTTTTTATTATTAGGTACCTTAACCATTAGTTTTCAAACATCAAATCTCAAATATAATAACTAGTCAGACAAACAGTCAAACTTGAGTTAGAGAAATAGATAGATAGACAGACACAGTCATATACAGATATATATGGCTTAGGTAAAAAGTAAAAATAATATTATAGCTATTAAAGTTTGCAGCAATAAAATAAAATGAACCAAACCTGGGACTTTCTATTAAACCCACCCTCTCCCTCATTCTGTTACCAGAATATTGAATGCACTTAAACTCTCATTCCAAATTTCTATCTTTGTCCATAATATATAATCAAATGAATACTCCCTTCATGATCTTGGAACCTGAGACAGAAAGGTCATTCTATGCATTTGAACATTCAGAGCAATGAATATCCTCTACACTCTCACTCTTAGAGGCAGTTTACTTTGATCATCCCATTATCATTCTACCATCCATATCTCTTACCATTTCATATTTCCCCTTTTTATCCTCTGTGCTTAATTCTGGGTAATTTCCTCTGATTTCTGTCACTGAAAATCTCCTCAGTTGTATAATGTTCTGTATAAACACTCTTCATGAATTTTAGTTTCAGTGACTTCTTCATTGGTAAATGTTTTATTTTGTTCTGTGTTGAATCTGCAAGCTATTTTGTCATTGTCTTCTCTCATTCTTTATGACTCTATTCCTCTTTTTGATTATTTTAATAGTACATTGATTATTACATGACCTCTTTGCAATTGCTCTATTATCTCAAGTTCCAAGAGAGCCTATTCTCTGAAATGTGTGTTGGCTGACTCCTCAAGGTGTAATATTTCCTTGTGTGCTTTCTATTTTTTTCTCATGAGCTAATTTTTAGTGGGAATTTTTTTCCTGTACAAATCCCATGTACCTTGGATTGGTTGTTACATAATTGTTTTATCTTTGCTTCCTCGAGCCCGCAGGGTATTCACTGATTCAGAATGTTTTTAAATTAACTTCTTGTCTTGAGGAGTTCAGGAAAATACTTGTAAAATAACTCCAGATCCCAAGCCCATCTGTGGTTCTGACCTAGGATTTCCATTTCTGACTGGAATGTTTTTTCCCATCCATTACAATGGCAGAGTCAAGTTCTTAGTTGCATCTTTGGGTAGATGAATAAATTTTTCAAACTGTGAAGAGAAATTATATTTTAAATACACATTGTCATTACTACTTTATTGGAGAAAGAATATTTTTAGTTTGCCTTCTTTTAGACACACAGTAGGATTGCATTTCCCCTCCATAACACAAAGTTTATCCAGTGAAATGTGAGTGGTAGGTAGCTATGTGGTCTCTTCAGGGTAAATATTTTTAAAGGAAATACATTCCTTTTCTGTTTCCATGTTAACCAGCAATTATGCACACCATGAAAGCTTCATCAGGCTACACATCCCTGAATTAAAACAACATGAAGCAGAATTGCACAAACCCAAGGTGATATGTAAGGTGAGCCATACATTTTTGTTGTTTTAAGCAACTAAGGTGTTAAGAGTTGTTTGTTACTACAGCGTAATACAGCCCATCTTGCTAATACAAGATGATACAAAGTACAGGAAATTAGTGCTTTACTTACCACAGACATTTAATATAGTTTAGGTTAATAGAATTGAATCCATGCAGGCATTTTAGTGTTAAGGAACAAAACTCCAAGTTTTGTCAAGGAGAAAGTAATTTAGTGGCTTCTCATAGTATTCAATGAGGTCCAATTCTGATGATCCACACATAGATCATTGGAAAACAGAAAAGAGATACCAGCACGAGACTAGAGAATTTCTCAATATTGTAAACAATAGAATAAGCTATCTCAGAAAGCAGTAAGTTTCCAATCAAGCAAAACTAAAATGACCATGTTTGAGAAGTTGAAAAGAGAGTTCTGCTTTAGAAGGGGAGATGAATAAAATGACCTTCACATTTCCTCTGATCCAAAGATTCTATGATTTTAATTGTTTCCCCCTCTGTCTCTGTCAAACTAATTTAAAACAAGATGGGTAGAAGCTAAGTGCATAGGCTGAACCAAAGATTTTTGATAATCTTATTAAACTTTATCGCCTGACAAGTGTTGTTATATGTCTGAGGTGACCCATTTTAATACTGAATTCCTGGCTAAGTCCAGCAGTGTTCCAGGTCCTACATTTTACAATGCTTCAGGGTTCTCAGTGGGGAGGAGACCTATTTAATTGCCCACTCCAACTGTGATTTACAGACTAGATGGCCTGATTATACTTCCCGAGGTATGTCCTTTCATTTTCAACTTTGTTCCTAGTTTTACAGAAACAGCACTAAGAACCTAACAAAATGCAAATATTTATGCCATAAGCAAGAGACAGAAGTGAGGATAATAATTGGAACTGCCAACAAGAGTCAGACTAAGTAAGGAGAGAAACTGACTAAAGTGAGAAAAGTATTTGAATTAGACAAGGTAACACCGCACAATCACCCTAGGCACAAAAATTCTAGATTAGGATCACAGAATAACTTAAGAAAGATACAAAAAACAATTTTAAGACCATAATGCAAGGTATAGAAAAGTACATAGAGATCATCTATTTCTAGCCCTCTTTTTATAGATAGAATCTAAATGTTGAGGATTTATTTAGGGTCATTTAGCTTTATTGCACCTAGGTCCTAGTAGCTGATTTCAAGACCAGTAACTACCATTTTTATTGTTTTATCAGCTAATATACATATCTCCTCTCCATCTATCACTTTATTTGATGCTCAGTACAACCCCAAGAGCTTGGAAGTGGGACATAAAATGATAGTTGTGCCCTAAAATCCATTCTTTTCTTCTTATACATAAGAGTTCCCAGTTGGAGACATGGCCAAACAAAAGAACAAACTTCTCAATCTCTCATGGAGTTAACTATGGCACTGTGATAAAGTGCTTTTCAGTGGAGAATGAGGAGAATGATGGATGTGTAGAACTTCCATGTCCTGTTCTTAAAGGAAGAAAGTCTCTTCTTGCCTCCTTTTCTCTTTCTAAAACTGAAATAGGGATGGCATAATGAGCCCTCTTGAACCCTGCAGATGAGAAGAGCATCAGAGGGGATGACTGAACAACAAACTGGAAGAAACTTGAATCTCTACAAGATCACATGGAGAAGAGCTACCCTTTTAACTTTGAACTGCCTACCTCCAGATTGTTAGTTAAATTTTTATTGTAGTCATCAAACTCATATTCTAATTGAATATGGCAAAACAAGTATTTTTATTACCAATTTTATGAGGAAATATTGATAACCAGCTTGCTTAGACTACTTGGTCCCTAGTTAGTGCCTCTCTTCAAAGAAAGCATTATAGAGGAATGTTTTATTGATTTTATCTGAGTATGTATAACTTGTTTTATATGGCCAACTACCATGTCTCATTCTGGTTCAGGGGGAAAAGAACTGATATGCAAATCTGCGATGCTAAAAATGGGTACTCCAGTTAGCAAAAAGTTTTTTTGAGAAGGAATTTTACATGGCTGAGCTAATATCCTGAAGTTTAAAGCACATTTATGTAGAGTTTCCTCAAACATTTTCCTTAAAGACCAACAGGAAAGGGCAAGTAATGATTGCTATTAGAGTTTTACATGCTTTTTGAATAGAACATGCAAATGAATGGGTTTTTTTTTTTTGAAGTATATTTCCAGTTCAGATAATGTTGCATGTACAGCTGTAACTGACTTGGAGAGAACTGATGGATGAAATTAGGTAATTTCTTGCAATCAAGATGGATTCAAAAGAGAAAACGTTTCATCCACCTGTCGTTTAGAAATTCTACTAAAGTGAATTCTAGGAAACATATTTCAGAGAGGAACAATTTCCTAGAGGAAAAAATCACTCTGGCAATCAAGCTTCTTGTCTTTTCTGCTTATTAATGAAATAAATCTGTTTGCAAACCCCAGGTTGTAAAACTTTATAGTTTACCATAAGAGCATTTTTAAAATATATCTTGTGAAAATGAAATATGAGTGGAAAGTTTAATGTTCACAGTAACAAAGTAGACTAATAATTTTTCATGATATGTACAGTATACTTTCAATGAAATGAGAGAGAACTTCTTGGATAAGTTATGGAAACGCTTGATATACCTTTTACAATTTTTTATGACTAAAACACCTACCTTTTCTCAATCATTTTTTCTTTTTAATAATCTCTTTTATGTCCCTATAATTCTACTACTATGTGTTCTGAGAACACTTTTATTTACTCTTATTATATTATATATATATATTATATTATTATATTATTTCCTTCCACTTTTATTTAATAAATAACTTCTCAAAATGATTATAAATTGATTATCATTGTCAGTCATCCTGACCCAATATGTATTCACCTCTTTTTTCGCATGTTACTAGATTTAAACATTTAGTCTACAGCACATTAGGTAAAGCAGGGACAAGGAGACAAAAGTATTCTACTTGCTAATGATTTGAGTAAAGGGAGAAATTGACAGCTTGAGCTATAATGATATTTTAAGTTAACTTATAAATTTCTAACATTCTGTTGTTATTCCAATTTGTATTGATATTTTTCCTTCAGAAGTCAGTCAACAAAAATATATTATGTAGCCATTATATAATGACTGCTGTAGAAGTACTGGGAATACCATCAAAGTAGAGTGAATCTGTATACAACAAAATGATGAGTTAGTGATACACATCTTTTTTTCCTTTTCTCATTTGAAAACTGGCAATTATCTCGGGTTTTTTGCTTGATCTTGAACATGTTCATAATCTAGGGGGATGACATTAGACATATTTTGTATAGTGACTGAAGCTATCCTGAAAATTTCATTATTCAGTACATCAGACACTTCATTTCTCACCATTACTCTTTGGAGAGTTTGTGGATTTTTGTTTTGTTTTGTTTTAAAAAGTGGCAAGTTATGTGTGAACATTTCAAGTTTCCTAGCCTCCTTCTAAGCTCATTTTGTATTCACTGCCATCTCTTGCTAAAATGCATTTGTTATCCAGGTGCACTCCACATCTATTTGTGAACCTGAGGTGTGTTAGTGCAAATGATCCTCAGTTGGTGGGCAGTGAAAGTAGTGTCATCCTTTTCTTGGTCTAAATGCTTCTCAGCAGATGTTTCATTATAGTTTTATATTCTGTAACTCTACAGTTTTTAAGTGTATTATGTTAAGGTTATTTCTAGTTATATCAGGATTATACATCATCTGCTGTTATAACTGGAGCTAATCAAAAAGGTCTACTTTTAAAAATATTTTTTACTCTTTTTTAAAATTTATTTTATTAGTTTCAAGTATACAGTACATTGGTTAGCCATTTATATAGGTTATAAAATGATCCCCCTAATTGCTCTTTCTCTCCTCTGGCTCTCCACCTAGCCATTACATTTATGCTAACTGTATTCCCTATGCCATGCTCCCCATCCCCATGACCATCTATCAACTACTAATTTGTATTTCTTTAAACCTTCACCCCATTCTCCCAGCACCCCCAAACCCCACTCTCTTCTGTCCATCACCAGATTGTCCTCTATATTTGTGAGTCTGTTTTCGATTAGTTTGTTCTTTTTGTTTCTTAGATTCCATATATAAATGAAATTATATGGTATTTATCTTTCTCTGTCTGACTTATTTCACTTAACACAATAACCTTTAGGTCTATCCACATCCTTGCAAATGATAGGATCACATTTTTTAAAAGTTGAATAATATTATTCCATTGTATATATGAACCATAACTTCTTTTTCTAATCATCTGTCAATGGACATTTAGGTTGCTTCCATATCTTGGCTATTGTAAATTGTGCTGCCATTAACACAGGGGTGCATAGATCTTTATGAATTATTGTTTTCGTTTTCAATAGATAAGTACCCAGCAATTGCTGGGTCAAAAGGCATATCCATTTTAAATTTTTTGAGAAAGCTCCATACTGTTTTCCATATTGAAAGCGAATTCTTACTCAAGAGTCAGTTTTGTTTCAGGGCATATGTTAGGGTAGTACCATTTTCTTAAATCATTCTATAGTTAAGTTCACCAAAGTTTAGTTTTGCCTTTTCATTATCAATGAAAATAAACTAATGTGTATTAAGGAAATTTGGGACTTGATAGAAGCAGTAACAAAATCTAACAAAGCCCTTATAAAATCTGATTCTATATTGTAAAAACAAAATTAAAATAGAATATCTAGATAAAATAAATATGAATTAGAGAAAGAATACAAAATGTAAATAACCTTTTATGGAGATTTATAAAAACTCAAAAGATAAAGGAATAGAGAATAAGAATATTGAGGGTTCTGAGTTCTAATTCTGGGTATACTACAGACTCTACAATTTAAAAAATGGGTACCCTTTCCTTCAGTTTTCACTCAAAAAATGAATAAGCAGAGTGTTCAATCTTTTGACACTATATTAAAATCAGCCCATTCCTTCTCCAGATGCTTAGCTTGGATGGTTTGTAGTCTGGTATTCTCTTTCCTATCTGAAAACATATTACCAAAATCTAAGTGTCTGGGTTTTGACCAGTGTCGAATTCTTATAAGACTCTCTTCCGAGCAAGGTATTATATTCAACACC
This sequence comes from Pteropus medius, assembly GCF_902729225.1. Classification (NCBI taxonomy): domain Eukaryota; kingdom Metazoa; phylum Chordata; class Mammalia; order Chiroptera; family Pteropodidae; genus Pteropus; species Pteropus medius. The sequence goes on from NW_024352149.1 coordinate 2,774,458, forward strand.
CACTTTCATTCTTACACCTCCTGCCCACATTAGAATCCTTCCTTGGGTAGGCTAATAACTTTTAATTAAAATCACAGAGATGCTTCTTACTCAGCTTCACCTTAAGCAGTGCCAATGGATGATGCATGTATGAAACAGTAGGAAAGTTGGTCTAACACAGATAGTCTCAAACATTAATACCAAGTCTGCATAGACATTTGGTATCCAAACAAGAATAATATTTAAAACAGCAAATTATTTTATTAAGTATACAAAAATGTAGATAATCAAGGTCAAATTTCAACAGTGATTAATCACATTCTTAGTATTTACCCTTGATATGATACAAGGAGAATGGTACTTTACCTCTGTGGTCTTACTCCCAAAAACCTACAACTCCAGTCAAATCATGAGGAAGAAAAAACATCAGACAAACCCTAGCTGAACAACGTTCTGTAATATATCTGAACAGTATTCTTCAAAACTGTCAAGGTCACTGACATACAAGGAGAATCTCAGAAACTACCACAGCCAAGAGGAACCTAAGGAGACATGACAGCTAAATATAATATGGTATCTCAGAACAGAAAATGGACATTAGGTGAAAACTAAAAATATTCACATAAAGTATAGACTTTGGTTAATAGTAATGTATCAATATTAATTCATTAATTGTAATAAAATGTACCATACTAATGTGATATATTAATAATGGAAATTGAGTACTGGGTGTGTGGGAACTATCTGTACTGTTAGCAATTTTTCTGTAAATCTGCTCTAAAAGCAGTGAAACTATTCTAAAAAGTAACAGTTATCAAAATAATACACAAAAGGGAAGAGTTCTATAGGCCTATTATGAAAATAAATTATCATCTGTAGACCTATAAGGAGTAGTACTTAAATGACTGTGAAGTAGTCATTCACAGTCATTTTCCTTGGCTACTACTCTTCTTTAAAATATATTTTCAAGGTAAGGACTAGACATGGACAAGCTGAAATTACAAAAAATAAAATTTAATGAGAGCATCAGTGAAAAAAATCTAATGAAGGCAAAGATGCCATATAAGTAATGATAACAGATAAAGTGATGAATTAATGTTATCAAAAATCACTCATAGTCATCTAGTTTAGAATGGTTACAAATACGTCAATATCAGATTTTAATATGCTACAAAAATTTTGAAACAGAAATTTAAGAACATATACGTTGAGCCTTATAGAAAATAAAAGAGAACCAGATATTTTAAGTACACATTTAATAGTGTCCTAGAGGACAGAGATGAAATTTAATTTGTGCAAACTATTTTCAGAATATATCAAGCAGAAAGAGAATGAAGAGAATCTAAAATTTTTAAGATTAAAAAGTGACTCAGCCTATTTTATTCTATTCTATTCTGGCTTGCTGTGAGTTGTCAGAGAACGTCACAGTGGGAATACATGTCAGCTCTCGTTACTCCACCAGGCTGGGATTAGGAAACCATATGTTGGAACACTGGTCTAAAGGTCAGACATAAGGGTTCACTTACTTGGTTGCTTCCTCTCTGGGTGCTGTTATAGGAAATTAACTTACAGACTTGAGGCCGAATACTTAATGCTTGCTTGAAGAAGAAAAGAAAGCTCAGACTGAGTCCATTCAGTAATGTGACTAAAATTTACAGCTAACATGTGCTGGCTTAAAGACATGCCAGGGAATTCTCTTAGGCATTTAAATTCCATTATCTCCATTCAAGGTTTCTGTAGCCCTTTGTGCTGGGTACCAGTATTGGTGCTACTTTGTAGAAAGGTTACAGAATTTACACAAGATCTCTTAGCAATGAATGTGGAAGCTGGGGTTAGAATCTAAGCATTTCTGACTTTTATGGCTGCTAGTCAAAAATGATTCTATGCGAGCAATTATTTGATATTATTTACTGGTCAATTTAGAAAAATAACATAGTTAAAAGATTTGTGTCTTCTAAGAATTTACTAAATCAACTATATCAATCTATTATATACCAGCTATTATTTGGTATATAATAGGTACAATTTCCTTGTTGCTTAGGAAACATGAAAGAATTATAATATTTAATATATCTTGAAGGAAAAAGTTACAGATTTTTTCCTTTCAAATGTTTTGAGCTATTGATTATCGAGGAGATAGGTCCAGGTGATCTAAACCAAAATTTCAGTAAGTCAGGATCTCTGAATCTTGAGTGCTGACTTCTTCAGCCCAATTGACTAGAGAAGTCCATGGGGAGACATTAAAACTATACTTATGTCCTTTAATCCTGAAAATGGAAGAAAGCCTATTATTGATTCAATTCTAAAAGAGCAATTACAACATATTATGACTTAAAACCATGCAGACCAATAAATTTTCTAATATACAATCTCTTCCAGTTTCCGATTGACTATTTCCAGTGAAAGGATCCTCACTGACTTTAGGCAAATCTATTTTATTGTTAAAGAGATTAGCATGATTGCCAACATTCACTGAGTGTTTACTGTGTGTCTGATACTAAACTGGTCATATTTAATATCAAGTACATATTGAATACCTACAAATTTCCAAGCACTGTTATAGGTGTACTAAGAATTCAGCAATAAGCTAAAGAAAGGCTTTATACTTATCATGCTTTTATTTTATCATTTAATCAACAAAATAACTTACAAGATGGGTATCATACTTACTACTAGTATTTGTCTCCCTTTTATAAGTGAAGAAAGAGGGTTAATAATAGCCACAGTGCTATTATAACATAAACCAAGTGTTACAGTTTGTTTTGTGAAATATAACACTATATTTTCAAAACCTAATAAACCCATATCATTTTTAGGAAAGACATTAGTCCTTTTTTCATCCCACTAAGAGGATATACTATTCATGTTAGTTTTCTTATGATAGAAATTATTTATAAATATTTGAAAATTTCAGTTTGTGACTTAAAATAATTCCTATGAGCCAGAAGAGGAAATTTTGGATTTATTAAATAGGTTCTACATTTGTATTTATGTGTATTATATTATTTTATTTTTACTATTTGTCATTTTGAAGGAAAACTTACAAAATCAAACCAACTTCTATAATGTAAAATGTTTGTTTTTAATATTACTGCTCCTCATGATCCTATGGACAGTATAACAAATACAACCAAGAAACATCATCCATGTGCGTACACCCACACAAACGGTGACAAGATTTCCTAAAGCTTTTTAAATGGATAACATTTAGAGAAAAGTAAAGGTTGCAATAAATATCTGCTAAAAAATCTCCGAAAACTCAAGTGATAATGAAAGCAGAGTGTACTTATGTCTTTTAATGGTGCCATTGCAAAAGCTTCACGGTAATTCCTGCTTTAATCTTATTAGCATAATAATTTTTAAAACAAGACCATAAAATTACTAAAAGCCAAATCCTTATTTTTAAAAAGTAAATTACAAATGCGAGTACTATTGTTCTGTTCATCTCTCTGTAATAGACAGCTTCTAAGCTCATTCTGCATTTTGGTAGTCAATCTCTTGTACAATCCCCTCCCCTCAAGTTACTGGACCTAGTGATATGCTTCTAATTAATAGAATATGACAAAAGTGATGGGTCATCACTTCCACAATTAGGTTACAAAATAGACTATGACCACTTTCTCTCTCTCTCTCTCTCTCTCTCTCTCTGGCCCCGCCACCCCCTCCACCTTGATGTCTTGCTCTAGAGAAGCCAGATGTCATGTGAGCTACCTTTATGGAGAGGCCCACGTGGCAAGAAATTATCACCAGCAAGAACCTCATCTGGCAACAGCAAAGTGAATGAGTTTGAAAGCAGATTCTCCCCAAGTTGAGCCTTCAGATAAGAAGATCTTGAGTAGATGAAAACGATTTGTCTTTCATAAGTCTTTCTCTACAGAAAGTGAGGCTCAGCAAACACCTTTCCTTCTTCACAGAAAATTCAAAACAGAAAGCTTTGGGGATACAAATATAAACATCCCTTTTAATAACTTGAAACACTGTTAATGAATTCAGGGTTATCCTTTTGAAACTGTAAGCCTCATTAAGTGATTTCACGGCAATGCAAAATTTCCCAGTAAGATGTAGTGAGCAAAATCAGTAAATTGATTTAATAATTTTTGACATTCTATGTTATTTTGGCAAAACATGCATGAAAGCTACTCTTCTGTACTTTGTTACTTAGACGATTTTGCAATTCCGGCTCCTTTGAGTGTTTAGCTAGGTTTGCAATCCCCATAGGCATTGACTAGCGTGAACTTTAATAACTATACAATGTGCTACCTTTAGTGAGCAAGGAAGGGAAAATATACCTGTTTATCTCCTCATGAGAGATGAATGTGAAACCCAGAACCTTTTAGTCATATTCTCTAGTTACTGTGTAGTGTTTCTACAAATCCCTGAAGCTACATCTACATTTTGAAAAATTGCCTATGGTAATTTCTGGGAAATATACTTGTACATAAGGAAAGCTACTACTATGAAAAAGTATAAAAGATACTAAAAGGAATGTTCAGAGCATACTTTTTTCAAACTTCCAACGTTATCTTAAAAATATGTAGAAATCATGCTCATCTCTAAGGGATGTCAGATAAAAAGCAAGGATCCAAATTCTCCCAAACATGTGAATATATCTGACACTGACTATAACTAGAACTAGGTTTCTGGATAAATACTTCAGGAAAAAATGTAAATTTCTTTTGTCTAATTGTCAACCTTTCACAGACTATAGATGAAACTTTGTAATGATCAACCAATGAGAGAAGTTATTTATTTTTACTCTCCTTCTCAACCCTTTCACTTCCAGAAGTTGAAACAAACCAAAGATATTTTGGCCTCAAAAATTACTTATGCCCAAATTAAAGTGAATCAGAATATGGAGAATTTATGCCTCAAGACATTGTCTAAAACAATAGAGCGATCAATCAGTAATTAATGAAGTGAACAACTGAGTACAGTAACAAATGAGATATGCAATTTAACATAGAGATCAGAGAAAGAGGCAGTTGATAGAGCCTTGCTATAACCACTGTCTTCTCAAAGTGAGTACGCACACACCCAACACTACACCCTCTGAGGAGCAAAACCAAACCCTACACACTTGAGGAAAACAGACTTCACAAAAAGAGCCTGGTCAAGCCACAAACTAATAAAAACATGAACAAAACAAGCCCCCAAAAGAGGGTAGGGGAAGCAGTATCCAGAGTTGCTACAAGGTATTCCATAAAATGGGAGGTTTTCAATAAAAAAATTCTAAGTTATTCAAAGAAATAGGAAAATATAACACATGAAAAAAAAACAGGCAACAAAAACTACCTTGGAAATGAACCAGATGTCAGCTTTAACAAAAAATTCAAAGTATCTGTTATAAAGATGTTCAAAGAACTAAGGAAACTATGCTTAAAGAAGCAAAAGAGGATACAGTAACAATGCCTGAAATATCAATAAAGAGATACTAGTAATAGAAAAGAATTAAAAGGAAATCCTAGAGTGAAAAGCACAGTTGGCCCTAGAACAACATGAGCATCAGGGGAGCTGACCCCTTACACAGCTGAAATCTGCATATACCTTAGTCAGCCTTCTGCATTCATGGAGTCCCAACCACAGATGAAAATACAGTTGACTCTTGAACAACATGGATTTGGTCTGTGCAGGTCCATTTATATGTGGATTTTTTTTTTTTCAAATCACCTGTGCAGTTCAAATCTGTTATTCAAGGGTCAACTCCATGGAGGTTGGGAATCTGTACATGCCAAGGGCTGACTCAAGTTATCTATGGATTTCCAACTGCTTGGGAGGTTAATGCCCCTAAGCCCTGCCTCGTTCAAGGATTAATTGTATATTGGAAGCCCTAGAACAACAACTAAAAAAAGAATTTTTAAAAATACAGTGAAAAAATGACTAAAGGACTAGAGAAACAAAAAGACATGAAATATGTGGAAAACAAAATGTAAAATGTCAGTGTAAATACAACCATATCAATAATCACATCGTATGTAAAAGGATTAAACATAATGAAAAGACTAGGTTTAAAAAGTAAGATCCACTACAAACTGTTTACAGGACACATTTTAGATACAAAGATACAAATATGTTTAAAGTAAAAGGATAGAAAAAGATATGTATGTAAACAAAAATGATAAAAGGGTGGAGTGATTATACTCATTTCAGGTAGAAAAGTAAGCTTTAAAACAGAAAGAATCACTAGATGTAAAGAGGAAAGTTTTCCAATGACAAAAACATCAATCCTTCAGGAATATATAACTATTATAAACATATGTATACTTAGCAACAGATATTCAAAATAAATGAAGCAAAAACTGAGTTAAAAGGAAAAACAATTCAACAATCATACAGTCACATGACACATAATGATGTTTCAGTCAATGATGAACTGCACATATGACAGTGGTCCCATAAGGTTATAATGGAGCTAAAAAATTCCTATCACCTAGTGATGTCATAATACATAAGATGAATAAAAAGAAAATTCTACAATCTGATCAAAGGCATCTACAAAAACAAATAGCTGACAATACTTAATGACAAAAGAAAGACTGATTCCTTTCCTCCCAAAATAACAAGAAAACAGTGTTCATTTTGGGTGTTTCTATTCAGTATTTTAATGAATGTTCTGGCCAAAGCAATTTGACAAGTAAATGAAATCCAAACCTGAAAGGAAGGAGTACAGCTATCTTTATTTGCTAATGACATGATCTTGTATATAGAAAATTCTAAAGAATCCACTAAAAACTATTAAAGCTCTCATGAATCTGCATTTGGAGCAGAAGTGATTTTAAAGAAGGTATGTCCTGTTGGCGGGTTAGTAATCACTTTCTGCCCTTGAGAACCTAGAGAAAACCAGGTCATGTATCTATAAATTGTGACCCTTCCACATCAGAAAATCCTCAACGGCTTTGCCAACCTCTTGATTATAATCCATTTTGAGGGATGTCACACTTCACTGAAAGTCTACATATACTTTATAACCCATAACTTCTGCAATTTTGCCGGAAGCCTACAAACTTTAGATATTTTCCCCCATTTTTTTATACTGGAAAGATGGGATCTGAAATAACTAGTTTTTTATTTAAAAACTAACTGGGTGAAACAACACCATGGTATATCATCTTATGTTTCAAGAATACAGAGGTCACTTTCCAAGTGTATGTTTAGGTTCTGAAAGAAAAAGACAAAAAAACAAAAACAAAACGCATTACATTGTAAAAAAAAACAAGTATCCCTTTGTTTAAAATAAAACTGTAGATTTTTTCCATGAAAAGCAATCAATCCATTTCAATCATTTTTTTTTAAATATGTGCTTAATGTTGCTTATTGTTCTCAACTCAAAAATCATGCTGTTAGCATTTTCATGGACCAAGTTTTAGATGTGGAGGGATTTCTCTTCAGTGACAGATAATACAAAGTGAGTCTAATGAATGAAAAGATAACAGAGTTGGGAGAGATGACAGATAAATAGCACATATCAGTACGAAATATGTGTTTGAAATATAAGGACATATTCTTATAATTCGATTGGCCAGGACATAGTTGAGAGAGAGGACAAAAAGAAAGGTTTTTGACCTCATAATGTTTATTGGATGTTAACTTTGTACAATGGAGAAATTATAAAATGTAGACATAATTCAATAAAAGGGGCTAAGAAATATATAATTAAATATGATATACCCAGTATACCCAATCAGAGACTCTTAATAAAGTAGAACGAGAACCTACTATAAAGACTTTCCAAGATGAAAAAATCAGGGTGGAAGCCCCAGGATAAGTCTAACACCAGGCACAAAACTAAAGCCGGAAAGCTCTCATGCACCCTTAGAGAAGACTGTGTTTTTAAGGGAGCAGAGGTCCCCACAAGGGACTTACCGCTAACACTCAGCTATGGCTTAACAGTCAAGTAGGCATTTTGTGATTAGACAAATACAGCAACTTGAGAGGTAGACAAATATTAGTTATAATCTTACAGTCGAATTCTAGAGGTAGAGGCTGATTAAAGAACATTAACCCTTACCACACTAGGTAGAACTTATTGATCCTGGGATACGAAAGGGAAATCACAGGCCACACAATGAAGCTACCTGCTTTCTCAATGACTCTTCAAGCTTTCTGACATAGTTATTAAATAGTCACCATATCAAAACACTGTGTTAGGCATGATGGGAAAAGAAAGAAGTATATAAAGCCTGGTTCCTATTATTGAGGAGTATAATTCAATATTTGTGTTATCTATATGATGGTATAGTAGTAAGCTTGAATCTTATCTCCACCACTTATTAAACTGAGGAATCTGGGATAATTCTTTAATTTCTCTACCTTTCAAATCAACCTTTCAGGGTTGTTAGGATATACATTAATAGCTTAAGATTTAAGAGAAATATCATCCACTCATTCCAAATTGGCTTCTATGTAAGTAGTTTCATAGATACAGACTTGTGTGCAAACAGAAATGATATTGTGAAGTCTCATATTAAAATAAAAAATAATGAGCTTAAAAGATTGGCCCTTTATTTAATTATCATAGAAAACATTTAGTATCAGGAGAGAAATAAAAAGGATTCAAAAATGGAGATAATTAGAAATGTAAAATAATTTTCTCACAGAGATAATTCAGTTGATTTTTACCAAAGAAGGTTAATCTGAACAATGAAATAAATCTCTGGAAGAGAGCACAAACTGAAAGGAAACTAACGTCTCTTAAATAAAACAATAAGATTGGGTAATGCTAACGTCTCTTAAACAAAACAATAAGATTGACACACCGTGTAACTTAGTGATTAAGAGCATGGATTCTGAAACCAAATTGCCGAGGCTCAAGTCCCAGCTCTGGCATTGCAGCACCTCTTGACAAGTTCTTTACTTCTCTATATATCGAAATGGAAGAAATACTAGTACCCATCTCATATTGTTTTGATAATTAAATGGCTGACATATACAAAGTGCTTAGAACAGTGCCTGGCATAGTGAGTCCTAAACAACTGTTATCATCATCATCATCATGGTCATTGCTATCATTAAAATCATAATTATAAATATGGTGAGCACAATTCTAAGAAGCATCTCAAAAGAGGCAATTTCATAGAGCCAAGAAGGAATCATTCTTTTGTATGGTGATTAACTTGACCATGGTTAGTTAACATGTTGGTGAGAATACGATGCCAATTTGTCCAAAGTTAAAGGTTTGATTTTCCTGTGGGTCTGCTGGTTATGTTTTCCTGATTTTATGAAGGTGACAGGTGAGAAATGTAAATTGATTAATCCAAATTCATGAATATCTTTAGAAAAAAACGAATCTCTAAAAACATTCCCACTGTTCATAATTTGGTCATATGGTCTTTCCCTCTCCCTTACGAGGACTTCTTTTCTTGCCTGACATATGGCCTTAATATATTATGAATTCAAGGACTGGAAAATATTTAAAGATGATCTGGAGCCATGTCATTAATTTTTGCAGAAAACAAAATAGACTTGAGACAAAAATTGACTTAAAGAAGATCACATGATTACTTAGTGCCGAGCTAGAATTCTTAACCCATGCTTTGTTGGGTTTTTATTTTTCCATTACTTTACATTTATTAAATATAGAACATTTTTATTATCTCTAAGAAATTCCTATTTAAAAATTCTATATCTGTAATTATGGTTTATTATTATATTATAAATAACTTACTTTCAGTGACAGAATGTGGGACTTTGTTATGAGAAAAATGGGAATCCATTTTGAGGTATTTCGTGTATAAGACAAAGAATGACGTTACCCGACTTAAATTTTTAAAAGGTTGCTTTGCCTTAAGAAGAGATGGTGGGAGAGGCAAGGATCAATTAGGAGATTACTGTTATAACCCACATTAGAGATGATGCTGGCTTGGACCACGATGGTAGCAACAAAAATGGCAATAAGTGGTCGAAGTCTGGATATGTTCTGATGGTTGAATCCACAACATTTCCTTCTATGTTGGATATGAAGTGTAAGAGAAAAGAGGAGTCATGGAAGCAAGAGAACATAAATCTTCATTCAGAAAGTTCTAATTTTTTAAAATTAAATATCTCTTATGCAATCTGCTCCATGATTTTCCTATCTTTACCTCTATGAAAAGAGGTCCATCACCAACTACACAATGCCCTCTTGTGAATCTGGCAGCAGCCAGAATCATATCATGTATTGTCAAAGAAACGAAACATTGGCTCTCGACTTCAAAGGAGTTTATCACTTGGTAAATAAACCCCCTTTAAATAGGAAGGAGATATATTTGACAACTTTCCAAATGGAGCTTGAAGTTGCAACTTGATGTTAAACTAGAACACTGCAGGACATGTCTGCTGAAATGAGGAAACCAAGCCTGCCAAATGTCCATTGGCACAAGAGATGAAGGAGCATTTGGGACAGAATTCATCCCACAGGAAATGGGAGAGTCAAGCATCTGAAGGAAAAGCTAATTCTAGGCTGGTGTAAGTGTTATTTGGCATTTTCCCCTGCTCAGCTCCCTATGGATTCCTATCCAGACTCCTATCTCTCCCAGGGAGGGGAGAGAGCTGTGAGCAAAACTCCTCTAATATATGAGAGTAAAGCCATTAATACCACTCTGAGAGACCCTCATGGAATGTAGCCCAGAAAGGCAGGGAAGTACCAAGTGTAGCATAGTGTTGGTATCTCAAGGGTTCCCTGCATCTTTGGCAGTAATCCTTGGTTGAGAGAGCAGTATTCATAGTATCCATAGGATGTATCAGTAGAACCCAGCAGAGGTGAGGCAGAGAAAAAGAGGAATAAAAGAAGTAGATATTACATAGAGCTTCCTTCTTTATGAACAAGCACACGTGAGACTCTCAGAAATACTTATGTGAGCTCGGTGGCATTATTAGCAAGAGAGGTAAGTTTATATTGCCACCCTAGTCCAGCTTTTAAATAATAATGATGGAATGAGTTCTTTACACTCCAATCACTCACAACAGCATTTTGTATAATTATATTTCAGAATTATGCAGTCTATATACCCCAAAGCTCATATATTTGCCACATCTGTTCAAGATCTCCAGAATCCAGGTAGGTAGCCATTTCTGAGATATTAGAGAGAATTAATTCTACAAAACAGACTATTTTTCTTTGGAAATGGTTAACATGAGGATTTTTTTTTTAAACAAGCACCCTTCATAAAAGCAGTAAGTTTTCACAATCAATTAAAAATACTGAATCCCTGTGGACCATCAGTCCCAGTGCACATGTTAAGAACCTTATTCCTCATAACACTTCAATGATGCTGTTTACATCCTTCTCATATGCAGGAAATAATGTTCCTTCCTTAAATACTTCTTCTTAAAAGACTTTCTTCCTTAAGTGGCTTTACACACTGCATCATGATGAAGATGCCAAAATGACACTTTGTGGCAGTGTGCCAATTTTACCCAAATTCAATAATTTTCTTATTCTTGAATTATACTTTGACCTTGACTCCATGCTGCCTTGTACCTAAAGAGTATTTCTTTGTTTCTTTATTCATTTAATTGTATTTTTATCCTACCTTCTTCTCAAAAGTCTTTGAAGTGTCCTGTGCCTCTACTTCCAAATGATGGTGACATTAGTCTTACGACTACTGCAGTCATTACCACAAGTTCAAGGGCGGAAGGAAAAGGTCCAGTGAGGATGCCTACACCATGACTACCCCGTTTCCTAACAAAGAGGGTCAGTGGTTCAGGTACTTTAGTGGGTGTGATATGATTGTACTCTAGCCAGCAGAGGAGAGGAGAGGAGAAAAAGAGATCTGGAAGAAAAGCATGATGGAGTCGGAGATCAGCGGAGGCTTTCATTCAAGTAAACTCAGTAGGTTCTTTGGAAAAATTTTACCAGTTCTTTTATGCAATATTAGAAGATAGCAAATTAAACAACATACCTGTTGGACCAAAAACTCTATGAAAAATACAATGGGACTAAAAATCTTTTTCTACACGTGTACATATGATCTAGAAAGAAGAACAGAGATTTTGGAACCCACCACCCACAGTTTCAGAAATCACATTTTGAAAGCATCACCCTCAGCCGTTTTATAAGTATAAGAAATTATGTTCAGCTACAAGTTTTCATTAGCATTTAGCCAATTCTTTAAATTTCAAATCTTAATGTATATTTCCATACTCACTGCTGACCTCCATTCACCAATACCTACCTATTAAGATTTCTATACTTAGGAAATATGAAGACATGAGCGTTTGTGGTGTGTGTATGTGTGCGTGTGCATGTGCGTGTGCGCGTGTGCATGTGTGTGTGTGTGTTTGAGGGTGGGGTGGAAGAGGTGGGAAGAAAATTAAAAGAATAATTCTCCACGACAAAGCATACTGGCAACAACTCCCCACCATATTCTGAAATACTCTTATCTTGTTATTGACTTCTCTGTTCTCTTCTATCAGGAAAATAACAATAGCCCCACTCCCACTGAGATTCAGGAACTAACGTTTAGCCCAGCAGTGCACATCTCACCCACTTTGGAGTCCAGTTTTGTGTGCTAAAGTGCGTGAGTGTGTGCCTGCATGAGAGAGATTAAAAAGGAGAATAATTTACCTTCCAATGAGTGAGAACTCGCCCACAACGCCAAGGCGCCGCATGGCACTCAGAAGGCCTCGGACAGTCATTCCTTCGCAGAAGCAGACCACCACTCTGGCCTTGGGAAGCCGCTCTCGGAGCTTGCGCAGGAGTCGGTCAAAGCTCTTCTCGCCAGCATTGCTGTAGATTTTGTCTGAATGGGCGATGCAGAGACCTTCCTGAGCAGCAAGCTCTTTGAAAGCGTCCATTCCACTCTCTCCATAATTCCCTGTCCAGAAACAATTAGCAGATGTTCAAGAGAACCTGGCAGCAGCAGCACTCACAACCTGGAAGAAGGATTCATTAGTCACGGGAAATGGAGGGGACAGATTTGCCAAATAATTTGTAAATATAACTGGGACCCATGGAAGATCTGAATTGATCCAGGAGAATAATCAAATGTAATCAAATGATCAACTCTGTGAAAACGATGAGAGACTATCTAACTAGGACATCCACAGTGAAACAAGTTTTGAGAAATGAAGGACTGCTGCCCTATTTACAACCATGATTAGTAGTGGTTGTCCCAAATTTTAGCAATGTTGGAGAAATCAGTACATTGGGGTAGGAGGTCAACCAGCACAAAGAGAAGGCTGGTTCATTTGAGGGCTTGCTTCAAGCTGGCTGCCTGGTAAGAGGCAGACACACTCGTGGTAATAACAAGCCCTGCCACATTATGAAGGGTGAGTAAGCAAAGCAAGTGGAACACCCGGCCAAGTCAGAGTAAGCAGACAGGAAACAGATACCAGCTTAGTCAAAATCCAACACCCTCTGATAAAATAAGAGGATTATGGGAGATTTGGCCTTATGTTTTGATTTTTTATTTTAATACCATGCTTAAAATATACTTTGAAAAAACTAGGAACTCATAGAAATGGATGAAGTTAAACAAATATCGCATTGTGCCAGTTTCCCACCTCTCAGTTTCCCTGGTGACTTTATCTTCCACCTCAGTGTCCTCTATTCCTCTACTTCTTTCTCCAATTTGGGGGTTTTGATACCCTTGTAAATGATTCAATATTATGTCCCCACAGTTTCTCAGCTCCCTACATCCACTGATAATTCCTTTAACCCATCCACTTCTATGGTCACACTTTTGACCTCATCACAAATGTTGCTAATATCTCTGAATGCGGTTGTCTAACATCCCGGTCTGTTTATCCCCTCTTATCTTTCAAGCTCATGTAGTCTACTATCCATACTCCGGCATTCATTCAATCTCACGAAAACCTCAAATCCATTTACCTAACTATTTTTCTTTCCATCTTTCCTCTCATTTGCCTCTTAGCCCAGCTTAGAACTCATAGTCAACCTTCATAATCACTCTCTTGAAAATTCTTTAACTCTCTTGTGTTTTCCGGAAAAAAACCCTAATGCTAGTTAAACCCAACCATTCACCTATTCCATGTTTACACCTGAGCACTTAAACACAGCTGGAAGAAAACTTACAGTCTTAAAATTCACGAGTATGCATACCAAAAGAGACACTCAAAGAGCAAAGAAATTGTACCACTTCACCCTTGTAAATGAATTTTCCTGGTCTCTAATATAATTATTTTATCCTGACTCTTCTCTCTTCAAATCTCCAAACTACTGACTCCACCTCTGACCCCCATCTCAGCTAGTTTCTTCATTTCATATTTCAAGAAGAACTCAGAAACAATCTGACAAAAACTAATCAGCCACATACCACAACCTATGAAGCTTTCTTCATTGGCATTCATATTCTCTGGCAGCCCTCCTGTTGTAAACCTGAAGTATTTCTGCTTCAGGATAAAGCCAGCTACTGCTCTTGAAGACTAAGTCCCATTGCTTTTTGTCTATTCATGGATTTTATCCTGCAATTGGCTCACTCTTTTGTAAAATCAACTTCTCTCTTTTAATGGTGTCAATCTCACACACACACACACACACACACACAAACCGTTGGACTCTGTTCCACTTGAGTTACTATCCATTCACTACTCCTGCTCACAGCAATAATAGTTGCCTAAGTCAATGAGTTTGCTTCTTCATCACCCACTCTCTCCTTTACCGCTTATTTCTATGCCCTCAGAATCTTCTCCTGTCAAGGTCACTGATAATTTCCCTGTTGCCATATTTCATGATCTGTTCTCTGTTTTCATCTTCATTAACCACTCAGCTGTATTCAACAGTTGGCCACACTCTCCTTGAAACCCTTTATCCTTTTGGTTTCTGTGACACAGCCCTCTCACAGTTTCCTCATCAGTCGCTGACTACTCCTTGAGGTATTTGCTAGATATTTTTTCTCTGCTCAGCCTTCAAATATTGTCATACCAGGTCACGGTCCTGGAAAACTTTCTCTTCATCTATAGTTTCACAAAGTACCCTCATTCAGTCACATTTCTTCAAACACCATTTGAAAACCATGTTTGAATTCTAAACATAGATCTTCAGACTGGGCTGCCCTTTGGAGCAAGATTAGTACATTCAATTGCCTGCCTGACATATCCACTTATAGACATTCAAATTTAACATATCTGAAATAGAATTTTTGCCCTCTCTGCTTTGCAAACCTGCTCCTTCCAGACATCTCTTATTAGTAAACAGTGCCATTACCCAGCAAGTTGCTCACTAACAAAGTTTAGGAACTTTGGTGTCTATATTTCTCTTCTATTGCTGATCCATTCCTGTGGACTCTACCTCTAAGATGTTCCTAATCCAGTCTCTTCTCTTTGTTTTGACCTCTATCACCTTAAATCAAGTGTGTTAGGTCAGGTTCCCTAAAAACAGAGCTGAAATGAAAATTTTTGTTCAGGTTACTTATTGAGGACAGGAAGAGCAAGAGAATCAGGAGTATCATCTCAACTAGGGATTAGTTTCTGTCTGATTCCATAGGGAAGTGCTAGAGCACAAATTAATAAAATTTGGTGTTGGAGAGACACAAATATATTCGCTTTTGATGAAAGCAGTTCAAATTTTTGGTGGACAACTTGGAAGCAGTTTTCAAAATTTCTCAAGATAAATGTTACAAAATTACAGCGATAGTTAAGTCAAAATAATTTAAAAAGGATGTCGTTATCAAAAAAAGGACTTAAGACTTAAATCTCAGTATCTATAAAAGTTTTACAGGCATTGTAATAAAACCTAATAAGTTTTTTCTATATTTTTGAAATGAAAGCTTTCTTGTTTCCTTTTTATAAGATTAATTACCAATTAAGGTATTTGCTGCCTTTTAATTTAACCATCTTTAGGTGGCCTCATCCAGTCCACAGGGAAGCATTAACACATCATAAAATCTGCAGCTCCATTGACTGTAAAAACATATCAAGGCTCAGACAAGAGGCATTGACTGATTCTAAGGGTAAAAACTGCAGCTGACAAATGAATGCCTCGTCTATCTGCAGAAGATGGCGTGAGGAAGGAAGTCAGATGCTTCTTTCTCACAATAAATGCAGGTGCAGGAAACCACAAGGTACACAGACGTCACCAGCCAACTCCCTCAACAAAAGGCATCATTCCCCTGCCATACGATAGTGTTACAAGGGAGATAACTTTACTGCTAAGGTACCATCTTTGGACTTTGATCACAGAAAACTATTTGATCAAAAAACATGCAGAACAGATGAGCAAGAATATTTTATACATTTGAACCAGAAAATCCTTGTTTTTTAAATCTAGCGAAGGCCTTAGACATATTCTGTCCAAACCCCTCAGGTTACAGACAAGGAAATTGAGCCACAGAGAGTGGAAATTGCTCACCAGTGGGCATGAAGCTTGTTTGTGTTAGAACTGGAACAGTTCTACATTACTTGACTATTCATTTCTCTTAATAGCAAAAAGCAATTAAACATGTATATTTGCATAATCTATAAAAGTATATGCATAAGTCAAATGGTTCCATGAAATATTTGTCCCAGTTCCTTTATTCATATTTTCTTGTTCGGATAGCAATTCCTTATTACACAAATTGATGGAGAGCTAAGTATCATGCATTGGATCATGTTTAAACTACCCATTTCTCTCACAATTCCTAAAGGACCCCAAACTAATATATAAATTTCCATGAGGATAGTTCTAATGGAGGAAGAACAACCATAATAACTATACTTTTATAAATTGTAATGTTTTAAAATTGCTTTTATAAACATGATCTAATTTGACTCTTAAAACAACTGCATTGTACTCATTATAACAGTACTAGATACAAAGGCCTCGGAACACGGCCTCCAGGAAGCTTAAAATCATGTTACTTTCACTTAGTAGCAGTAGAACTAATGATATGACAAAGACTAGTACAAGTATCTAATAGAGGTGCTGGAGGTTAGGAATCAGGAAAAGCTGCCTAAAGAAAGTGCCACTTGTCAATGAGGATGTGGAGAAAAGGGAATCCTTGCGCCCTGTTGATGGGAATGTAAATTGGTACAGCCATTATGAAAAACAGCATGAGGTTCTTCAAAAAATTAAAAATAGAAAGAACTACGATACAATCCAGCAATCCCACTACTGGGCATTCATCCAAAGGAAATAAAATCAGCATCTCAAAAAGATAGCTGTACAATCATGTTCATTGCAGCATTATTCACAGTAGCCAAGATGTGGAAACAACCTAAGTGTCTATTAACAGATGAATGGATAAAGAAAATGTGGTAAATACATACAATGGAACATTATTCAGCCTTAAAAAGGAAGGAAATTCTACCATTTGTAGTAACAGATGAAATTAGAGGACATCATGCTAAGTGAAATAAGCCAGACATAGAATGCCAGATACGGTATGATCTTACTTATACATGGAGTTTAAAAAGTCAGACTCATAGATTCAATGAGTAGAATCCTGGGTATCAGGGGTTAAGGATTAGGAAAAATAGGGAGATGTTGGTCAAAATTTTTCGTTACAGAATGAGTACACTCTGAGGATCTAATTTACAGCATGATGATTGTAATATAAGTTAATAATATATATTATATTTAATACTATATAGTTAATAATATATATTGTATACTTAAGATTTGCTGAGAGTAGATCTTAAATGTTTTCCCCACAAAAAATGGTAACTATGTGAGGTAATGGATGTGTGAGTTAACTTGACCGTAGTAATCATTTTACAATATAATGTATATCAAACAATCACATTGTATATTTTAAAATATATACAATTTCTTTGCCAACTATATCTCAATAAAGCTGAGGGAATAAAAGAAAGTGCCTTTATTCTGGGTCTTCAAATATAAACAGATTTTCCACAGATATAAAGAAAACTAAAGGACATACATTCTTCGCCTGTCTACCAGGTCATGAGTAAATGACACCAGACTGAAAATAAGACACTCGGCACAAAACCCACCTCCCCTCCTCCTTCCATCCTGCCACTCGGGCTTCCTCTTGCTTTTCCTGGTATTAAAAAAATTATTTAGACACTTCTCATGCAGCCCTGCAAGGACCTGTGAACATATGAAGAACTGGCTTTTAATAAAACTTGTAAAAAATAAAAAGGCCATGCAATTGTACACACTCAGACATGGTAGAAGGCAGCATATTTACATTCGATTAGCAAATAGTTTATTGAGCTCTCAACATGAGAAAAAAATCCCTGGGTTCTGAACTTCAGGAGTTGCCAAGAAACATCGGACATGGGCTCTGCCTTCAAATTGATTTATATTTACTATGTGTCTGGCACTGTGCTAAAATAGCTAAGCATTTTATTTGTTGATCATTACAGCTCCATTTGGAAGTTATAACTTCTCATTTACAGATGAGGATGTGAAAGCTGTAAGAGGTTAAGTAACTTGCCCAAAATCATACAGTGGTTTATCTAAGAGTTAACATCTAAATTTTATACTGCCACCTATGTGGATTCACGATAGAGCTGTAAAGGTATGACACAAACTCACAAGATACAGCAACAGTAATAAGCTGTATATGTCACAAAGGAAAGTAAAAATACCATAATGTTAAATTTCAGAATGAGAGAGGAGGAATATCAGATAATACCCCTTGGGAAAAGTAGGAATGAAACTGGGCCTTGAAGAATGTAAGCAAAGGATTGGTATTCAAGGTGAATAGGAGTGAATGAGAATCTACAAAATGTGTTTTTAGAAGTAATAGTAGAGAAGTCCCACTGGAGCAGAAGGTTCATGATTTATAGAATGACACTCTATGTAACAGATCTATCTAATGAGACATCTGGCATACCACTACAAGATTGCAACATGGAAGTGTACTATATGTTACTGGGTTGTAACAGATTTTATAACAGACTTTATCACTGTTATGATGCTGCCTAAAACCTAGAGAGAAGACAGAAAGAAAGGAATGGCATCTGACAAAGCCTATAATATATAAAATTAAAATATGTGAAAAATCTTAATTTCTATCTTACATGACAAAAAGATTTATAGGGAGCAAATTAAGATATTATATGCAACTAAGCTTCTAAACAGAACTGAGGGGAAGATTTATGAGAGAGAGTATGAAGTTTATAAATAATCTTTATTGTTTGAATAATAATAAAGTTTTTAAATATAAGTGGACATTATTGTCTATACAAGGCCAAAGTTAAGAAAGGTACTGGAATTGAGGGTAAAAATAGAACTATCTCAGTAGAGAAAAAAACAAGAGCTGCAACTCTGAATTTTTAAACTACATATGATTGTGAGGAAGTGAGATGTGATTATTTTCAAACCAAATCAACAGACGTTTATTCATAAAAGACCGATCTGTAATGATTTGATAGCAAAGTTGAATTTAGCAAGCCAAGCTATGAAATAATATCGTCTTGGATTTCATAATCACCTCTACAAACTATTATCATGGCAAAAATTCTTCTCTGAAGATTCATCCTTATACTGATTGTTTTTTTTTTCTATTCTCATAATATGAGGATATATTTAAGCTATAATCTGATCTCTATTGGGTGGCTAAAATAACATTTCAGCCATTATATTGAACCAAATTCAAATCTTGTCGCATCTTCATAAATAATCCTGTTCAAACAACAGCATTCAACATAGCTTATCTTTACATATTTATACATCAATTACATGAGGGGACACATTCATACAGGGAAAACATATAGATATTTCTTCACTTTCCTTAAAGAAGTAATGCTTTCGCTTTGAAAGATCCCCTAGTCTTATGTTCTAGACTGCTTTAATTCCCGCCTTATTTCATGCTTACATTCCTTCCTTGGTGTCCTAGGGTAGTCTCAGGTTCCTCTAAATATGAAATGAAATCCCTAGGGTCATGGACCAGTTCCTGTCCAAGGTCCTGAAAACTAACTATTCTGCCTCCTGGGATGTCTTGAACAAATGATATTCCATTTTTAAAAGAATTATGATTAAGAAAGTTGCTTTCCCAGTGTCTTCTGGAAATCTACTGCAATATTCAACAAGTATAGCTATCAGGAAATTAGTCTTTTTGATCTAAATTTCTTGCAATGAAATCTAAATCCGTTTCCTCTTCATTTTCAGTGGAGACAGATATCAGCTAGTTTGAATTCTTATTTTTCTTTTTGGGGGGAAGTCTTTCTGAAAGCCACAGTTCAGCTTTTTCTTCTCCAAGAGAAATAATTCCTATTATTTTAACATTTCCTGGCAATCTTTTAATTTGTTTGGTTTTTCCACTTATAAAAAATGTGATGGCTCCTCTGCCTCCATCCACACACCTGCAGTCAGCATTATGGGTCTATCTGGTCAGTCAGAGGTAAGTGAGTCACCACCCACCTTAGGGCCATGTAAGGGAATTTATGCACAAGGTCAGGGAAGGAATTGTCTTACACAAGACAGTCACAGAGAAGAAAAGGGAATCATTTTACCAACAATTTTACAAACCTACCTCTAACTATCCCAGTTTGGATACATATAATTATAGCATCTAAGTGGAAGAAGGAATTTTACCAAAAAGTGACTGTCATCTCTATGCAATAGAATTAAGGCCAAGTAGGCTTTGTCCTTTGACTCATCAAATTTTCAGGTACGCCTTACAGCTGAGTAAATAGGAGGATGAGCCTTAGATGCAGATCAGTCTAGTTGGAATCTTAGGTCCTGCATAAGGAGATAAATAGTCTTTAAGTATTTTATTTAAGATTTGATTTCCTCTTGTGTAAAATAAGAATCATAATATGCATCTCAAAGACTTGTCATGATTATTAAATAATATGTTAATGATTGCAAAGTTCCCAGAACATAGAAAAATTTCAGGGAATGTGTCCTACTTTTACTCTCCATGTCTCTCTAAAATCGTAGAATACGAAATTTGACATAAGGCTTTAGAATGACCCAGAAGCTTTAGATTTCATTATTTCCATATTCCTATATATAAAACTTAAGCTCATGATTATCTCTTTAACCTCAGTGCTTCACTCTCTACTTATGGTCACCTTGTTTCCAGGTTGTCCCTAGATTAATTTTCCTGCTACATTTGCACAAAGCAATTCCTTTCTTATTTTACTTGTGGGCTTTTGGTGTTTACACAATGCACTCAAATATCTATGTTTGCCTATTATTGAGTCTCTGTCACTGAGCCTTCCTTTAGTTTCAGCCATAAATGCTCCCACTGTACCAATTTTAGAGCTTTATACAATAACCCAGTTTATTATTTCTTTAACTCAAATTCTTTATGATATGGAGAAAGAAGTTCAGAGAAGGCAAAATGGAAGTGGTATAAACATGTGAAAGGAAATCATTATTCTTTCATAAAAGCAGCATTTTTTCCCCTTTCAGATGTCACGTGGAGGAAACAGGTTCAGAGGCAGCCCTTAGCACATCTGTCCACTCTCTCTGCCTATGTGGCTTTGAATATACAATCAGAACTTAGAAGGTTATATTTAGCGACAAGTTCAGAAAAAGTATTCCAATATACATGCGCAGACACACACACACACACACACACACACACTATACACACACACACACATATATATATATATACTTTTTAATGATAACACTCAGAGTCAGCAAGAGTTTATTGAAATGAGCATTCTCATATACTGCTAATGATAGTATAAACTGTTCCCATCTTTCTACTGAAAAATTTCTAATATCAATGCCTTCATATTTTTGACTGAGAAATTTAGTTTTCAGAAAATAATTTTATGGTCCACCAAATTCTAGTTACAAGGATCTTCCTCACAACACTTCCAATATTATCTTGAATAAGAGTGGTATGAGTGGGCATCCTTGTCTTGTTCCTTATTTTAGAGGAAAAGCTTTCCATTTTTCACCATTAAGTATGATATAGTGACAGAAAGACATTGACTTTGGGTGATGAACACACAGTGCAATATACAGATGATGTATTATTGAATTGTCCACTTGAAATCTATATAATTTTACTAACCAATAAATTTACTTTTAAAAATTCAAAGTACAACTTGGTCCAGGGAGGGTAAGCAACACCAATTTTACCAGATTCTAAAGCAGTGGTACAATGTGAAAATTTATTGAGATCATATTATATCTTAATTATCTTCTTTTAACTTCACTACAACCTCGTTTCCTCATTTTGCCATAATTACCTCCATTAACAAAGGAAACTGAGGCCTAAGGAAGTAATGTATCCTGTCCCAAAATTGTCAAAACTGGAATTTGAACTCAGATGTGTCTGACCCTAAAACCTATGGCCCTTAATTACTTTCCTCCAGTATACTTTATGTTTCAGACTCTAGTAGTTTCCTACGCATTATCCATTCTGTCATCCTTCTTTACTAAAAATACCCAATTTGTTTGGGGTGACTGTGCACAGCCAAAAGCACCTACCTTCCCAGACTCCCTTGTAGCTAGAGATGCAGAAGTGACCCTGTTCCAGACAATGAGATTTAAGCAGAAGTTGCCAGGTGAGGCTTCTGAAAAAATTTTGAAAAGGTCAGATGATAGGCATGCTTCTTAGGCTTTTTTTTTTTTTTTTTTTTTTTTACACCAGTACAAGTACCTGAGCCTGGAGGTGCAACAGCCATGTGTTATCACACGATGAGGATCAAACATGAGGATGAACACACATGAAAGTGGAAGGACCAGGACACAGAACAGTTCAAATATCTGATAACACCACTATTCTTTGTTCTAGCCCTGCTCTGCCTTCCCCTGGATGTCTTCTTGCATGAGAAGGGTGAATCCCTACCTGCTAAGCCACCATTAGGATGGTCTTAGCTATTTTCATGTGATCACATTGTTGAGCATCTATAAGATATTTTACTATAAAAATTCCAGGATGAGAGCCAGAAGTCTTGACTGTCTCTAACTAGCTGTAACCTTGAGCCGTTAATCATTCTGTCTTCTTTGCTCACGTTCATAATATTGGATTTATACTAGATTGTTAAATTTCCGTATAGCATGAGCATTTGGTGATTCTAGAACAATATGAATCAGCATTCTTTCATAATCTAGAGCTTCAATGTCAAAACATATTTTATATTCTCAGTACTTAGAATAAGCATCTGCTTAGCAAAATTTTTTTCAACAGCTTTTTCCTTCCCCAATCTGATTCTTTTACAAGTGTATTACTGTAGGGGTAGAGAAAGCATTTGTTGTGTAACCATTTAAAATGTATCTTGCCTGCAGGGTTATTTTTGCCAATACTCACTTTTAGGGATACAGTCACTGAAAAGCAGGGAACAAGACACTGTTCTGCAGAAACAGGCAACATAAGAGAAAACAGGGCCACTTACTACAGAACAAGCTCATTAGGTGACCACGAAGTAACAAAAAGACATACTGTCTAGCATCATCAGACTGACATTCAGCAGGAGCCAGCTGTTCTCCTACCCCTCCAAGAAACCACTTCTAGTCATTTTTGGTCAGTGGAATTAACCCAAGCCTATTAGTAAGCTCTTATTTAATCCCACTTTTTACATCTTTTACATTATCAGTAAAAAATTCCATTTGACCAAGACGAAATAGATTTTTACCTTAGGTCAAAAGGAAATTAGCCAATGGAGAACAGACAGTCTTTAATCCAAGGGAAATGAGAGTTTCTGGCAGTAAATGCAGTGAATAAAAAGATGTTGAATTTGAACCTGTGAAACCTAACCAGTTTAGTTCTGTCTTGGCTTAAGACAGACCATGTACAAGTTCTTGGATTTCCCTAGGTTCAAGATTCCTTACCTAAACAGTGAAGAAGTTGCACTGGATGATATCTGAGGTCTCGTGAGGTCTCGTACGACACAGTTATAAAGGGTAGCCCTGGTTTTCTGCATCATGGTGGAAAGAGCTAATTCCACACCACTTTGCATTTTACAGCTTTAGTTTCACCTGGATTCAAATTATGCAGAGACATTTTCTGATACTTTCACCAATACTCTTGGAGGAACACCATTTGCTTGTAGGGGAGGTTGCACTGCAGAATGGTAAAAAGCAGGCTCTCTAGAAACGAGAGCCTGGGCTCAAATTCTGACTCTGCCACTTATTAGCTGTGGGAGTTGGGTAAGTCAGTTAACCTCTGTGCTCTGATTCAACTATAAAATGGAAATAACAATTGTTATCATCTCTTAGAGTTATTGTAAGAATTAAATGATTTGATATGTGTAAATATTAGCATGTTGTAAGTTCTCTAAAAGAGTTTGTTGTTATTTATTTAGCTAACATCTCTTGACCTCTCTATGCTAGGCACCAGACAAAGCTTTTTACATCTATTATCTCTTTTTGTCCTAAGAAACTCGCACATGCCATTTCTCAAATGACCAAACCAAGACTTGGAAAGGTTGCTTAAGTCCACACACATAGTAAAAGGAAGAGAAGGCAACTCAGCCCTGGCAGTCAGAGTCTAGAGCCCAGTCTTATTTGACATGTTGTAGGGGGACCAGGCATGTGAGTATGAACCTGTACGAATAAGTCAGATGGGTCAAGGAGATTGAAGAAAAAGGTGACAGCCTGTGTCTATGTGTGATGATGAGCAAGGTAGAGTCAACGAAGTGCCAACTAAGAACACAACCAAATAAAGGTCACTGGGCATTTTATCTGCTCTTCAGGCCAGGGTGTTTGGAATAAGGCTTACATGTGATGTTATTAAAAATGCTGACAAAGGCCCTCTAGCCCTAGATGCCTTCTTCACCAATACCCAAAATTCTGCCACTAGCAAGATATGACTTTTCTCTTTATACTGAAAAGAAAATTTCTCCTGAAAGAAGTAACCCATTAAAGCCCTAACATCCTAATCTTATTTGGTTTAGCAGATTTTCCTGAAAGCAGTGGGCAGCTAGAGGGATCATAACACTATGGAGATGCAGGGCTGCAAAGCAGAGCAACACACGGAGGCAGAGTTTATCAATTTCACAACATACTGGCTCCTGGGCACTTTCCCATGGTTATCCTTAGATCATTTACAAACAGTTTCTGATGGTGACTATTTCTCACAGTATGCTGAGAAGAGAGGAAACTGGATGGATATTTAATCAGACATTTAATAAATGAAGATGGTACAATGCTAGGGTTAAAATATATGTAAATAAAATATAAAGGAAGAGTTTAAAAAATGAGTGTAAATCATCCACTGTAATTTCCAGAACTTCATCTATATGAGGTATCTGTTTCCTCATCCCTATTAATACAATATATAATTTAATTAATAGTTTAGAAATAAGAATGTCATGGTCCTATTTCCCATTTTGGTTTTAAATCATCATTTGTTTTCACCAGTAAAAACTAAGAAAGAAAACATTACTTCTAAGAAGCCCAATATCGAGAATCAAGCATTTTAGATAAGCTTGGGCTATGACATTGCAGTGCAGAGTGAATCCTTTGTAGGATTAGATTTCCTCTGAGCTTCCTTCCAATTCCAAGGGCTTTAAATTGGTGAACCACACAGGAATTGTTGATTAAGTTCTTCCAATAACACCTTGCCAAGCTCTATGACTGCCAAATCACAGCTCTCAAATATCTCTGACTTATTACAGGAAAATGAGAGCAGAAATGTAAAAACTCAAATAAGCAGCTCTCAAGTCTCCAGTTTTCCCACCATTGTGAGTGAAAGATAAGTACTATATAGACAGATATTAAATCCTATGAATGTGATCTCTTTGTTATTCAATATCTTCCAGCACACATGTGCTGGGCAGAGATAGGCCCTTGGGGGCAAATAAATGAATGAGAGAGAGTTCATGTACTAGATAAACTCGGGTTTCTGGAAAAGTCAGACATGCAAAGGAATGAGTACAGATGGTACAAACATGCAGGCCAAAGGACGGAGTGTCTACACCTGGCTGGAACGATAGGACGGGCTTCCCCAAAGAAAGAAACTCTAGACTAGGTTTTTATGAAGCTAGGTCTTTTGATTCTGAAGGATCAGAAAATAAGGACATTCAAACTATATCATACACATGTCTGTTCCCTGGACCCATTCTAATATAGGAGTAATTATAGGTCTTTGCCATTAAAAAGAAAAAAGAGGAGAGGAATAAACAATAAAACGTATGACAATATCAAATACGCACATACTACATGAATCTGTGTGTGTATGATACATGAAAAAAAGCTAATTTCGATGGAAGTTAATTTAGATATATTTTATACGTCTATTAAAAATAAAAACCATTTTATTTCTTTACTCTTTCTCATCTATAACCTATCAGTTCCTTAATGTATATGGACACTATCCATTGTCATTACCTTAATTCAAGCATTCATCATCTCCCTTTGCTTGAGTATTGCAACATTCTTCTATGTGGTTTTCCCAACATCCACTCTTATTCCTCTCCAGTCTATTCTCAATCCAGAGATTATGGTTATCTTGAACATAATTAGATCCATTTATTTACTGGCTCAGATCTCTGTAGTGGTTTCCCCTGGCACTTAGGATAGAATCCAAAAGGCACATGGTCCCACATGACCCCCAGTCTCCTCGCTGTGACAGCCTCACTTCTTGCCACTTCACTAGTTCACTTCTGCAGCAACATTGGACTCCCTTCTATTTACAAATGTGAAAGGCTCTTTTCTTACTCAGAGTCTTCACTCATTTGCTTCCTTCTGCACTTATTACTTCTAGTCATAATTCAGGTGTCAGCCTCTCCACTCCGTCTCTTACTCATAGAGGTCTTCCCTAACCTATATATATAAAGTGTTCCCCACTGTGGCTCCATCACGACACTTGTTTATTCCCTTCATGGCACTTATGGTGAAAATGGATAAATATGTATTAAGGAATTTATTAATGTGGTTATTTGCTTACTTTCTATATACCCAATTAGTGTGTGCACCTGGTGAAGGCAAGGGTCATGTCTGTGTCACCTTTTTCTGGTGTAGTACCTGTGCAATGTTTCAACTCAATATCTCTGGTTGGATGACTCATAAGCAATTCCTGACCAATTCAAGTAGCAAATAATTGATTAGTCTGCCTGATAAAATCCTTGTCTCATAGGAAAGTGATTATATTGGATTTCAAGTCCTAGAGGCATTCAGGAGGTATGTATCACTGCCCTTGTATAGACTGTGTAAATGGTGGTGAGTATGTCTGCATTTTATTTGAAAAATTTATATATATAACATTCTCTCTATATATTTTGTATGTATAGTATTATAACTTGGGAGATCTTAGAAATTATCTTGTCTATGACCCTCATTTACAAATGAGGTGCAAAAAAGTGGAGAACCCTGGCCAAGGTCACAAAGGCAGTTAGTGGCAGTACCACATGGAAACCCATCTCTTAATTTTGGGGGCAGAACCCTCTCTACCACAGAATCACATAAAATAGAATTCTAGGTTACCATTTAGAACTCCACGCACACAAAAAAAAAAGGAAAAAAAGAAAGAAAGAAATATAGCAAGGGAAAAACAGTCTTGAAATCTACTTAAAGATTAGAACATTTTGGGACAGTGGGGACAAATTCGTTCTCAGCCACTGCTCAGTAAAATGATCAATGAAATGTGTGCCATCTTCTCAGTTCCCAAATCTTAACTGATTAAATCGGCATTTAGAGTAGACCCCATTTAACTCCAGAAGCATTATGAAATATCTCAATATATTGAGTTATTATGGGACTGTCTTGCAGGGAGAAATTAGCCTCAGAGGAAGCAGAACTCACAAGGATCTTCCAATTTACTTCCCTTTAGTCGGCAAGAAAAATGGGAGAACTTCCATGCAAGGTTATTAGTAGTGAGAATTCCAATAGTGAGAATTCCACCATAACGAGAATTCTTAATGAAGAAAGTTGACAGTCAAGGATGGTAGATACATTTTTGTGCAGATATTTCTTTCCTTCTTTTAATTAAAAGAAAGTTCAGAGAGGATCTAGCCCAACAAATGTATCTCTCTGCACACAAACATCACAGCCCTGAGGTTGGGTACAATCTCTTGGTTCTTAATATTGAACTTCTCAGAAATTAGTTCCTTCCTTTCTTAGGGTTTTCTTAGTAAAACTAATGAAGACTTAATAGAGAAAATAAAATTCTCTGGAGCTTTACCTCTGGAAACACCAAATGACTTTATTAATAATAAAATATAGTAAAAGGTGAGTTCACTGAGGGAAGAAACAGCTTATCATAAAGTTTTCTTAAATCTTAGCACAGTATTGAGTTTTACCTACCATGAAAATTTAAATAATATTACAACTTAAAAATAGCATAAAACCAAACCAATTTTTAACTTTTCGACTTATACTTTCTCTTGACTTTCCAACATCTTCCACCTATTATTCTTAAGAAATTTTATTTACTTTCATTATTACTTATTTACATTTAATATATAAATGTTATAACTTATAAGCACATTGACTGATACAATGCCTCATTAAGTTATTTGTCTTTTTCTTAGAAATAAAGGAAGGAAGAAAGGAAGGAGGAAGAGAGGGAAGGAGGGAGGAGAAAGGGATAGAAGAGGGAGGAAAAATTAAACTCTAGATTGTCAAGAAATGACAGTCCAAACAAAATCAAAACTTTTTAAACCAGTTCTCCAAATCTTGAGTCACAGCAGTGTGATCTGAAACTATGTTGTGTTAGAGTACTCCATGATTTCTACTTACACTAATTATTCTAATTATATACTGAAGCAACACCAGGGTTGAGTATTGACATTTCTCTTCCTGTAATTGCTTGCTAAAGCAAACATACCTGAAATCTCATATTCTGACTACTAAATATCTAGCTTGCAACATGGATGACTGTGCTCTGAGTGATCTTTTTGTTCTGCAGAGAATTTTTTTTTAAAGCTTCTGACATCTGAGACTCTAGCCTTAGAAGTCTGGGCTCTGGCAAAACCATGATTCTGAGCTGATAACCCAAATTCCCCAGGGGATCGGGAAGCCCCACCCTCGCAGAAAATCAGGGTGGGTCCTTTCTGTTGCAGAAGAAGCCTGTGAAGACCTTGACACTGACCACACAGTACAGTCCTGGGCTAAGTAGAGTTTAAGACCCCTAACAGTATGCACCTGTCATCAAACAGGACCTTTGTCTCAAATAAGCATGGAGTGGCCTACCTAAACTGAAAACAGATTTTGAGGTTTAGCTGAAGGGAAAGCAGAGGCCACATCCTTTGTGCAGCCTCTCAGTACTACAGAAAAGCTTCGAAGGAAGGTTCTGGCTTTGTCCTGCCCATAAGCAGTTCTCATTGCTTTACATGAGTGGTGTTTCATAAAATAATTGAAACTGATTTCCCTTCCACAAACCCACACATGCACACAAGGGCTTTCTTTGTCTTGGTTAGTGAAACTGCACTTCAAGAAAGCCATACATCATGGGTAATAAGTCTCTGCCAGTCACAGTTTCTGGAGGCTGCTTCTCATTCAATGCAATCTCTAAGAACAAGGGAATGTTACTGTCTGTTTATCTTCCTGTATGACACACATACTGCCATTTGCTTAAATATTAATAGACAAAAAAAGGAAAATTCCAATAAAAATACCCAAATATTTAACCACCAAAATAAAATAAAAAGTCTTTCACCTCATTCTTTAGGATCGTATAAATGGCTAAAATTTTTCCATTTGCTTAAGAGAATCAGGGAAAAATATTCCACATCAGTATTTACTCTCAAAAGTCATTAAGTTTCTGGGGGCCACAACTAAAGGCTCTATAAATATGCAAGGGCATTCGGCCATGTAATATCTAAGGTTTCTCATAGCTTTAACATTCTCTGATTCCATAATGGAAATACAGGCCATGGCCAAAGACACGAGGAGAATAATGGAGAATGGAATGAACAGAGAGTATAAAAGAAAAGACCCTAAGAAGTTACCTTCTGGAAACATCAAATAACTCCAGTACTAATTTATTATTTATTTATTATTTATTAAATTATTATTATTAAATTATTATTTATTATTAAATAAATAATATTTATTTAGGATTATTTATTAAATTAATAAATTTAATAAATATTATTTATTAAATTAATTTTACAGACTACCCAGATATACATTTACTGTACTAAATCTGAAATATTAATATTTCTAAAAATTTTCCAAAAGTTTTTTTCTGAAAAAGACTTAAATGTGCATAGGAAATATATAATTCATAAAGCACCCTCACGTATATGATCTTGTTTAATCCTGAAAATGATTCTGCTATTAGGGCTTACGAGTATTTATGGGCTCTAGGGACTTGGGTTCAAATAGCAACTCCACTCCTTATCAGCTGAATTCTTGGTGAACTAAGACTCACTGTGCCTCATTTTCTTCATCTGTAAAACAGAGACAATAACAGTACCTACCTAAGAGCGTTGTCATGAGAAATTAAATGAGGTAATATATAGGCTAATCACTCAGCATTTGGTGTCTATTCAATAAACATATGCTATTATTATCCTTGTAGCAGATTGCATTTTCCAAAGATGATGACACCAATATGTCCCATCCATGTGTTCTTACAGTGTGACATTCACTCCTCCATTGAAAAATGGAATTTGTATTCTCTTCCCTTGAAGTGACCCTGAATGACTTCTGAAGCTCAGTCATAAGTGTAATACAGCTTTACTCAGCCATCTGGGGATAATTGCCATGAGAAACCAGCTACTGCGCCATGAGAAGTCAAGCAGCCATGGAGATGGGCCACTGAAGTCATCCCAGCCTCGGCCAGAGACTTCAGCAGTCAGCATCAATCACCAGACAGGAGAGTAAGGGAGGTTTTGTATTATTACAGCTCCCACCTTTGATCTACCCTATTTGATGCCAAGCAGAGCGGTGACAAGCTGTCCCCACCAAGACTTGCCCAATTGCAGATTCATGGAAAAAAGTAATGTTGCTATTTTAAGCCACTAAATTTCAGGAAAATGAATCTTGCTCAAACTCACACAGCTTTAAGAGGTATCAAGTGAACTCAGATGTAGATTTTCTTACACTATATCATGTTCTCCTTCCACAATTTAAAATTCGGAAAGTTGTCTTACTTAAGAATGGCTACATAAAAGATGGTACATATACACAATGGAATATTATCCAGCCATAAAAAAAAAAAAGAATGAAATCTTGCTATCTATAACAACATGGATGGACCTAGAATGTATTGTACTGAGTGGAGTAAGTCAGACAAAGAAAGACAAATGTCATATGATTTCACTTACATGCGGAATCTAAAGAACAACATAAACAAACAAAACAGAAACAAACTCATGGATATAGAGAACATTTTGATGGTTGCCAGATGAGAGGGATGTTGGGGAATGGGTGAAAAAGGAGAATGGATTAAGAAGTACAAATTGGCAGTTACAAAATAGTTATGGGGATGTAAAGTACAGCATAAGGAACATAGTCAATAATATTGTTATAACTATGTACGGTGTCAGTGGGTACTAGATTTATCAGGGTGATCACTTTGTTAGTTATATAGATGTTTAAACACTATGTTGTACAGCTGAAACTAATATAATATTGTATGCAAACTATAATTAAATGTTTTTAAATTATTTTTTAAAAATAAATGAAAATAAAGAGTGTCCTGAGCATATCCCTGGCTCATTGTCACACTGTAGGCCAATCCCATCCCATCTCTGATCATTTGAACTCAGGCCAAGCACACCACAGGAGCCAATACCAGCCATGGGCAACAGCACATGCATCCAGTGGGACTGCCTTTCTGATTACTTCCTGACTCCTGAGAAAGGGGTTTTTGTTTCTGCTTCTGATCTTTTCCTTTGGCTACCAGTTTAGACTGCCTTTTGTGACTTGTGAACCTGGACTAATCACTCAGCAACAATATGCCACTCATTGGGCCATCACCTGAAGTTTCAGGTACACAAGAGCCTGTCTCAGAGTCAGCCTGCAGCACCTTCAATAGAGGACCTGGCTACCTCACCATTTCTTTCCTTGGAAATAAGTAACAACAAATCCACATTCAGTAACATGGTGTTGTGAAATGTCACTATGCTTCTCACGTGAAAACTCACGTTAACTTCTGAGCCAAGGAAAATTTAATAGAAAGCTAATGAAGCTTTAAGCTTCAGGGCTGCTTACTTCCACAACTGTGTGAGGGGTCAAAGATGCACACTTAGGAACATATCTTTTTATTAAATTTGCCAAGTGCAACATAATTTTAATTATTTTCTTAAAGAAGGCCCTCTGAATCACACCTAACAACCTTGAGTCTGCCTCTACTCCTGAGAGTGGCTTAGTGGGTCACATACTGTAGCTATAGATAGTAACTTCTATTTCTAGAGGAGTGCTTATTGCATTAACTTGAAATCTTAAAACAGTTTGGCAGCAGTATATTTAAAATTTTCTTCAGAGTGAGTTTAAAACTGGCTTCAATAGTAAAGTTTATTGGAACTTCTCAAATGAAAGAATAAAACTAGGAATTTAAGAACCAAACACACAGGAGAATCTATCTCCTCTCCCCCATTGATTACAAATTAAAGTGATATAACAAATGAAAAAATTTAGAGGAACACTCAAGGATTTGAAAACTCTTCAGTAATAGATCAGTTTGAAATGAGATACTTGTTTAGTTCAGAGACTATTTTACTCCCTGTTTCAGTCACTTTAAAAAAATGAGCTTGGCTCCAATTTGAACCGATAAAACTGATAACATTTTCAAAGGTTAAGTTATATACACAATATGTTAAAAAATATGTGTGTATTTGTGTACAAACACCCATGTGCCAAAAAGATATAGGAAAGCAATATATCCAAAAAGTTACAGTAAATATCTGTTGGTGGTGAGATTTTTCTTTCTTCTATATTTTCTCTATTTTAGAAATGTTTTATAGTGAATGTGGACTATGTTTATAATCTGAAATAAAAATTAACATTCATTGTTAAGAATCCCTTTTATTTTAAGTGGTGGTTCAAATACAATCATATTTGCATTTAATTCAGGCTTCATTAAAATTAATTTAGTGTCCCCAGTGAGTCAACTTTTGATCCCTTTGTTACAAGAAGCTTTTGAAAGATCTACACAAAAATATAAACTAGCAACCTTTTTGAAAATAAAAAATATTTGTCTCATTTCTGCCTATAATATAGCTAGAAATAAGTAGGAACATGTCACGTCCTCAGATTTAAAAAAAAACAATCAAATTAAAGACAAAAGCGATTAGAAAACAATGTGAACTTTAAGAAGCTAAGACAAGTACTTTCACCAGTTGAATTAAATCATGAGTTCACTTTTGCATAATGTTTTGATTTCCATTAATTTTAAACATTTTCAGAATAGGTTTCTTCCTTCAAGAAGCAGGTGATAAAATGAAGGAGTAATTCACCACTAATTAGAAGTCTGAGTAAGTGAATTAGAAAAAGCTGGGAACATATGCAAGTATAATAAGCACTCACATAAATAGCAACTCAGAATGGAGAAGAAAAGAGAAAAATAAATAAAAGAGCCTAGTTTCTTAAAGTTTCGTTGGGAGGAAGGAAGGAAGGAAGGAAGGAAGGAAGGAAGGACGGACAAATTATCCCTGTGCTCTAAATACCAGCTATACCACAATAAATTCTTTGCAAATGGCCAAAAATGACTAAGTAGTAGAGAAAATAAAATCACATATAATGACTGAATTAAGATACAATGATCGCTATGCATACTTAATTGCCTCAATTGAAATAATAATATCAATTAAAAATAAAGTTAACTGTTTCAGGGATGGGGTAGTAAAGATATATTTTTTCCACCCTTTCTTTCTTAGAGAAGATAATAATAATGTCTAGTCTAACTCCATGATTTGGCAAGTGGAAATTACCAAAGGTAAGTTACAGAAGAAATATAAAAAGTTGCCCAAATCATTCTTAACACTCAAACCTGTATGGAGGGACAGCAAGTTACATCAATGTTAAAGCATTTTGAGGAATTATTTTGTCACTTAAATATGTCATTGCATTACATTATTAATAGAATTTTACTCACATCACTAATAGAGAGTTATGTCTTTGTTTAAATAATGAACTGAGTTGTTGTTGTTTTTTTTTTTTAATTTTCTTATTTCGAGAAACCTCAGCAATTTTTCTCTCCCCAGAGCTCTGTGGTTATTAATGCAATCTGAAGAAATGCATTGGACTAGATTCTCTAAATTATAAATGATTACAGATTTGTTTAAAAGATAAACAGATTTTAAAGTTATGAGGGGACCAAAAATGCTCTCAATTTCATCCCTATTCATAAATATTATTATTTAACTGTTCTTTTTTTTAGAAATTTTTATTGTACTGTGGTCAACCCTTATGCCACAGAATAGGCAGAAATGGGTATAGCGGATACTTAGATCATGGAAATAATTGTTGCAAACAAGTAATATAGATACAAATGTTGATAAATATATATACATTTACTAATGTATTATAGTGATCACTGTCTCCAAAAAGATAAGGAAAATTGTCAATAGAATGACATAATCAGGAAAATTAAATATTTAATGGATTTAGAGACCATCTCTTCCAAAATCAATGCAAATATTTAATGTCTTCTTTGAAATCTACATTGAGGAAAATACTACATATATAAGTAGTCTTGAACCAAATAACGAAATCATAAACCAGTATTTTAAATTATGCTATAAGTCTCCAATGTTCTACATTTAAATTAATTTGTCCTTTAAAAAAATTGCTTTGGAAAGCATCATGTTGATTAAAATCACTTACTAATTTAAATTCCCAAGGCATTTGCTTTTAAATCTGTAAAATAGGAAAATAATATTGACTTTCTACAGTTATGAGGATATAGAAAAATATGTGCAAAGCATGTGGCACAGTACCTGGCACTTAATCTTTTTGAAACAGTTATACAAAGCTTAAACTAAAAGAAAAATGATGAGTTTTGTAAAATAAATTATGTAGATTCCTCAGGGGAAAATTTTTTTTTGCTAATACTAAAAAGTGAGTCTTTCTGCTTTATGATGGATATCTGAGTATATGCATCAATCTTTCCTACATCCCATGATGCCACTTAAATAACACAAGAGATTTAAAAATAAGAATGAATCCATGGTAGCACTAGAAACCTGGGAAGAATGCCAGCAGCAGACCAGAACAGTGGAGAATTTCTAGAAGATACAGGCAGATGGGATCATCTAGCAGAGCTGAACCTGTAGCACTGAAAAGGCATAGAGAAGACTACTAAAGAAAGGAATATTCCTCTAGGAATCTAAGAACACCAAGATCAAGACAGTACGGACTGGAAGCACAACTGGATAGCAGAATGGCGAGCTGCAAAATTTCCATAATGCTCATTGTACCATGAGCCTCCAGACTAAAGCCTCAAGAAGAGCTCTCTAAATAAAATGGAAGACCTGCCACAGAGCATACTTAAGAGTGCCATGGTAGTGCTCCAGGTGACATCCGGTCTTGCAGCCTTTAAATCTATTAACAAACTCCCTGGGTAATGTAGAAGAAATAGCTTCCTGGTCCCAACCATGCACTCCTCTCTACACAAAACTCTTCTACAAATAGAGTCTAAATTCTAAATTCATGAGGGAATTATTTTATTCACTCTTGGCTGCAAAAGATATAGAGAAGATTTTTAATAATGAGATACAATCTTGTGCCAAAATCTTAAAATCTATATGGAATGGAACATGAGTTTCCACATTGACTTAACAAGAGTTGAAATTTTTTAATACATCAATAACCACAGAAGAAATTGAAAAAAATCAAAAATTAATCTCCCTCCAAAATGGACTAAGTTCAGATAACGACAGGAAAATTTTATTAAACCTACAAGCTTCAAACAATAGTAAGAGGTGAAAATTACTAAACTTTTTATCTGATTTTTAGAAAAGCATTCAAAACTAATCACAAACTGAGAAAATGTTATACATGTGCATAAATACACTAACACACACAATATACCATGGATGCTTATCTCTTATTCCTAAATACAACATATGAGTGAACAAAATATAGTAGGATATTCAAAGAAGTTATTATTCAATTACCAAGCTTGGTTTATTCTAGAAGTAAAAGAATTATTCAACATTAATTTTTTTAATATGAAGACAATGTATTAACTAATTACATGAAGGAAAAGTCTAATAAAATTTAAGACTTATTTTTGAGTTTTAAAGATTCTACCGAGTTAAAGATAGATGAAAATTCTCAAGTTGATGAATGGTACCTATCAAATACAAATAAAAAAACATGAGGTAAACAATGAAAAGTTTTAAATAAAACAAAGATATCTCTATCATCAGTATAACTATGTAGCATTGTTCATAGTCATTATAAAAGACAAGAAAATAAGTTATTCATAGCCAATGCAATAAGACAAGAAGAGATGAATTATTAAATATTAGATGAAAAGCGACAAAGTCATTTTGTAGACTATATGTTTGTCTACTAGTTAATACAGGAGATAAACTATAAAACCAGTTAAAGCTGAAATGAAAGCACATAATGGTGACCAGATACAGATCATCCAACCAAAATCAATAGCTTTTCTAATAACCAATTAAGGAATAAAGAAGATGTGGTACATATATACAATGGAATATTACTCAATCATAAGATGAAATACTGCCATTTCCAACAACATGGATGGATCTTGAAATTATCATGTTAAGAGAAATAAATTAGACAGAAAAGGCTGAGAGCATATGATTTCACTCATATGTGCGATATAAAGCCTAAAGTAACAAACGAACAAGACAAACAAATAAAAACTCATAGACACAGACAGCAATTTGGTGGTTACCAGAGGGAAAAGGAGGTGGGGGAGAAGGTAGATAAGGATAAAGAGGGTCAAATATATGGTGACAGAAGGAGATTTGACTTTGGGTGGTGAACGCATAATGCAATATACAGATGATGTATTACTGAATTGTACACTTGAAACCTATATTTTATCGACCAGTCATCTCCCAAAATTTAATTAATTAATTAATTATTATGAAAAACTCTAATTATTCTAATTCATAATTGAAATAACATATCTAAAATTACTAGGAATAAACTGAACCAGAAATGTGCCAGACCTACATAAATGAGAAGACGGTATTACAAAATCATAGCTTAATTTTAAAGTCTTTTCTTTTACTGAAATTCGACAGTGCTAGAATTAACTTGAAGAAGAAGCAAATAATATAATTTAAAATTAATTAGAATTAATAATAAGAGGGATGGCATATTATTATACTGTAAATAAAACTATAATAAGATCAACAGAACTACAGTCAGTACCAGCTGCCACATACTGAGAATTTACTACGTGCCAAGCACTGCTCTAAGTGTGAGATATATATATAAGTAGATGTGTCTGCCAATCTATCTGTCTATCTATCTATCTATCTATCCATCCATCCATCCATCCATCCATCCATCTATCCACACACATATACTCACTTGATCTTCAAAAGAACCCTATGATTATTATCACAGCTTTAAGATGAGAAAATCGAACCACAGAGAAGTTAAGTAACATCCCTAACATCACACAGGCAGTGCTTTAAAAATCTATAGGATTGAGAGAAGTTGCTCAGTTATCTCTCTCAAATACCAATTCTATCAATCAAATTTTTGACCAGAACTATAATCTTTTGACCAGAATTACAATCCAAAGTGTTGATGTTCTGGGTTGTTGTAAGAATCTTCATGTGCTTTAGTCCTTAATCATACAATTGATAAAAATAATACCCTTTTAAGGAAAACTATAGACCCTAGTGAATCTTCAATACCCAAAGTATTGGAACAATGACTGAACAACAAATTTGAATACTAAGTCTAAAGCTTCTTATTACTTATGTATTTTCTTAATCTTTAAAGTGGGACTAGCAATACAAAAGTTGTAGAGTTACTATAAGGATCACATGAGAATATATGATTTACACAGTCTATTTATTAGATGAATAAATATATAATCTCATTGCCCAAATATAATCTTGTAATTTTTCCCAGCTTTACTGAAGTATAATAGACAATTAGTTGCTCATATTTACATTGTACAATTCAATGTTTTTTTCAGTTATAGTTGGCATACAATAATATATTAGTTTCAGTTGTACAGCATAGTGATAAGAGATTTATATAACTCACTAAGTGATCACCCCACTAAATCAAGTACCCCTCTTCTCCTTTACATATTTTTTACAACATTGTTAACTATTTTTCTTATGCTACACTTTATATCTCCATGACCATTTTGTATCTATCTACTTGTACCTCTTAACCCCTTTGCTGTTTTTCACCATCCCCTCCAAGCCCCTCCAACCCTCTCATGGTCTAGTAGTCCTCAAAATATTCTCTGCATCTATGAGTTTGTTTCTGTTTTTGTTGTTGCTATTTCGTTCTTTAGATTTCACGGATACATGAAATCCTGTGGTATTTGTCTTTCTCTATCTGACTTACTTCATTCAGCACAATACTCTCTAGATCCTTCACACAATATCTTTTTCCATCCCCTTCCTTTTAGTCTGTGTGTGTCTTTTAATCTGACGTGAGTCTCATATGTAGGAGTCTTGTTTTCTTATCCATTCAGCTTCCCTATCTTTCGGTTGGAGCACTTAACTCCTTTCCATGTGAGGTACCTGTTGATAGAAATGTAGTTGAGATCAGTTGCCACCAGAGTGAGTCTTGGCGCTGCTCGGCAAGTTGCACGGGACTTGCCGAGGAAACAACTGGATGTGGCTTGAGTGGGGCCACGAGTTGAAAGAAGCAGAGTTTCAGGGAATCTTCTGGGCAGAGCGACCTCTGTTATCCAGTTTGATCACATCTCAGCTATGGAGGCAGAGTCTGCACACTGGGAGCGGGGAGGGCTCAACAGAGGAACAATGGATACCGATGACACTTCTGCCTGGGAGAGATCCTCACCTCCAGCCCTCATTCTGACAACTCAGTGTACCCCCTGTAAGTCCCTGGTGTTCCCTAAGCAGCCAACCTGGAGCTGGTGCTCAGAGCGAGCAGGTCTGTCACCCCAAAAGTTCAGATGCAGACATGGCCCCTTTAAGAGGTGTCGACAGCTGCCAGCTGCTGCTGCCTCAGCCACCGTCCCATTCAGCCACTTGGGTCTGGGCAGCTTCACATCTTCACCCCTTCCTACCTCCAACCATTACAGAGTGATTTCTTATTTCTTTCTCTAGTTGTAGAGCTTCTGTTCCTCTAGACTCCCAGGCGACTCTGCTTGCTATTTGCTCCATGTTTCTATCTCAACTTCAATGTGGATGAATGAAGGTCCTATCATCTACACTATTTTGTCTGAGTCCCAGTAATGTTGTAATGTTAATACATTTTTTTCTAACCAGTTTGATAGTTATAATAGCAGAATAAGTCAGAAGTCAGCCCACTTTCACTTACTATTGTATAATAAACATCCTTACCATGTCTATCTATGTTTTCACTTAACCATAAGTTTGAAGGCCACATAATGTTATACTGAGTGGAGGTATCCTAATTTACATAAGAATTACACAGTTATTGTTCTTCTATTTTGAGTTTGTTTTCTGCTTGTAATTATGTACAACACCTCAGTGAGTTTGTGCATATAATTTTCTCCATACTTCCAATTATATCTATAGAAAATGGAATTCCTAGGAAAAAATATAAGTAATTTTATTTCAATGCGTATGCCAGATTGTTTTCCAATTTCTGACAGACAAGCAATCTACCACCAATGTACAAAAATACCATCTTCAAACTCTGCAAATTTGAGTATTCATTATTTAAAGTTACTTTTTCCAATTATTATACTGAAATCTTAAAACAATGTTTCTACAGTATAGCAGTTTTCTTTTTTATTAAATTTATTGAGGTGACATTGGTTAATAAAATTACATAGATTTCAAGTGTACATTTCAATAATAAGTCATATGTATATTGCATTGTGTATTCACCACCACAGTTAAATCTCTTTTCATCACCATATATTAAACTCCCTTATCTACCTCCCCAGGTTCCCTCCTTCCCTCTGGTAACCACTAGTCTATAGTCCCTGTCCATGAGTCTCTGTTTGTCTTATTCATTTGTCGCTTTCAGTGTTATAGCCCACATATAAGTGAAATCATATGGTTCTCAACCTTTTCTGTCTAGCTTATTTCGTTTAGCATGATTATCTGTAGGTCCACCCATGTTGTCACAAATGGCGACATTTCATTTTTATTAAAGGTAGCTAAGATTCGAGAGGAGTACATAGTTTAATTTTTGAGACGTGCAGCAAGAAACCATGTCCAATACAAAGCATTTCTCAGTCCAGAGAGAGGATTCAGGATTGATAGTTCAAAACACCTGCCCCAGACAAGCTCTTTCCCATTTTTATGAGAAATGGCTACAGGCTAATGGTTTGCTGTCAAATCTTTTACAATATATCTGAAAGAAATGAATCACATATTTTTATTTTTGTAAGACTTTACTTGAAAAGTATCATGTTTCACTGTTATTCATAGTTTTGTTGCAAAAACTTGGAGAGAAAAACTGTCAGTGTTCTAGACATAAAACATCACTACCATTTTGCCCTTGAACTTCAGTAAAAAGCTTCAAAGAATGCTGTTGTGTTTTACCAATTTAAGAGAGAGAAAAATTAAGTTACCCTCATTTGAATTCTCTCTTTCAAAGTTCTCCACTAAAAAAGAGTACGTGTGCTTTCTTCTGGAAGGCCTGAATTAACAGCACAAACACAGCAGTGTACTTAGCGTAAGGGACTGTTAGTTCTTTCTTTTCTTGCGCTGTGTCAAATTTAAGGGCTCAGACTTTAAATAAAGTTTAGTTACTGCCACAAGTGGGATATCCTAAGATTTCAAGCTGCAGGAGGGAGTCATTAAAGAACAATACAAGTCTAGTAGCTCAAAATGTTCTATTCGGTTTACTATGTATGTCTTGAATATCTAACCAGGTTTGGGCACTTATGGAGGAGATCTATGCCCTCAAGAAGTTGCAGTTTGCCTTGGAAAACAAAAGTTAAATCCCACTTAAAACAAAGACTAAGCAAATCAAAGGAATAAAAGTACTTTTGATTTCATGGCTTTGTCCCTGTCTTGCTGTTGGATTTTATTTGATGTTTTTGTCAAAAAGAAATACGGATCTCAGAGACTTCTGGAGATGAAGAGAGAATATCATCAAATAATGATCTGCCTTTACCTCATTAAAGTGTTATCCTCTCTATCGATTATTTATAAAGCTAGCTAGATGGCCGACAATCAAACTAGTGTGTTTAAATCTATGTTGAAGCTAAAGCAAATGCACCTATTAATCATGTGAAGGTGATCCTCTCTGGAGAAAATGAGGAAGAACAACGAAAAGGGCCACCAATTCAGGAGAGAGCTAAATTGGCTCAGTTTTGGAGTTGCATAAAACCCAAGAGGCATCTCTAATTCCAAACATCAGGCAATTTAAAAACCAGTGCATGTCCCTGAGTGAGTGATCTGAATGTGAACATGCAAAGGGAAAATGTAAGAATCTTCTCACTTCTTATGCATACAAACGGTGGCAAATGGCTCGTGGAAAACTGTCCTTCAGAAGGAAACCTTACCAAGGAATCCCACATAAAGGGGTTTCTATCTCTATCTCTCTTCTGCCAGAAGAAAAAAAAAAGGATACATGCTCTGAAACACAGAAAATTTCAAATGCTTTGGCATTTCCTAAAAGAAATAAACTTTCAAGGTCTAAGTAACAGTATGTATCTCAATAAAGAACTCACTAGTTCTGCTTATCTGAAAAGCAGATGGTGTGACAAAGAAAAAGAAAAAGACTTTTTCTGAAAATATTCCCTTTCTAAAATGCTAAATGGATACTGCATCCCTTATACTTGTGTTGTTCTCTCTCTTTTGGATGGGGGAGATAATTATATAAAAGTCCATTTTTTTTCAGAATGGCAATTAAATATAGACTGAAGTGAGAATTATGTATTCTTGCATACCTTACTCTACCCAAGTTACAGAATTCGTCAGATAACCTCGTATGCATGTGAGGTTGCACAGGCAGAATCGGGCAGCTTGGTTGAATTACTCAGAACAGTGCAAGGCTCTACATGAAAGGTTGTTGCCAAGTGGCACGCTAGGCAGACACTCATATCTAAAACACTGTCGGGTTTTCTGTGTCACAATGTGCCATATTGTGTAGGGAGTACAATACGGTGGCATATACCTCATCCATTTAAGGAGCTTACAGGATAGTTATAATAATAAAATGTATATTTGAAGGTGGAATAAAAATATGTTTAACACTTAACTATCGGGCATTGTATTGCTAAGGGTTTTTCCATATCGACCCATTCAGCACGCCACCTGTAAGGGGCCTCGTTGTTCTCTCCGATGTCTTCTTATAATAATTAGAATAAAACCCAAACTCTTTATACTACTGAAGACCCCACATGATTTGATTCTTTCCTTCCTCAGCAACCTCACCTGTACCAGTATGATCATAGGACTTGCTCACTATGCCCCAGCCATACTGGCCTTCCTTCTGTTCTAATAATTCAAGCTATCTCGAACTTCACACGAGACCTCACACTTCCAAGTCTTCCCAGCTGGAGCCCCGCTCACCAGGTCTTTGCAAGGCTGATTCTACACATGAGTCAGGCCTCCAGTAAAGTATCAACGTCCTCGGAGAGACCTTCCGTGACCATCCTGTCT
The DNA here is from genome assembly GCF_902729225.1 of Pteropus medius. NCBI lineage: Eukaryota > Metazoa > Chordata > Mammalia > Chiroptera > Pteropodidae > Pteropus > Pteropus medius. The sequence goes on from NW_024352149.1 coordinate 2,816,857, forward strand.
AAGGTGGACCCTTCCCGCTGTCACTATTTCATCATCTGGTTTCATTTTTTAAATTACTTAACAATTGCTTATAGTCTCTTGATTATTTGTTTGTCTACTTCCCTCACACTCTTTGTTGTGTCCTATTCACCACGATGACATCTAGAATATTGTAGGCATTCAACAAATATTTTTAAGTGAATTAATAAATCCCACTCTACAGAGGGGTTAACAGGGACCTAATGTCATAAAGCTGGTGTGTAGCATCAAGATTTGAACCAAAGTCCAGGTAGCTCCAAAGCCCATGCTTTTTTCCTTATCTCTAAATAAATAATTTTGCATAGACAAGAAGTGAAACAAAACATTTTATGGGTAAATAACACAAAATAAATGGCCGAAATAACTAGTACTTATAGGAAAGTAACTCCAGACTGGCTTTGTCAAGGACAACTTTTAGGAAGGACATGGACTTGAACAGAGCCTTGGAAAATGGGACATCTCATGACTCACAGAGAGCCAGAACTGGGTAGCACAGACAGAGGGGAAGCATGTGTCACCTTTGAGATGATAGGGAGGACAATCTGGTAGAAGATGATGGAAATGCACTGAGTTTTGAATCATAACGCCCATATTTCAGCATGAACACTGCCATTTATCTTCTAGGTGACTTAGCAACCGTATAATTTCTCTGACTCTCAATTTCTACATTTGTAAAATCTGCTCCACCTATTTCACAATGTTAATGTGATTGATGGAAATATTCATATACATGAAGAATATACATAATATTGGCATAATATAATGTATAATATAACTATAACATATATATTCATATATGTATAAATATGTATTTGAAAGTACTTGAAAATGTAAAGTTCTCTGAAAGTCAAAGACAACTGCATCCTAAAATGAAGAAAGCAAATTAAATAGCAGAAAACTTAACTAATGCTTGTGTCTAAAAGTAAACAATTATATAAGTAAAAATCTTTTATGATTTAAACCAATAATTAGAAAATCAAGGAAAGAAACTTATAAGGAGACAAAGGCATCCTCATGTATGAGTTAAGCAGTTCTCAGATAACCGTGTTCTGATTCGGAAACGAGGTTCTCGAGGAAGAGAGGTGGGGAACTTGCCTCCTAGATTCCACGGATATATCCATTTTCCCCAAATCTAGCTGTCAAATGTACAAATATCTACTATTTTTTTAAGATAAATGCAATTGAGAAGTGATTAATGGGAGCAAAATCGACAACCAGTGAAAGGGGCTTAGTGAGTTCCCAGGACTGCTCAGAATTTCCGAGGATGACTTCAAATCCTTTTCAGAACTGAAGGGTGAAGGCTCCAGTAAGAACACCCACCTCGAGCCATAGGCAGCAAAACTGCAAGTGTCTGCTGAAAGCCTATAAGGGATCTTAGCCTAGCCGAGTCCTGGGGCTCTGTGTTAGTGCCTGGAAGCATTGTAGGTAAGCGGATATTAACACCAGATAAAAACTGTAGAAACTAACAACAGAAATATGGTTTAAGCTAACATACTGCTACATTTTGACTGAACGTTCCAGTTTATATTACATATTGCTCCTTTATTATATGTCTGTATCTTTGTCTCATATAGAATAATAACACTTTCTAAAATAAATATATACAGAAAATAATTGTCAAGAATGTGCTAGATGCTTTTTCATCTTAAAAGAGGGGAAATAGAAGGAATCAGAGAAAGTCATCCTCCTGGTGACAAGGACAGAACATTGTGGGAATGGTGTCAAGGAAACCTTATGTATTCAATCTACTGGAGTAAAGGCACATCAGCAAGCCCCTGGGGCCAGCAGAGAGGAAGGCACTTTAGTCATACGTCTAATGCTACCCAGGGTCAAAAAGCAGGTTAGCTACCCTTGGAAGCACAGAATCAAGAAAGTAATAAGGCTAGACAGCATTTGTCTTTGGTTAACTAATAATTATTGAGAACTTACTCTGCACATGTTACCATTCTGGGTGCACTGGGGTGCACAAAAGTTACCCAGCCCCGTAATCTGCCTTCAAGGTACCTACGATCTGGTAGAAGAGTTTTTATACATAAGAAACAATCCCATGAGGTTGGCTAGATTTAAGGGGGTTGAGAGTTATAGATGATAAAAGTGGTTTAGTGAGTTGAGAACCCAGAAGATTCCGTTGACAGTCACTGAGAAGGTCAATCTGCAAGCTGCCTAGACACGAAGTTCTCATTTGGGGCAACATGGCCCTTTTGAGAGATCTATGGTTAAAAAAAATCCTGATGAGAACTAAATTGAAAATTTTTTTCCCTTTATCATATGGTATGTCACCAGAGACACTGCTGTTCCAAGAGGGTAATCTTTCCATAAGACGAATAGGGCAGACTAAGAATAAGCTCCCTAAAGGCCAACGTTTTTATGAGAATACAGCCCTGGACCCACCGTGTAATCAGACGGAGATTTCCTTCCTCTCTCTACCATGAGAACAGAAACACTGACGAGGCACAAAGATATCCAAGTCTGAGTTTCTGTGATGAGGCAACATAGCGGTGCTCATATCCTAATGGAAGCTGACAAGATTATGCAGCTGACCTTCTGCCTGAGAATTTAGGTTTTGCATTTACAGTGAGTTTCCATTAATCAAGTCATTTTCCAATCACATTCTACAAAAGAGATGAGTTCTCCCTAAATAAATGCCACCACCCCGGGACCAAATATAAATAACACTTAACCATGTATTAAATCTTATAAAACTATGACTTGAAAGAAAACAATTTCCACAGAACATTTTGTTATTGGTACAGGTCAAATTCCATTATAACAAAACCCTAGAGCTTGTTTAGGATCTTTTGCTGCAGAGATTTGATCTATGAGCTATTGCTCAAGGGCGCTATAGGGAAATTATTATTAGACCAAAAGGTAAGAAACCTGGGCTTTAGCTGGGCTTTCCAATCACTGTACACCATAGGAGCTCACATTTGGTCTCCAAGGCCATAGAGTCACAATCTGTCAAATAAGCAAATTGAATGAGTTATCTTCAAAGTCCTTTCTTATTCTTAACATTTCTGACTCTAAAAGGAGTCACATTAGTGCAGACTTCAAAATTCTGGTTTTCATGATGTTAAATATATTATAATTTGCTGTATCAAAAAATGTTAAAATATACAAGTACTATGCCAAAACTAAAAAGTACTAATTTAGCAAAGATTCCAGTCCTTTAAAGGCAAATTATTAATGATGTGTGTTTGTGAGTTGCTTGCTCTTTTACAGTTTACTCATCTTTTCAAGTAGTCCCTTTAATAACTCCAAGTTCCTAAGAATTATTCATTAGATTCGCATTAAATAACAACTATGTACCAAGCTTGCAAAAACCAGTTTTTTTTAAAAAAAAAGTTATTTGCTTGTCACCATGAGTTTTTAACCATTGATTAAAATGTTTGGAACATTTATAACTTATTCCAGTCTACTTGTACATGTTATAATTTTTAACTAAATTAGAATTATTACTAATTTAAAGGCTACTTACTCCAAAATGCTAGATTATCTCATTCTATTCCTCACCAATAAATAAAAGAGATCATCCACATTTCAAGATTTTGTTCTTTTAATTCCTTGACCCAGCACAATTAGATCTCCACTACCCACCATTCTCCTGAAACGACTCTTCAAAAGTCAACATGACTCAAATTAATCATCCCAGAGCTTATTTTTAACCCTACCTATTGTGAAATATAAACTACTTCACAAATAAAGCTCACAAAAGAGAAATGTATAGCCCAAAGATTTCTGCTAAGAAAAAATACCTATAAAAACATCACTCAGCTCAAAAAGAGAACAGTACCAGACCCAGGCAGCTCCCCTCATGCTTACTCTAGGTCATTACCACCCCTCCCCAATCCTTTCAAGTAACCACTGCTCTAATTTAGAATACTCATTATTCTAGCTTTCTTCTACATTTTTACCACCAAAATAAGTGTTCCTACACACTATAAGTTTAATTGAATATGACTTTGTAGTTTAGTTGCCTTTTCTCACTCAACATTGGGTTTGCAACACCTCTTTTTCTTGCATGAATTTCATTTATGAATATCCATCATTTGCTTTCCCCTTCTGTTATGAGCTCTATGGCTTATTGTGAAGTCCTCAGCCGACTGAATACCTCTGGAGCATGTAATAGTGTTGACCACCGCCTCTTCGAAGTTTTCTTCTCTCCTACCTTTTAAAAGCCATGCTCTCTTAGGTTTCTTTCTACCACCTTGATGGTTCGTCAGTGTTTTTCACTAATTTCTCTACTTCAATGTTCCGCATAATAAATCTCAGTCTTCTTTAGCTATCTTTCTTTACCTCCTAATTGTACACATCATTGCTAGGCAACCACTCCTTCCTTAATGCTGGCCCCCAACCAGAGTTGGGATGATTTGTCATGGCTTCTTGCCTTCCTTTTCTAGGATGATTTTTCTAGGATGATTTTTCTAGGATGATTTTTCTAGGATGATTTGTCATGGCTCCTGCCTTCCTTTTCTAAGATGATTTTTCTAGAATGATTTTTCTAGGATGTTTTGTCATGGCTTCCTGCCTTCCTTTTCTCAGATGATTTTTCTAGGATGATTTTTCACGGCTTCCCGCCTTCCTTTGCTCTCATCCCAGCCTGGCTCCTCTCATCTTACACAGCTGCCAACTGAAACTACCTCCTGAACGTGCCACTCCCTTTTTGCCTTAGTGCCTTTCCACATGCCATTCCTCCAGCCTAGAATTCTCTTTCCCATCTTTATCCTTTAATTTCCAGATCGCATGTTTTCTCCTGTGAAACCTTCAGGAACACTCTGGCAGCTTTAATTGCTCCCACATCCGGGTTCCATGAGCACATGGTTCGGTCCTCTGCTACAGCGCTTACTATGTTGTACTGTGAATATCTCTGCATGTCGGAGGACAAGGACTCATGTCTTATGCATCTCTGTATGCCTGAGAGTGCTTGACGTGCAAATGTTGCCAGAATAAAGGAATCTGTCGACTTGGTAACCTTTATGAATGTCCCATGCTTTTGGGAAAGCCTCACTGTATATTCACATTTGGGCCATGCTCCTCTGCCAAAGCTGCATCAGACTTTTACATGAGGATGTTGAGGGTTGGGTTCCCTCAGAAGCAGACTATGAAATGTAAATTAACATGTAGGATGTTTGTTAGGGAATGCTTTTGGGATTAACATCCGTGGAAGGAAGAGAAAAAGAAGTGAGACTGAGCAAAAGACGGAAGCTGTGATACTATCTCTATGGACGTTTTAACTGACACCGTGAGGAAATCTGAGGCTGGAATGTCCCATGGTGAGGTAGGAGAGCTGGGCCTCTGTATCCTCTCATCAGCATCAGAAAGGGACATAACCTATTTAGCCTGGCCAATCCCTGAAGGGCTCTAACAGCTAAAAGTGACAACTGCCAACTGCAGTGCTAGAATCACAGTCTCCATCACAGTATAAAATGTCATTTAAAAAAATGTTATAAATCAACCTTCTCGATTACATATAATATCTATTACGTAGGCTTTCCAATGACTCTAGATGTACCTACATCATTATGAAAGAATAGTCATTGCCAATTTTACCACATTTGGTATAAAAGTTTCTGTTCTAACTTTACAACTTCCATTGTGTTCCCACTAGCCTTGTGCTAGCACTCCAAAAAGAGATCACCCCAGCGATCACCCCAGAAATCCCCAGAAGGACACCACAGAAGCTGCACACAGAGACCTTTGCAGTGAGTTTTTATCGTGACTTCACTTGGGAGGACTGAAGTGACAGAAAACTAGATATTTAGTTGCTTACTAGTTAAAAAGTTTAATAAAGTGCGCAGTGCAGTATTTTCAGTCACATTTCTGTGAACATTGGAAATTAAAATTTTTAAAATCTCAACTAAGTGCTGAAGCATCTGAGTATCAAACTTCTGGCAGAATAGTCTAATTTTTTCACAAGTTTTTTCTTCCATTATTTTATACACTTCCAAAAGCACTAAAAAAAAATTATAAAAAAAAAAATGCAGGGAGTGGATACTTCCCATGATTTTCTCTAAATTCGATTCTTTTGAGAATCTCAAAAAATAACTAGAAAAATTCTTTTTTTTTCACATGGAAAACTCTATTTGCCCCAGGAAAGATAGTATCTACAGTTATCCTACTCCTTCTAGAAGAGTCCATCAAATTACCAACATATGAAACATATAGAGGTACCAAAAAGGATAGCACTGGAGATAGGGCACTAGAGACCTGAATGCAAAAGATTTGCACTGGCAGATTTTGAGTACTTATTTCTGAAGCTAGCATGAGAAGGAGTTCTGTAACTGCCAGGTTTCTGTAATGAGCAAATAGATGAAGGGCGGTGCTTTTAACCAGAATCAGATAGATAGGCAGAGAAGGTTTGGGAGGAAAAGTTTATAAGCTCAGTCTTATAAATATTGAGCTGAGGTTCCTGGACACCATCCAGTAAAGATATAAGATAGTTTTAGTTCTCTCACTCAGCTGAGGGCTGATCTAGGAATGCAAATTAGATAGACAGAAGTTTATAGATGCATTCATTTATTCATTTATTCACTCATTCATTTATCATTCAACTAGCTATGAGCCAAGTACCATGCTAGGTCCTGGATATAAAGAAGTTGGTATGGTGAATAATAGCTAATACTGTGGGATAGGATGAAATCACACAGGAAGGACGAGAAAAGTAAGAACAGAATCACAGGACCCTGTAATAGAGCCAGATTAAAGGTATTGGCAGTGGAAGAAAACTTGAGAAGGCTGAAAAAAAGAGGCTGGATGGGCAAATAGTAAACCAGAGGAGAGTCAGGCCCCAGAATTTAAGGGAGAATCAAGAACTAGACAGAGTTTGAAGTGTCACATTAGGCAGATGTCCTTGTAGAACTTAACTCACCATGACCTTGAATGATGGAATGTGTCATCTCATTTGGATAATAATATCCAGTTTGTGAAAATAATAGATATAGAGGTGCGATCGCACAAAAACACAAAGGTAAATGTTATCGCATATTATTATTACTATATTATAATGATTATGGCTATTACTTATAGCATTGTCATTATCAACAATGTTCTATAATCCAAAAATGTCAATGTAAAGACTGAAAGAGTGGCCCCTGGCTTTAATCTGCAGGAGATCCTCTGACAGAGCAGATTCTGTATGGTGGTGGCAGTGAACCAGATCACAGCAGGTTGGGAAGTAACTAAGAAGGAAGAAGGAAGAGACAGAAGTGTAGACTGTTATGTCTGAATTGTCAGGACAATTGCCCCAGGAAAGATAATATCTGCAGTTATCCTACTCCTTAAAAGGAAAGAGAAGGAGAGTAGACAATGTACTAGAAGGTTTTTTTTAAATTGACTGTTTGTTCATCTAATAGAGGAACTAGCTTAGTGGAAGAAGAAATAATGAGGATACGAGTTATAGCAGGGGTCTTCAACCCCCGTGCATGGACCAGTACCAGTCCATGGCCTATTAGGAGCCGGGCCGCACAGCAGGAGGTGAGCAGCTTCATCTGCATTTGTAGCCGCTCCCCAGCACTAGCATCACCGTCTCAGCTCCACCTCAGATTATCAGGCATTAGATTCTCATAGGAGAACTGGTCCCTGGTGCCCAAAAAGTTGGGGACTGCTAAATTAAAGAGAAGAAATAGGTTTTGGAAGATTCAGAGGGACTATGGTCAAGAGCAAAGGTGAATTTATAACACTATCAAAATATATTAAGTGCCTCATAAAAAGTTGACAAATGTATATATAACATTATTGAGTTATGTTAAAGAAAACCTTAAAAATTGAAATAATTATTTCACAATGTATACATATATTAATGTCATATTATACATCTTTTTTAAAAAATCACATTTTGCAATCTAGATATATACTATATTTATTCATCATTCATACCTCAATAAAGTTGGGAGGAAAGAGAAAGTAAAGAAAAAAATGTATCTGGAAATTTTTATAAAGATTTTTTTTAATACTGAAATGTATTAACAAACTTATAGGTTGGAAATTTCACTATTATAAGTGTTTCTCCTGAAATTTAATGTAAAAAATTCAATGAATTCCTTATCACCAACAAGTTATTTCAATGTGTATATGGAATGTAACAAGTAAATTTATATGTGCAATGAAAAGGCAATGAATAGACAAGACACACTTGAAGAAAAATAAGGTAAGAAGGACCTGCACAGATATTAAGACTTATTATATAAAGCTTAGTAATCAAGACGGTGAACCTTTATTTCAGGGAAAAACATTTAGACCAATAGAATATAACTGAAGTCCAGAAACAACTCCACACACAAAAGGACTCTTGATTTATAACGAGTTAGCACTCCAGAGCAATGGGAAAAAAAAATAGACTTTTCAACCAATGGAAGTATAATAATGAGTATTCATATGTAAGAATCACTTATATATGAATTAAAAATCTAAGTGGAAAAGGCAAAGTTTTTAAACTTTTAGAAGAGAATGTAGGTGAATATCTTCATTATCTTGGGATGGGGTCTTTAATAAGACAAAGTACTAGCTGCAAAAGATGATAGGTAATTTTGACTACATTAAAATTAAGAACTTCTGCTTATTATAAGACTCCATGTGAAAGAGACAAACCACAGAAGATGTTTGCAAACTGATAATACCTGATCTCAGTATGTGGCCAGCTCAATGAGAAATACAAATAACTGGAAAAAAAAGGAACACAGACAATCCAATAAAAATAACTTGAAAAAAAAAGGAACACAGACAATCCAATAAAAAAAAACTTGAAAATAGGTTTCACAAAACTGAATTTCTAAATCACCAAGTAACTTATTTAAAAAAAGAAAAGTACTCAAGCTCACTGGTAATAGTGTAAAAGCAAATTAAAACAGTGAGTTAACACTAAGCATCCCTCAAATTGGAAAAACAAAAAAAACATAAGAATGTAATACCAAGCACTGACCAGGATTTGGAGGACGAGGAATGTCATATACTGCTGGTGGGAATATAAATTCATACACTCCCTTTGGAAAACAGCATGGTATTATGTAGTGTAGTTGAAACACACATACCCTTGACCTAGCAATCCCATTAATAGGTATACACCTTAAAGAAATTCATCTACTAAAAGACTTAGTTCGTAATAGCCCCAAACTGGCAACATCCCAAATTACTGTTAATAGAATGAATAAATAAACTGTAACATATTCATGTAATGAACACTATGCAGTATTAAAAACCAATGGACAAACTAGTTACATGCAACAACGTGAGTGAATCTTATCAACATAAATTTAAACAAAAACAAGGTACAAAAGATTAGATACAGTATAATTTCATTTATATAAAGTCCAAAAATAGAAAAACTAATCTTTTTACTTAAGGATGCACATGTAGGTGGCAAAACCAATAAAGATAAGAAAAAACAGTATTACTATAAAAGTCAGAATAGTATAAACATTAGAAGAAAGAAATGAGTTTGCAATTGGCATGAGTTTGCCTAGCTAGCGCCCTCTTGCTCTGCCTTCCATAGCTATTTCAAAACTTCTACATAAAATATTCTATTTCTTGGTCTGAGTAATGTTTACACAGATTTTTTGCTTTATAATTATTTGCAAAACTGTCTACATGGGTTTTATGCACTTTTCTGTGTGCAAGTTATATTTCTCATTGAAAAGTATAAGGGAAAAATATAGATGGTGAGGTCAACTTCAGACAATATTATGAAAATAAAACATTTACCTAATAATTTATTGTGAAAATTGAACATAATTTTTATAACATGCTTAGCTGTATACCTAAGATGAATCACATTATCAACTATAATGATTATAACATTACAGTATCTATAAACAAGTGCCAACATGAAAAAAAAATGCTGTTAAAAGTTGGATTTTTCCTTTCAATTTATAAATACTTCAAGATACATTTTAACTACTTAGGACTATTTGTGGTCACCAGTAATTCCAGCCTTTTTGTTTAGAATTCCAGCAGGGCAGTAATAATAATTTCCTCTTCAAATGGATAAGCAATTTACCAAGCTGTTCGGTTACATGTTATTCTATTAAAATAAGTAGTTTGATTCATACATTCTAAAGCTTAGCATACCAATATATCAAAAAGATCATGTCTAGATATTTCATTTTCTTTCCCTTTGTTGTTTAGTATCTAATTTTTGATATTGGACTGCTACTATGGTATTCAAATCAACTGAGTTAACCATGCTGAGTTACCAATCAGTAATTCATACAAGAACTGTGAGACTTAGAAGCGATATTTTATTCTTTTAAATAGTATCGTTTCCACAGATATTTATGAAGCTTGTGTGAATTGCGAAAGGCATTTTACCAGGTGTGGGGATTAGAGATGCTAAATAGAATAGCGCATGGCCAATGGAGAAATCACAAAAATTAATTTCAATAGAGCAATATGAAATAAACTTTTTTAAAAAGCTGATATAAATGCTATATAGAGGTATAAGTAATATGTTGTCAGAATATTTCATTCGGAATGGCTAAATCGGGACAGATTGTCATTTGCTGGAGACCGACAGGTAATCCAGGTTTGGCCCTTACCAATGCATAAATTTGAACAAGTTCCTTGGGTATTCCAGAATGAAGAAATTGCAGAAGTAGAGGCTAAAAGTTCTAGATATGCTCAAATATTGAGAGATAGATAAAGCTGGACCATTCATTTTTTGAAGGGATATAAAAGAAGACGAGACTGGACAGGGAATTTGGAACCTGACTTTGAGAGCATAGAAATGGCTTTAGCTTTTATAGAGCAACTGGGTTAAATTAGCTTTAACACACGGCAGAAAAATATAACCCCTCACACAGTTTTGCAAATGAATTCTAGAATTACAAATTTTTATTAAATTCTATTTAACAGATTTCCTCACTCATATTTACTTGTTTCTTGAGGTACTTCCTATCCTGTTCTAGCAAATGCCTGTCCTACATCTTCATACATTAGTTCTGTTACACAGGATCAAACTGTTTTCTAATAAAAATCTTGGAGTTATCACAAATCAACTAAGTCAGAACATGAATATATAATAAAACAATAATTTAAAACATACAAAAAGTTTTGCTGAAGTAGCATGTCAGAGAAATGAAGAAAGTAAAACTGAAACTTACTTTGGAAACCCCCCATTAGGCAAAATTCTCCCTAAAATTTAGCAGATTATCCCACAGACAGTCTAATATTTTAGTTCCAGAACAAGTTAAAACATGTACAATATCAACTTTTTTGAGTATATTTTCCATAAACAGAACCACCTTTCAATTTAAACCATCTATTTCCCCAATATACTATTGTCAGTTCCATAATGTAGTATAACTGTCACTCCCTGGCATAGCATAAAATATTTTAAAAGTAAGCAGCAATCTGTGTAAGAAAGTAAAAGTAAATTCACAGTGTTTTCAGACCAAATATCATCTGTTTCCTGTGCCAAACACAAATTCATTTCAGTGGATAACATTAAATGCTACTTAACGTTATAACAAATTATCTTTTTTTGAGAATCAAAACGGTCTCAGAGCTAAAAATGATGTCATCAAATTTATTACTCAAGCATGTTCCTATAGTGAATTTCCGATTCTCTCATCTTTATAAGATTTAACACCCACCCAACATCACTCCTCAATCAGTCGACAGAAGACAAATAGTTGTCTGCTGGGCCATGGGTGATATGCCAGCAAGTGAACAAGGAAGAAATTGAGAGGAGGGAGACAGTATTTTATATGTGTGATTAGGTTCAGGCCATTAATATTGTATTTCAAAAGTGAAAAGCTTCTGTTGTGGCATATGGTATTACTGCCTATGTGAAATATGTGGGAATAAATAGCTACTGGCTCCTTTAAGGGGACCAGAAGCTGAACGTATCTCCCTCCTTGTGTGGCTGATGACTACAACTAGGTCCACTGAAGCCATGTGACCTTCTGCAAGTCCCTTCCTCGCTCATGGCTCAATTTGATCCTCTGAAAGTTCAGTAAGGTGAACTGCTTATCTCTAGACCTTTTCCAGCCTTCTGAATCCATAAAAGAAATAACAATTTAAAAGAAAGCAGCTGCAGAAAATTCCAGCAAAGTCAGACAGAATGTGGGCAGCTATAGGCTTTAGACCGATTAAAACAAGAGAATATTTTTAGCCTAGTTAAATTAAAGTAGCGTTAGCTAGGCTGATAATAAATCTGAATTTCAGGGTCAGAATATCATCGAGAGAGGGAAAAATTTTCACACTTGGAGCTGTCTGAAATGGAATAGATTACCTCTGGAAGAACGGAGTTCACCATCACTGCAGGTGTTCAAGGAGAGGCTAGATCACCTGTCACAGAGGTTGAGAAGCTGGTAAATTGAGATGCTCTCCAACCTTAGAGTATAAAATGTCACCATTAGCTGCTATGCCAGGATCCAGTGTTCTTTGTTCTCATGGGTCCTACAGTAGAACTATATCTCACCATTTATCCAATACATTTGTTGAGCCCTAAACTGGGTCAAACACTGTGCAAGTCCTAACAGGCATGCAAAGATAATTCAGAGAATGCACTGCACTGCTGAGAGATAAAATAGGAATGTGATGGCTACCAAGTAGGTAGTGATAAATGACATAAAAGAAGCACAGAAAAAAAATACCCAGAAAGATCAGGGGAGAGAGAGATTATTTCCGAGTTTACAGAGCAAAGATGAAGCACTAATGAAGAGTTTGTGGAAGAGATGAAGGTGGACATCCTGTAAAAAGGCAAGAGGTACAAGAGGGAAAATAAATGACTTCTAAGACCCTTCGACTCCTGAAATTCCAAGTTCTTAATTAAATAGCTGAGTATGCCATGAAAATGAACACAGATATGGTAGTCCCCTACCTTAAAGCACTAATTCATCTCACTTTCTTAACCCTTTAGGCTAATCAGGCAGGGCCAGTGGGGTACACCCCGCCAACAAAAGAAGTTAGATCAAGCAGATCTAACAGGGGTTCACACTAGATGTGGAATTAGGATCATATTATGGTTTTTTTGGGTGCCCAGCAAACTGAACACATAACATGCCATTATAATAAGACCAAGTTCTAAAAAGACATTATCGAGTTAGTTAAGACTTCTGCTCATGAACATTGGCTTGAAATTTGGTTCCAAGGATAAATACATGTGTAATAGAGTGTTGAGCTTATGTGTATTTCTATCCTCTCAATTAGGCCAATCATTTGGTTGGACAATGTAGTGCCATCTGGACATCAGAATTCAGTAGCAGCTCTTAATGTAATTGTGATTACTAATGAAACTTTACATTTGGCTCTTCGGAAGAATGATCCAATGGCAGTTTATATGAGCCGTCAGCTTATTTTACATAACTGCTGCCCTGGGCCCCCTTTTGAAACTTGTACATGATTCTGAGCACATCTTCTAAGATTTGAGAGTTCAGTCATGAGTCTAGTAGATCCTCAATGACATATCTCAACGAGATTGATTATTATCTTATTTCAGTGCAAGTAATTATAGTTTAAAACGAGGATCCAAGTCTTTTCTCTGCTTGAGTGCCAGCCATTTAGAATAACTTTTTTTCAACATTTGACACCATACCATTAACGATGAAATGATTAATTATGCTTACACACAGTAATGTAAGTATCTTGTTTGAAATACGGATCTCCTGGTGTTATCACACTTAAGAAATGATTAATTATAATATAGAAAATATGTAATATGTCACATAGCAGTCATGCAAAGATCGACTCCAGTAACTTATGGCATAGAAATGCTAATAATATTCAAGTATGAAAAAAAAAAAAGAATTGTAAGGCCTCAGGTCTATTTTAATATAGTAACTACCAGAAAAAGCTATGTCCCTGACCAAGACTGTTGACTGCTTATTACTAGAGGGAGCAGGTTTCGCATATCAGACAAAGGGACAGTGACCACAGATTTACTATTTCCAGCACTCACAGTGCCTCAAGAGTTCGGGCATTCTTATCATTTTCCCCTTTTTCGAGAGACATATCGTTCATTATGCTTAATCCTAACAATAATGTTTACAGTTGATTTTTCTTTTTCTTTTTTTTAAATTAAAGACTTCTTTGTCCTCAGTTGTATCTGTATGGATCTGAGATGTATCTGTATCCGAGAAAGGCATGTGACCAATCAATAACCAAAAAGTTTGAAAACTATTTGGATTGTTTTTCATAAGTACTATCAGCCAAGGCAAACATTTAAATTATGAGTTCCTAAATAATATTCTGCCAAATTTTACTTATTTTCAGAGTCACTTTTATTCTATATTTTTGGAGGTCTGATATGATGTGAACACTGAGATTTCTTAACACAGTTTTACTATTTATTCCTCTATTATTCAAGTAGGAAAAATCAACATAGAAAGGAATGCATATTATGCTAAGTCTAACAGAGGGGGAAAAAATCTGTTATTTATATCATAAATCGCTCCTAGAGCATGGACCCTGTTCCCTGGCAGTCCTTTACTGAGTACCTTAGTTGATTTGTTTATGTGTGTTTGGGAAAGGAGCTGGAGAAAGCTGAATTTTTTTTAGCAAAATGAGATTCAATTAGAATTTCTAGGGAAATATGGGAAGGATAATATGGGAAACAAAAAAGGAAAAAAGAAGAAGGGGGTGGCTTATGGAAGAATGTAGAACATAATGCATGGGCCCGGAACTAAGACAGTGAACCTCAGTGAGGGGTAACTGCAAAGGATTTTGGAGAGCAGGCATGTAGAAAAAGGATGTATATACATTTGACTGGGTTATGCAGCCTTTCCTTGACTACCATCTTACCCATCAAACCTAGTGTGCTCTCAAATGCTTTGAGTGTGTGCAAACCAACAAATATTCCGTGTGCCACCTCTGAATTAATTGCATGTACAACTATGACAGCACAAGAGGAAGCAGGAGAACAGCAGTCAGGCAAAACCGTGATAACCTAAATCTCTGGAAACTAACAGAAACCTTGCAAAGACATGAAATTACTGCATTCAAGCCAATCTTACCTAGGTCTTAGGTAGTAGTGAGCCTTTCCCACATGACACCATTTTGTACATTTCTAACTAAATCTAAATATTTCTGTTCGGAATATTCATTGATATGAGAAGAGACTGGGTTCTAGTCTCACTAGAACTAAACGCTGTGTACCCTAGAACATTAGAAAATAATACATGAAATGAATAATGTGGTGGGAGATCCTGTTCCTGCCTACCCCACATTCTTTCCCCAACCAAAGTTAAAAAATTTTTATTCCAATCTCTGGGAAGAGGAAGGATGACATTACTAGAAGTGTTTTAGATCCTATTCCATAAGCTGTACCATCTTCTGGAAAGCAAAAAATAAATTGATTTGGTGAAAATGGTAAGAGCCTAACTTTCATGGCGATGTTGCCAGTGGGAGTCACTTTGACTCCAAAGTTAGAAGGGTCTATGCTCTTCCTTTGCTTCCTCTTGGTTCGCCTTCTTCAGACACATTAGGGTTAGGCTGCCAGTTCCCACGCAGTAAGCCCCTTCAGATCTGTGTCACAGCATCTCACTGGCAATGAGATGGATAAATTCAATCTGCAAAAGGGTCAGAGGCCTGCCTCTGTCCTTAATCCATGTACGTACCTGAATGAAGCCAATACCCCATGCACTGGAATGGCTGTTCGTATAAACTCTCAACCATATCCATGGAGGAAAGAAGAGATGATACTATGAATCTAATCCATAAAATTATTACAGAACCAAAATTATATGAAGACATTAAGATCGTTAAATGATTAATGCAGGCAAAAATCACCGAGGTGTGAGGTAATGAGGGCCTGGAAAAGGCGAAGAAGCTTGGGAAGTAAAAAAGTGAATCATGGACCTTGAAATTATTTCAAAGAAAAATTTGTAGCTTGGGTGATTGATTGGATATTGGGTAAATGGAGGGTAGCAGCATGGAATCTCAACAATTCAAAGATGCCACCATTTTGAGTCAACCTGGTCTGATTTTCTGAGTTTGCAAAGTTCCTCCAATCACATATACTAGTTAAAGTATTTTTAACTCCTTAAATTAATCTGAGTTTTTATTTAATCTTATAAAATTTCAGGCATAGACTTGTTCACAGTTCTTAACTAGAGCCTCAGTTTATCTGCTGAGCTCCACATTTACATTTCAAAGCTATCTCCTCACTATTCTAGCTACTGATTGGATTATCCCTCAAAAATATAATATCAAAATAATTTTCCTACTTAAAACCTTAAATGAGTCACTTTAAAATAAACTTCAAAGTTTTTTCTATGAAATAAAATATACTTCAAAACCTAGACTGAGCATGACTTGGCACCCTCATCTCTAGCCACTTTCCCCAGCATTCCAGCTACACAGGATCCCTCACTTCTTCTTAAACACACCCTGTAATGTTATGGCTCTTCTCCTTACTTACACTGTTCCTCTACTTAAAATGCCTTTCCTGCTTCCCAAAATCTACTCATCTATCAAAGTTCACTTTCACGTCATACTCCTGTTTCCCAGCCTAAATCCCAATCAGAGCTAAGTACCTCATCAGCAATGAAGAGTCTTTTATAGGCACACTATCATAAAGGCAGGAGGGGCACTTGCCTGCCCCCTACTCCTCACGTTTTGATAGGGGAGAGGGAGCTCTACATTTCAGGAGGGTATCTGCCCCCTCACCTATACTTTCCGAAGGAAGGAGAGACTTCTCTGATCTTGACCATGGGGAGAAGGAACTGAGATAAATGGTTCAGCTCCTTCCTCTGTTTCAGAATACAAAATCTTCAAGATACCATCTTTTCTTCTCATCTATTACTAACTTTACCAGGAAGGTTCAGTCTTCACAAGGCCTGGAGTTATGAGTAGGTAAGTTCAATTCACAGGTTGGGAGAGGAAATGAGAGAGACAGAGTGTGGCTATAGTTCAAGCGAAATTCTCTAATTCAACACTATCAATACGAAAGCAGATATTGTTTCCATCATCTGTTTTAATTATTTTATGTACTTCTCATTACTTTTCCAAATTCCTTCGGTTAAGAGGAATGTTACTAATTGGTCCTCTCTAGCCTGAAGTTGCCAGTCCATGGGTGAGAACTACAGAGCAATAAACCCTGGGCCAGAAGGGGGACAGTGCATAGAAAGACAGGGGAGGAGCTCTGAAAGCTATGATGTCTTAGGAGCCCTAAGCCACCTGGGTTTTGATCTCTGTGGTTTTCTGTTCCTTTTATTGTCACCATGTGGCTGAATTTTAATTGTTGAGGGAACATGGGGCTTAGTAATCATGGTCTGTGTGGTTCTTTGTGACTAAATTTGACCAGACTTGTACTAATACAGCTAAGATTTAAAGCCGGCCAATGGGCCAGGAACTACAGTACAGATAAGAGGGTCTCTTTTGTTCCAAAAAGACAGAGTTCTAGTGTACAGCCTTTTTAGACACTCATGGGTAGATCAGACTTAGTTTGTTTTATTGACTTTCTCAGACAGATATGCTGGCTGGGTCTCTAAAGTGCAAAAGCAGTTAATACAGGCCACAGAGTTCTAGTAAAGAAGGTCTCACCAGGCAGAGGTAAATAGTATTCAATATGATGCCCCAGACTGCATTTCTGTGTATTGTTTTGAAATACAACAGGAGTTAAAAGGAAAATTATGGAAAAGCTAACCTATTGGCTTCATATAGCCTTTTTGCAAGTTTTTAGAAGTCATCCTCCAAAGCCATAACCTCAAGAAAACTGTGATCTGCTATTGAGATAACCAGGACACTGGCTTTGCATTCTAGAGATTTACCATGGCCTCACACACAGAAGGAATATGGATGCTAGTAACAAAAACTAAAAGGAATCAGGGTTTCATGAATGAAGAAAAATAAACCATAAATGAAATGATTGCAGACTCAGAGATAAGAGGCAATTTAAAATGCCTGGACCTGGAACACGTTGTTAAGAATCATATTTACTGAGGAAACCAAGGAAGAGCTGTATCACCTTATTGCCCTTCAGCTTAGTGTCAGGACAAAAAAATGGGATAGTGCGCAAAACTGATTCTGAATAACTGGAGGAAAAGTGTTTTCTATACATAGAATGTTGCGATTTTAGAATACGGCCTAGATAGTTATTAAAGAAAAAAATAAAATGTTAAAGGCCAGGCTCGAAAGAGATGAAATTTAAAAAATGAACCTGGGTCTAATTGCTCAAAAAGAGGTTGCCTGAAGAGGAGATACTAGATCAGCGAACATAAAACCCCAATAAAATCTAACAGAACAAGAGAAGCAAGATCTCGAAGAACAATTTGGAAGGCTTCTCCAGGAGCTATGACTCAGGAAACTATGGCAAAGTAAGTACGCTCTTCAGGTTGCCTATAGAGAGTCCAGATTAAAAGCAAGTTGGGGTAGCGGGGGTCACTCTCAAAGATCTGAATACTCTTCTGTGGGTTGCAGGAAATTAGATGGATGAGTTTTAAACAAACACAGCTATTATAATACGAATGCAGTTTCTGCCTATACCCTGAAGGCACAAGCCCCAGAAATGTATGAAATTTGGACAATTGACAGTTACCAAAGGGAAGATGCCCCCTAGTAAACAGAAGGTAGGCAGAACAATAATAATTGCATACAGACATGATTCTGATGAGAGACTACATCCTGATCTCATATACAGAACCTCAAGCAGAGGGGAAGAGGAACAGTGTGTTATAAACACAAATACCTGGGCCTAAAAACAGAAAAAATAAAGGAAAGAATACATTCACATCTAGAAAGCATTTTATAAATACAAAAGAATTCAGAGACTTTGCCAAGTGTACTATCTGAAAAAAAATTAATAAAATAACAAACAAGACAGAGATCTCAGGATAGAAGATGATAGATGATAGTAATCAGTAATCTTTGACCTATGTCTATACCTATAACCAGAGTACTAAAATAAGGACCTCTTTCCATACAGATCTGAGACCAAAAAAAAATTAAAAAGTAAAAAGTAAAGGCACAGGGGAACTAGTAGTCATCAATTCGATAAAAACAAGGAATACACAGTTTTTGTATGTCCAGGCTACATTTATAAAATTCACATATATAATTGGACACAAATAAAATATTAAACTAAAGTTTAATTTTAAAAGTAAAATTTTAAAGTAAAGAGGACACAGTCTAATCATAAAAAAAGCATGTTAGATAAAAAATATTGTATTTACTTAGAAATTAAAATTTTCACGATCTTAGATTACAAAACTCAAAGGAAAATGAAAAAGAAAACTTTGGCCAAAATCTTAGGAGCACAACAAAAGTATACTCAATGGAAAGTATAAAATTATATGCTTTCATTCTGAGAAAAAGAAAAAAAAAGAAAAAAATAACTTAATACTAATTTAGAAAGTAAAAATTAAACCAAAAGTTACTAAAAGAATTAGTTAAGGGAAAAGCTGAAATTAATAAGAGAACACAGTAGCAGAATTAAAAAAAAAAAAAATTAAAACCAGTAAACCAGATAAACCTATTATAAGCATAATTAAAGGAAAATAATAAGGAACAAAAATAGTCAAAGTGTGAAAAATATAAGGAAACACACTAGAAATGCAGGGGCAATTAAAGCCATATAAGTGAATACTGCATGAAATTCTATAGCAACAACTTTGAAATTGAAGGAAGATTTCCAAATCTTCTATGGCCTGCATTGGTTTAAATTAATGCTTCTCAAACACTAATGTATGTACTTATCACCTGGCATTTTGTTAAAATGCAGGTTGTAATTCATTAGATCAGGAAAGTAGCTGAGATTTTGGATTAATCACTAATGAACTCCTAGGTGATGTCAATGCTGCTGGTCCTAGGACCACATTTTGACAAAAAAGATTAAAGTCACATTGGAATTATTTGTTATTTACAGGCTAGTTTAAATGCAGCTATAAATCCACTGACATTGATATCCTTTTCAAAAGTAGACTTGAAAACGTTTTCAATGTCTTTTACGGTAATTAGTTTACTAAAGTTTTCCACCTTTTCTTGGTTTAATTTGGCAATTTGTATTTTGCTAGTCCAGCTGGCAACATATCTTGAAGAAAATAAACCTCAACCTTAATTACTCTAGGTACAAAAAGAAATTCCAGATAGAATAAAGTTCTAAAAATATAAATATCTTGAAGGTGACGAACAGAAGATCTTGTTAAGCAAGATTAGAAACCCAGCAATTATTAATGAAAAGAAAAATACCTGCTTCAGTAAAAATTTTCGTTTTACCTCAAAAATTCCTTAAGAAGTGAAGTCAACAGAAAACGGAATAAACAAACAAACAAAAAAATCTGCAACATACAGAACTGAAAGTTGATATCTTTAATATACAAAGACCTATTACGAAATGAAAAGGAGACCAAAAACAAACCAAAAACCTAGAGGGAAAAACTGGCAAAGAATATGAAAGAGAAATTCACAGAAGAGCTAACCCCTGTGATGAAGAAACATGAAAATATCCTCAAAGTCTATGATAGGCAATGAAATGTAAATTAAAGTAACAATGAGAGATCTCTTTATACCTATGAGACCAAAAAGAATTATGAACCTTGGTTAGGGCCCATTACTAATAAGGTCACAGAAAATGGTGGCCTCTCAGACATTGCTGGTAAGATGTGAATTATTAGAGCTTCTCTAGAAAACAATCTGGCATCATCTATTAAAATCAAAAGAACATAAACAGCAATCACGCTCCTAAAAAATCTATCTAATAAAATAAAGGCATTAATATATAAGGATATATAAACAAAAATATTCATCGAGCATTGTTTCCAGTTGCCAGAATAAATAAATAAAATTTAGGGGGAAGAAAGTTGTATTCCTTTTCTATTGCTAGGTAACAAACTACCACAAATTTAGTGATTTGAAAGAACACACATTTATCATATCGGTTTTTGTGGATCAGAACTATAAGCACAGCTTAACTGGGTCCTCACTTAGGGTCTTATTAGGTTGTAATCGAGGTGTCATCTAGGCTGCTTTCGGATCTGGTGGTTTGACCGTGGAGCAACCTGCTTCCAATCTAACTCAATTTGCTGGCAGAATTCATTTCCTTATGACCGTAGGGCTGAGGTATCTGGCTACTTGTTGGTTCTTGTCTAGACATTGCCCTCAGTTCTCAAAGATCACCTGTCATAGACCGGCAGTTACTTGCTAGATAGGCCTTTTCGACATGGTCACTTATTTCATCAAGCCAGCAAAGAGAGTCTCTAGAGTGAATCTGCTAGCAAGACAATCTTACATAATATAACAACGACAAGAGTGACATTTCATCACCTTTGCTGTATTCTGCTGGTTAGACACAAGTCACAAGTCCTCCACACATTGAAGGGAGAAGTGATTACCCAAAGGTGCGAACACCAAGAATGGCCATCATGGGTGGCTACCTAATAGCCTGCACCTCCAAAAAGAAAAGTGACATTTTGATTACTAGCTATCTGAATCTTTTGTAATCATTCCTGAACTGGAGAGGGAAGAGGGGTATTATGTGTTGGCTCCTTTTGAATATAATATATGTCACCTATCATATCAATACAAGATACACCATTCACACAGAGTACTATCTTAGTAGCTGTCACGGTCTTCTATTTCTGTATCCCCAGGTCTTGATTCTTCAAAGCAACTACTTACATAATACTTGGATCAACGACAGTAAAAGAAAATGCTAATAAATACTCAGGGTGTTAAAATCAACATACAACTGAAAAGAATGCTGATTTACACATGTCTACAGTCAGTCAAGCACCAAAATCTTTCTCCTCTCTTTAGGAGATATAGAAAAGGCCACTTTCTTTTATGTATCTTTACCTAGATGTCTAAATAGAAAAGGACTGAGAAGACAGTGAAATAAAATTTTAAAACTTTTAATCTATATTTAACAAAGGATCTAGTTACTTTAAATACCTAGTAGTTATCATTCGACCAAAGAACCTTCTCTGTGATCTAAAAATAGCTGAAGCAAACAGTGATTTATCAGAATAAGAATTACTTAAAAATAGTCCTTGCCATTTTTAATTCCTTTTCTTAAAACTATTTAAGTTCTTTGTCCATTTTTATTTGAAAATTTTGTGTTTTTCTTATCAATTTGTGTCATTTTTGTATTTGGTAATGATAGAAGCCATTTGGCATCTCTATTACAATTGTTCTTCCAATTTCTCACTTGTCTTTTAATTTTATTTATAATGTGTTTAAACATATGCTATCGTTTTCATTGTTATAAAGTTAAATCAATCAGCCTTCTCCATTGTTAGCTCTTCTATTGCCTTACTGTTTAGAAAATCATTTTCTGTTCAGTTATTAAATAAACATACATTTGTATTTTCTTCCAGGTTTTTTGTAGCTACAAGAAATCACAAACATCCCTTAGAGACTTAAAAAATGGCATGACTAAATGGAGAAGCTTAACATGCTTCTGTCCAGGAAAACTATTATAAAGTACTGACATTATTATAAAGGTTTCAGTTCTTTCCAAAATATAGTTTTACATAATCCTACTCAAATGCTAAGGATTTGTGGACTAACATAGAAAAATAAACAGAAAAGAAAAGGTAAATTTTTTTTTTTTTATTTTTTAAAGAAGACATCAAAACATTTTAAAATTGCAGTAGTTGAAATAGAGGGTAGTAATCTCAAGAAAAGTAGATGAATCACTGTTGATAAATAATGGATAGGTAGGTAGGTAGGTAGGTAGATAGACAGATAGATAGATAGATGATAGATGATAGATAGATAGATAGATAGATAGATGATAGATAGATAGATAGATAGATAGATAATAGGTAGGTAGGTAGATAGGTAGGTAGGTAGGTAGGTAGGGGGAGATTGAGATCCTGGAGAAAAATAGATGGCCTAGAAACAGACTTTAAAGTAAAAAAGTAATATACAACAAAGGATATACAAATCAGTAGGGGGAGGGAAGGATTGATCAGTCAGTAAACATATCTGCATCATCTCTCTGAACCAGGAGCCACGTTGGGTGCTGGGAGGAGAAGAGAGTCAAGCTCCTGCCCTCGTAGAGTTTAGAGTCTAGTGCAGAAGACAGTCCTATAAAATAAGTAATTACATGCATGACAAAGGAGATGTGTGGGACACCAAGGGGGTATTTTAAAAGATGAACTAACCTATTTTGGAGAATTGGGGAAAGCTACTGTAAGAAAGTGACTACAAGCTGAGATCTGAAGCAGTAGCTAAGGGAAGAGTCATTCTGGCATAGAGAAGGGCATGGCGAACAGAAAGAAGTTCCCTGTGTCTGGAACACAGAGAATAATGAAAATGAGGCAAGAAATGAATCTGCAGAAGTAGGCAAGAGCCAGATCACGCAAGACTGTGATATATTAGAGATTTTGGACTTTATCTAAGGACAGAGAGAAGCTACTAAAGAATTTTAAGCGGGCAAATGACAATCAGATTTACCTTTTAAAAATGAATCAGAGAGAAAAGCGAATGCCAGAGACTCACTAGAAGGCTATTGGAGAAATTCAGGTAAGAGACGATTGTGGTTTAAAGTGCTGAAAATGAGGATGGAGACAATGGAAATATTTGAGAAATATTTAGAGGTAGATTTGATAGAACTTGGTGATTTATCAGATGTGTAAGGGGGCAGAGAAAGGAAGCAGTCAAAGACAAGTATTTAATAAATGGTGTTCAGGACAGTAACTGTGAGGAGGTAGAGACAGAGAATCACATTAGATCCTCACTTCAAAACAGATATCAAAATAATCTTCAAGTGGGAAAAGAAAGTAAAATATTTAAAAAGATGAAGCCACAGAAATACTTTAAGGAACTAAGAACTTCAGAATTGTGCTCCAATCTGCCTATGTACCTACCTACTTTATCATACCTATTTTCCAGTACCAAAGTAGCACGTGTAGAATACCCAGCTACTCAAAATTCAAACACCCTTACCTATGCCTATACTTTAATTCATATTAATCACCCTTAACACTGCATCTCTATCCACTAAAATCCCACTGACCCTTCCGAGTCCAGCTGAAATGCCACGTCCTCCACAAAACCTGTCCTAGGCAGCTAATAAAAATTAGTTTTATTTGCTGCAATAGCATTTGGCTTATATGTTTTGTATAGTAATTCATATACTCTATTGTTCCATGGTTGTAAATATAAATATAAATATAAATAGATGACATAGATAGATTAGAGATAGATGATATAGATATATAATATAAATATAAATGTAAATGTAAATATAAAGAATACTGTATGTGTGTGTGTGTGTGTGTGTGCGTGTGTATAGGTATATATGTAATTCCTAAAGGCTCATGATCACCTCAAAGCGACAAGCTAGTCATGTTCACTGCAGCCTCCACAACATCCAGCACAGAGTGCTTCGTAAACGTTTCATCAATGAAGTCAATACTAAATAAAGTCAACAATTTAATTTTAAATAAGTTCTTCCAGATACAATCAGACATTTTTCCACTTAACAAATTCACCAAAATTTTGTTTTCTAATTCTTATCTTCCCGCAAACTATGAGCTGCCTCAGGCTACATTTAATTCATTTTATGTTGACTTCGACTAAAAGAAATAATAACACTCTTCTTCAACTCTTGGCACTATCTGTCCTCAAGCATCTCTAAGTCTGTACTTCCTTTTCTCCTTTCAGATGTGAATAAGTGGGCCACCAGTCATTACTAATTCAGTACTGAGGGGCTACTGCTTCTGAATAAATCATATATTGCAGATCTTTAACATGACCCAGACCTATTAGCTTTAATTGTTATTTCTTGACCCCTCTCTCTTCTCTTTAGTTTTTTATCTTTTTATTTTGAAGTAATTTCAGACACGTGAAATACACAAGAAGTTCTTCCCCTGACTTCCCAAATGTTACTATTTTATCGCAATTGCTTTATCATTTTCCCACTCCCTCCTCTAAACATTTGTGAGCAAGGAGCAGTCTGATGTCTCCTTTATTTCAAAGTACTTTAGCAACTCCATGTGCTTTAAATGATGCTTTGCTGAGATGGACATCGTTCTAGCTGGCCTTGGGTCATCTATTCTTACGTGATGCTTCTGCATCACCCTTCACTACCAACAGCAAGGTCACTCGGGTGCTGCTCTCCCGGTCATCCCCACATCCTTCTCAGGCACGTGGGAAGCATTTAGCTGCTCCCACTCCATTCAGGGTTGGGGTAAATTCGGTGGGAATGTGTAAGGCAGTTCCTCTCTCTGTTTGAACACACAGATAATAGCGTGTTGTCCTCATCCTCACTGGGGCACAGAGAACTATGAAACTGTCTCAGCCCCAGATGCTGGACACTACACAGCCATTTCTACTGTATTGCTTCCAAGCCACAGCTGGAAACACAAAAAGCCAGTTTGCTACCCACATTGCCCCCATTCCTCCCATCCCTCATGCCCCACTTCTGTATTTCTCAAACCTCACCAAGGCCTAGATCCTCTCTGCTCTCAGATCCTCCCAAACTATCTGAGAGCCACAGGTTTGTCCCCAGGGAGCATAGAACAGGGCCTTGCTCAGGGACCCTCGACATCTAATTTTTCATTTGCACTATAGCTTTGTCCCTTCTCTCACAACTTAAAAACACTTCTCTAGCTTCAGGAGTAAAAAACTGGCTCTCCCTGAATCACATGTAATTCTATATCCTGTGTCCCCTCAGGACCTGGGCTATGGGACCACAAAAGGTAAGATTTGATTTTTGTTTGTTTGTTTTAACATATTGTTGTATCTCCCCTTCCTTGAAGCAGTAAAGCAGAAGCTTGTATATTCGGAAGAGGAAAAGAAATGAAAGGAATTGGTGAATATTTTAAAGCATTATCACATCACACATACCACAGTACACACAAAATTCTTCTATTAGCAAATGTATAAAATGGTGAGTAAACTTAGTTATTACATTAACCTCAATATCAGCTTCTTGTGCATACTAGCAAAGCAAAATCACCATCCTCAGTGGAAGCTATAAATCTGTCTCTGGCTGACAGTTTCTTAAAGATACTGTGATTCTTGGGACCACCAAAATCACATGTTGACCTACTTTGTTGGTGACAGTCAGCCAGTGCCATGTTCGCTTTACAATAATGCATTGTCACCTTGGCAAATCTGTAATGAAGAATTCTGAAAGTCTCTGAAGCCCCGTTTTCATATCAGAGAATGAGAACAGAGTAGAAAGTGAAACCCAGGTGTCTGTTTAAGCCCATTTAACCACCTCTTAACCTATCCATAGTCTGAAAGAGATGTAATGGATGTGTACCAACAAGCAATGAAAACAAGAATTCCGGCTGATAATCCCTCTACAATTCTTGGCTTTAAAAGATAATGTCATTCTGGTTTTCTTTTTGATGATCAATGATTTATCAACGTTATATATATTCACGATTGAGAAAATGTGGCTGTTTTATTGATTGCTCAAGAAGAAAAAAGACATTTCAATGCCATTTGCATTCCAGAGTTCTTGCTCTATATTTCCAAGTACAATACAGAAGGGAAGGGGGTGGGGGGCTGGACAGACTCCCTACCTGTGCTTTAGTTTTCTCTCCTAAAGTTAAAAGATACGTATTATCTTTTTGACAGTTGAAACAAGGTAATTTTTTAATAATGAAGGCTGTTCTGCAACAACCTCCTCCAATAAGAAAGATTAATTCTGAATCTTTTCTTCAAGCAGGTTGCCTCCTTTTTTCTCCCTCCATCTTCTCCTCTACCATTTTATTCTCAGATGGCCTTCTCATCCCACCCATTATTTCAAAGTTGCACGAATCTCACATTCAAGACACTGAATGGGGTACTGCTTTTAAACTAAAAATTGCCTCTGAAACTGTATGCTTCTCATCCTGATTTTAGCGCATGGAGTTTGTAACGAGTGCTTTTATGCAACGTTGATGATAATGGTTATGGTACCACATTCTAAAGAGTCAAACAAAAGGCGCTACGAAACAAAATATAAGACTGGGGTTACTAACGTGTTCCCACTACAATGGTCTTCTAAGTTCCTGCTGAAATATTTAGTTTTAAATACTGTAAAACATCCTATAAATAGTAATAAATAAGATAATTTTGCTCCATGGTTCATCCAAGTAAATTAAATCTAGTGATAATATAAATCTTCCTTTACTTCTACAACCACAATTCATTTTAGTGGAAGGGCAATCAATACATTCCCTTTGTTTTCGTTAATATCTCTAGCCCAGTGATTCGGGGCTATCAGTGACTCCCTGAAAATAATGGCTTAACCAACAACACATATCTAGACGCCAGTCCTAGTTAGCACTTGTGCTGAACAGTCAGAATCTTTCTTTTTCTTTTAACAATGTATTTCCACAGCTGCTAACTCAAGTGAGTGATTCATCTGGGGGTCTTTCAGACTGCCATTAGAGACAACACATAAAGAAACCAGTCCAGACATGGCACAAGAAAAGAATTTAGCAACAAAAATCCTGTCTTTCATCTTCTGTTAAACTAGCAGATCTCAACCTGAATAGTAATGAAGGATCCTTAGATGTGAGGTTACACCAAACACCAGGAAACATTTCCAGCCTGTGTAAAATTTTTGCTGACAATGCCTACGCCTCTCATAATACAGAGAAAAGGAAATCTTTTTCCTAATAATGTTCATTTGTCTGTATTTTGTTGAATATGTCAACTAAACTAGCATCTGCTTTGTCAAAGGAATTAAAGCAAAACTCGGTGTTTCATTTTAACAGAGAACACCTTTATCAGGCTACCTGCATTTTCTTCCTCCTTCTCAGTTCAGAATCTGCTCTTGCTCTCAGCTGTCTTCCTCAGCTGCCCTTTTGGCTCCTCTGAGCATCACAGCCAGCCTCGCCCTGTCCTCTTAGTTGAAATTCTTCTGCCGAAGTAAATTAGAGAACTATATCTGTGCCCAGATCGGTACCTGGTACATGAAGACATTCGGTAAATACTCGTGGATATAAAAAGTGAGACTAAATAAATAATAAATAAATATAAATAAATAGATAAATAAATAAATAAAAATAAATAATGAGCCAGATAGATAATTTAGAATTTTCGAAGGTAAATGGAGTTCTTTTGAATTTCCTTGTTAAAAAAATAAGCGAAGATTTTGCCCCGTCGCTATTTAGAAATGAAATTAATTTTTTTAATTTTTATAAACAATGAATAGTTGGCTATTATTTCTCCTCTGTCTGAAATCCGACAGCTATTTATGATATCTCTGATATTCGATACAGACAGCGCTTGTTTCACTGCATCGCTCTGCCTCTTAAAAGCTGCTTTGGTGTTGAGGAAAACTCCTGTCTGCTCATAACTGAACTGGGGCAGCAGTAATTGGGGAGATGAGCAAGGGAAGGCAAGGAGGGGCAGTACGAGCAGAGGAGTCGAGGAGAGCGACCTCTGCAACAGAGCAGCAAGCGTCCAACCCGTGTGAGTAGAAGCAAAATATCCTGCTGCCTTCTTCCATCTCCTGTACCCGATGAAGTGTCACTATCCCAATAAAATAAGTGAAATATGAAAATAATAGATGTGTTGCGTATGCCTGTCTATACATTCCTTAGCAATGGCAGCATGAAAATTTTGTATTTCTTTTTGAACCACAATGCTTAGTGGTCTTCAGGTCTAGTTATTGGAAAATTGGGCTCCAGATACTCTTCTTTTATATGTATCACTCCTTCCATACTGTGGCTTCAATCACAAAATCCACAACAAATTTAATCGAAAATGAGAAAGGAATATTAATGGTCATTTATTATTACAATGCCAAAAGGACAGTGATTAACAACCATGACCAACTCGAGAAAATACCCCTAACGCACTCATAGCAAAGATTCCTTTTTAAATTTGTAGTAAGCCCAACAAACTGTGAGAACTTTCACAGAACAGGTTTGGCAAGCATGCCAAGCGCTGAGCGGCCATCACACTTAGGAGGAAACTGTTACGGTTCTCAATGAGCCTTGAAATGCTCATTTCAATTTTATCATTAAAACAGTAATTGTAACAGTTCATAAATAACCAGTAAGTATCTTTCAGTCATAAATCTAAATATGAGAATATGTGGAACTCTGTGTGTCATGGCAGGTGCAAGCAAAAAAAAAAAAAAAAAGTTGTGCATGTTTGGACCACTCCCTGAGCCATGATGAGGAGGTTCCTAGCTTCCCACTAGGAGCCTCTCATCAACCCCTGCATCCCTAGGAAGACTATCCTAGTATTGGTCTCTTTCTCTCTCTGCCTTTACATCCCTACTTTCCCCACACCTTGTCCAAGGTCATATTGTCTGAGAGGAATAACAAATCAGAATCTGGCACTCCTATGGAGAAGAGAAGGAAGAAACAGCTTGTCAGACAACATTCCCACCATGGTGTGTGCAGGATTAACCCTGAATAAAGGCTCCCAGGCAGACGACAAGGTCTGGGCTACATGCCTGGCCCAGAGCTTTGCTGGTCCAGAAGAGGTACCTCTTCCTAATTTGTACGGATGCTATCTGGCAGGAGGCAACTCTTCTGTCAGATCTCTCCCATGAGCTCCAGACTTTTGTACACAACTCACTAGACAACATCTCCATTCCAATGTTAAAAAGTTATCTCAAACATCATAGAACCTAAATCAAGCTTTTAATCCTGCCTCCAGGCTCCATTCTTCTAATTGCTTGTGCCTAAATCCCTGGAGTTATCTTTAAGTCTTCTTTCTTATACCCACATCCAAGCTAAGAGGAACTCCTTGGACTATAATTTTCAAATACACCCACAATCCAGCAACTTTCCACCACTTCCACTGCTACTACCCTGATCCAAGCCACCATCTTATTTCACCTGAAGTATTGCAATAGGTTTCTAATCAGATTCCCTGTATCCCCCTTTGCCTCCATAATCTATTCTCTATAAAGCTGCTGGAGTAAGCATTTTTAAATGAAAATAAAATTCCAGAAACTCTCAATTTCCCCTCCATTTGAAAAGCCAAATCCCACCAATAGCCCATGGGTTGTCCCTTGGTTCTTCTTTGACTTCACTCCCTTTTACTCCCCCTCACTCACTCTGTACCAGAAAACTGGCCTCCTTCATATTCCTAAATACACCTACATACCTCCTATTCCTACCTCAGAGCCTTTGTACTGGTTCTTAAACTCAAAGCACAAATATCCATGTGGTTGCCTATCTCATCGTTATGGGTTGGATTACATCCCCCCAAAAGATACGCTGAAGTCCTAGCCCCAGTAGCTGTGAATGTGACCTTATTCAGAAATAAATTCTTTGCAGATGTAATCAAATTAAAATCAAGTCATTGGGGGCATCAAGCCAACATGACTGTTGTGTCCTTATGAATAGAAGATACACAGAGATGAACGCAAAAAAAAAAAAAAAAATGCCATATGAAGAGGTAGAAACTGGAGTGATACAGCTAAAAGCAAAGGAATGCCAAGTATTGCCAGGAGCCAGGAAGAGGCAAGGGAGGATTCTCCCCTTCAGGTTTCAGAGGGAGCATGGCCCTACCTACACCAGGCTTTGGAACTTCTAGCCTCCAGATCCGTGAGGCGATAAATATCTATGGTTTTAAGCCATTAGGTTTGCAGTATTATGTTACAGCAGCCACAAGAAATGAATACGCTCATCTCCAATTCTTTGCGCAGATGTCACCTACTCAATGCAGCCTATCTTGACCACTTTCTTTAAGACGTAGCTCACCTGGCTCTCTGCATCACCATTACCCTGCTCTGTAGTTTCATAGCATTTACCTTTTAACATGTTATGTAATTTAGTTATTTATTATTTTTAATGTGGTTTTTCGGTAGGATATCAGTTCTCTGAGGACAGACAATTTTATCCTCTGATGTATTCCCAGAATCTATCATAGTACCTATAACATAGTAGTGATCGGTTAATATTTGTTAAATAAATGAAGAGAAATATTTGTACCTCCTTTATTTTAGAGTCTGACACTGCATTTTCTAACAATAAAATATGTTGTGAGATTACTTTGTTAATCAAGGTAATAATATATCATTTTTTTCTGGAATGTATCAAATATCACCTTGGTTTTTTTGTTTGTTTGGTTTCGGTTTGGGGGTGTTTTGGGGGGGTTGTTTGTTTGTTTGTTTGTAAGGGGTTAACTTCAAATACTTCTTCCATACAGAGTTCTATCAGGGAGCCATCAAAGCACTGAGACAAAAGGAATCCAATTTTAAGAAATATGATTACATCATTTCATACTATATGAACTCTGAAAAAAATAGATCCTTACTTAAATGATACAAGGCAAAATTATACAGAGTAGACATAAAAAGAAAAGTAAATTATAGTTTCAAAAAATTAAAATGCTCTTATTTGGTAGCGTAACTGTACTTCCCTCAGCTGCCACACTTCGTGAGTATTTTATAGTTTGGGCAGGAGTTCTGGACCTCTCTACTCATCACAGAACCAAGGTTTAAAGTCATTAAACAGTTACACAGAAGTAAATAGGCATTGCCTGTGAGATGTTTGTGTTAGATTTATTATTTTCAACTGTTCAATAAAACATTTTTGTTAATTATAAAAGAGAGAAGCCTAAGTAATTACAGCCAAAAGCAAAGGAGCCAAAGTGATTTAAGAATATAGCTTATTTGGGCAATGTTATTTTGAACCCAAGCATCTAAAAGCAAACAATTTGCTAATGAAGAAACCTGCCAGGACATAACTATACTCAAAGCAAAGGTAAGCACAGCCTTGAACACAGGAGAAATGGTCACAAAACGTCCCATCACACTGATTCATTCATTTAAAAGATGCCCAGGTTTCCAGGTGGAGTTTAACCAGGCAAAAATTATTTGCCCTGAATTCAAGGGAATTCAAATAATCCTGCACACTCTGAGGCATGGGGGATGCTCGAGGGCTGAGAGGTAAATGTATGCAGTGGCCACATACTGTTGGTCTCATCACTTTCTTCTTAAATTCCCCCTAGGAAAAATTATATAACTAAAAAGGCTACCATCAAAAACACAGACATGGGACAGCCCTCACCTTTAGAAGATAAAGGTTGCACAGCCTCGCGCCTCCCACTCCAACCCCACTCAAGGAAGGGTAAAAAGGGATGCGAGGTGACCTGGCTGGACACCTCTCACCCCCTCTCTCTTCAGTGTATACGCTCTCTCAAAATGAACTCCTGGGCAAGGCAGAATTTTCATCTTTTTATCTCAGCATCTCTTTCACACTTCAGGAGATAACTGCTCCCAAAATCTAGTATTTCTATAATAATGAAACATCCATACAATCCCTAATCTTGAAGATTTTTAAAGATTTTGATTCACAGATTATATTATCCATCAACTTTTCAAGACTAAATAGCATCAGTATTTTTACTCACTCCGTATGTGGACACATCTTTGTACCCTTGATTGTCTTCATGGCTGGTTACCTTTGTGATCCACATATGTTTATTTTTTTCTCAAAATTCAGTTCTAGGATTTCATCATTTCAGGGGCAGATACATAAGGTTCTGTTCAGCTGTAGGTATATTTCCCAATGCCTTTCTAGATGATGCTTAATATTCTTGCAGCCTTTTAAAATTATCATTTATAATACCTGTAAGGATTTTCAGTTGCTTTTTTTTTTTCGCTCATCATTACCAGTTTCACAGGAGAAAAACTACAATGACTTCTAGATTTCCTTTTTAGCTCACATTTGATAGTCCAAAGCTTGTAATTTTATAATAATATTACATTTTATTGTACTTCACAGTTTCAAAGTATATTCATATATGCTGTGCCCTTTGATCTTGTTATATAAATTGGCCAAGTATTGGCCCCAAAACACAAATGGGAAATGAAAACATTTAACAATTTGCTTGTTCACATGCCTGATAAGTGGTGAGGTCTTCTGACCCTCATCTCATTTCACATGTTACTGCACCATGCCTTACTCAAAAGTGCAAGCCTCTCCTTTATTTAAAAAAAAAAAAAAAGATACTTTAAAATATTCTCTTCTAAACTTTTATAATTTTCTCACCCACACTGAAAATATTTTGACTCCTTAGGTTTTAGTGTTGGATATCCTTTTCTAGCCACCAAGGTCAAAAAATTAAGTGTTTGGCATACTCATCAATTAGTTAATCTTCTCCTTTACAGATCCATGATTGTCTCCCATTCCCCCCAATCACAGTAACAAATATCCTCAGTTCTAATAAGCACATCCTGAGATACATCAACATATTTATTACATAATACACAATTGCATTTACTCTATAAATGTTTAACTTAGAAAAATAATAATTTCAAAGAGGGAAAGGAGAAGGTGGAGGAGTTAGAGGAGCATCACCCAAGGGAGCACACATCTGGATATACATATTTACATGGCCACTGGGACCCCTCCATCACCAACAGACAGCAATTTGTTGACAGTAGATATCAGTCTTTATTCTTCTTTGCAACCCAGGCTTCTAGCATATGACCCGGCATATCATAAATACTTAATGAATGCTCACTGGTGAATATATCATATGTCTTCGAAATTTTATAGAGGGTCTGCTTTTATTATCAATTCTTCCTTTGCTCCCTTAATCATCATTGTCTTTTGCTTTAGAATTAATTTTCTTTCACCCATGTAATATCTTCTCCCTCTTTTTGGCACAAATTAGCAATCTCTATATTTCAACATGGATTCTTGTTGCATCATGATATGTATCTGATAGCTATATATGTCATTTGACCTCAGAATGAATTAGTACCAACTCAATTATTTACGGAATGCAAAAAAAAAAAAATTCAATTTAGGTTCTGTTTATTCGTTTAATTTGCTTTTGATGTGGACACTTGCAAAAATTTTCAATAGTAGAAATAGATACTATCTATTGGTGTTTCCTTTTCACATCAATCACTTGGGCTTTTGTGAGCATGTGATATGGCCCTGGCACTGTGCAGGATACTACAGAATAATGCACAAAAGGAGGGAGGAATATCACAACATCGCTGTGCAAATTCTATCCTGATATTTTGCAGAAAATATCACGAAATGTTACAGTTCAGACTCCTGCATAGGAAAGGCTGGGAAAGAAGTTGAGAGCAGGGGAATCAAATGAAAAGAAGCATCTCCTAATGAAGAGCATGGCTCAGGACATGCTCTTCATTTGCATATTCCAGCGGGAATATGCAAAGCGTGCAGGTTATCACCAGGACTCACACCACCCTTCAACTATTTCGAAATCACATTCTATGTTTATCAAAAGGAGGAATAGTTTTGAAAAGGTTGAGAAAAATTAGTTTAACTTATGTCATTATTTCCTCTCTGTGAAAAACTAGTGTCATGAATGCCGCGTTGTGCTGCCAAGATCCTGTCTTTAGCAATGATTGCTTATTCCTCAGCTACTGAGATGACTCTCGGCTGTCAACCTTTTTTTCCAGGATTGCTTCCGTTGAAAAGTTTCCTTACCCAAGGTCATGGAACTTCAGAGGCAGCCTGCAAGCAATAACTCAGAGTGAGGAAGGCCCAGGACCTTGTCTGAACTAAATACATCTCTGATGGGTACAATGTCACAGGTACAGAGCCCCCTCCTTGACTGACCAAGGCTTTGTTATGACTGTACCACAGTCCTCTACCGAATCATGTTTCCTCCCTTCATCTTCCCCCCATAGGCGTTTCTAGTAAACTTCCTGCAAGACAATCTCCATCTCAGAGTCTGCTTCCTAGGAATCTAACATGAGACAGCTACAAAGGAACAAATCTTAATAATGCTTCATTCCTCTTAAAGAAACCATGCTGCCTTTTCCCAAAAGTCTTGATTTCTGAGCCCACGTGATTTTAGAAGAGATATGATTAAAGTAAAGTAAAACTCCAGAACTGCCTAACTGAGTGAAGATATGAAACAATATGAGGCATGAAGTGATGTGGCACCCACAGTTCTCCATAACATGAAATCCATTTCCAGCTTAGAGTTCTCTTTGGACTTTCTCCTGTCAGAAAATACACTGAGTAAAATCCCTTCTCTCTACCATAGGAAGAATGTCGGGGCAGTTGGTAATGGTCCAGGGCAGTGCTAGAGCACAATATCGAAGAGAAGAACTAAGAGTGAAGTTATTTAACAGCAAATATATTGGAAGGAATCGCCTTTAAAGATAACAGAGAAAGACTCTGTACTTAAAGTGACCTCTGAATAATAATCACATGAACAGAGTCCAAGAATTCCCTGTCAATGTAATAATAACCTTGGTGCAGAGAAGCAGAACGGAGTAAGACAAGAGCCATATGAACAAAGAGAATGACTTGCAAATTTGGAAGCGAAACCTTGATAGGCCAAAAGCAGGTGATTCCTCAGGCCTACAAGACTAAATATTTCAATGGTTGCTTAATGAATTAGAACTAGAAATTTATATCAAATCCTGCCTTATAGTACTCATATAATTGCTCCATATAATTATACTTTCGTTACGTTTACATAGTTCTCATTATATGGCGCATGTTCAACCATTTTTACCTATAGCTTATGTTATAGGGTCTCGAGCTAATAAATTCTTCCTGATAATCATTTAGAGAGACACTTGAACCAAGTAGATCCATGAATGACCAGAAAAGTCAAGATTCTACTGTCAAGAACTGACAAATAGATTTAGCAGCATTTCTCGTCAGACGAATGTCAGAACCTTGTTTTGCTCCTTCTTACTTCTACATCTTAAAACTATTTTAACATAGAGTCTACTAATCAATCTGGTATAATAGCAAAACTTGCTGCTACTTTATAAACCTCAGATTCCCTGAGGAATCTTCCTTTTTTTCATGGTTGCAAAACTAGAAATCGGGCACCAAAACCACATGGGAGACAGAGATGGCATGATCCCAAAGAAAGTGCAAAGACTTTGGATGCTGCCAGACGAGATTAAAATCCTGGCATTTCTACTCACGAGTTAAATGATCTTCACTATATGTTAACCTTTATGAGTTTTGTTTTTCCCTTCATAAATCTTATATAAAATACATACCACAAGATTGTTCTAGGTATTAAATAAAATCATGTGTATTAAAGTGCTCGAAATGTGCCTATTCTCTTCTTAATGTATTGTCTCACTTATATCCTTTATGCTTTAAGTTTTATGAGAGTTTTCTTGAACATTTTTAACTGGCATTAAAAATTGGTCCTAGTGACCATTAAAGAATAAACTCATTAGAGAAAATAATAATAATTTTAAGAGCACGGGAGTGGGGAGAAGATGGAGAAGTGTTTGGAGGGCCTTTTCAGAGATTATTAACTCCTCAAGAGTTGTAGCC
Source organism: Pteropus medius (assembly GCF_902729225.1). Lineage (NCBI taxonomy): Eukaryota > Metazoa > Chordata > Mammalia > Chiroptera > Pteropodidae > Pteropus > Pteropus medius. The sequence goes on from NW_024352149.1 coordinate 2,852,964, forward strand.
AGGTCCTATTTATATTAGTTTCCCTAGGCTAAACACAGAAACTGGAACAGAGCAGATAAACACTTTTACTAGGTTCGAGGGCTGTCTATTATGGCAGAACACAGCAGATGAAGATGCTCTGGAGATGATGGTTCAAATCCCAGCTCCACGATTTTATAGCAGCATGAACTTGAGCAAGCTACTGAGATTCTCCAACCCTCAATTTTCTCCTCCCTAGCAGAGTTGTTACAAAGAGTAAATGAGCTTATATATTTAAAGCACCTTTCATAGCATTCAGAATGAAATAAACAATGGCGGTAAGGGAGATAGTAGCAATGATGATGATGGTTATACAAAAAAAAAAAAAAGGCACATTAAACCTCAATGTAGATTGTTTCACTAGCTTTCTAGGAGTTCCCATAACTTTCATTAGACAGTGGTAAAGTCTTTCATCATATGAAAATATTGCGTCCACATTTTAAATTTTATTTGAAATCATAAGTGCTATTTGAACACTGCTAAGGGTAGAAAGAAATTTCACTCATGGACTTTATTAAAATAATTCTATGGATTGAGTCCTGACTACCAGGAAGCCCAGTGTGACTAGAAACTGGCCCCAGCAAATCTGAATAATTTCCGTTAGCGATTATAAATGGAAGAAGAGATACTTTAACATTAGATTCTTATCTCCACGTTGTAAAAAAAATTCTCATATTCCTATTACTGAAAACAATCTAGAATTAGTCAGTCTTAAAAACATTTTTAATGTTTAACATGTGAAAGTTATTTTAGAAAAAATTTTTAAAAGCCACTCAGCATTAATGTAATATAATGTGAGGGTTATCATGCAGAAGCTTCAATTGGTAAAATAGATTTAATAAAACATCCCCAAACAACTACTAAGTTAAGCTATGTTAAGTGTTCTGACAGTTGGATAGGATCAAATATAAGAACTGATAATATTCACTAGGAAACTTAAAAATATATACATAATGTGTGACTCCATTTCTGGATATTCTCCTTCAGTAGATCAATAAAGATTTCTGATAATCTCTATATTTCAAAATGCTACATATATTGTTGGTATTTGGTGCTCACTAACAGAAATACCATAAATTATATAGTTCAAAGACTATTAGGAATTTAAGAACCTCATAAGAAACACAGATCGAGAAACAAATTCACGCAGCCAACCTAAAACAAAAATTTCATATTCAAATTTTAAAATCAAATGTGGCCTACATTTTCAAAGTACAGTTTTTTAAATATGTAATTGCCAATTAATGTTTTTAAATTATTGGATGAAATAAGTAACCTTTTTAATAAGGAAGTCCTATTGGGTAAAAATCATATTTTGTTCAGCTGAGTAATTATAATCACAAAGTAGAATTAGAATCTCAAGATAGTCAAGCCAATTATTTGCCTTTACTACTTCATATTTCATATTCATTGATTCATGATATAGATCATCCTCTTTTGATATACTCTCAATTGGGTAGGCCGTATCATGGGTTCACAGCAATTGTGCTTTCCAAGACAGATAATTTAACAATTCTCTGATTATTATCCATATTTCAGATTAGCCATGGCCTAAATTTTCCAAGTAGTCCTTGTGACTCGCCACATTCCTTTGTCTTTTCTCCTTGCCTTGCAAACAGATTTTAATTTTAACCTCAGCAGGAGGGGGAAAGAACAGAAAAATTGAAAGCAATAACGTAACTTATTACAGCGCAAAGTCTGAAAAAAGTTATCTGGGGATTCAAAGGTATTTAAGTCACATATTTCGTAAATCCTTCCAATTAGTGCCAATAATCGAAAGTTGATTTTCAGGGAAGCTATAAGCCATTTTTTAAGCTATAAGCCATTTAAAGCACAAATAGTTTTACTACTTCTCTTCTTCAAACCCTGGAATAACATGACTAGAGTTGAGCAAAATCAAATGGTTTCATTTGAGAAAATAAAAGATAAAATCAGGTCATTTTCCCTATTATTGGAACTTTAAAAGTCATGTTTTGTTTCATTTTATTATGTTATACTATATTAACATACAAGGTTTGGGGAAACTGGCTATTTTAACAGTCCTTTAAGAATTATTTGCAGGTCACTTACTGGATTCTCCTGTCAAGTCTTTCGTCTTTAGAATCCTTTTGGGGAGTTTGTTTGTTTGTTTTTATCCGCTGGTTTTTAAAGAATTTAACAGGATTTTTTTTAATAAGGAAAATGTAAACTTAGTCCTTACCCAACGTTTTCGTTTTTATAAAAGAACCTGTAGTAAATAGGTTATAACATTTTGAAACCACTTAAATAGTTTAAGATAATTTTAAATAACTTTACTGAGGATCATGTTTGGCTATTTATTTAACTCTTTCCTACTTGGACAACCTAGTAGTTATTTTATTAGCTTCTCCATAATAGTTATTTTATTAAGATCTCCTAACACATTTAAATAAATTTTAAACATTCCAAAAGAACATTTATATGTTTGATAATTGACTCTATAAATTACAAAGTATTACCAAGATTGAAACAAAATATGCCTATAACCTCTTTACAATAACAGCAACTGAAATATGTCTAAAATGAAACAAATTTAATTTATACACTACCTACTTCCAGAGGAGATTTAAGGCATGTATCATATTGAATATATATTGAGCAACAGTTAAGTAACCAAATTTCTAACTTCTATTACTCTCTACATGAAATTAATTCTCTCTGCTGATGAGCAAATTTAATTATTTAACTAACATGAGATCAATTAAAAATCAAATTATTCTCTCAGTGAAATTAGTGTCTATCATGCCAGAAATTCACTAGTTGACTAGTCGAGTTGCCGTTATAAGGCAAAGTGGGCTTTGAGAAATAGCACAGTTTCTGAACTCTCCCTATCTCCAGTAAGCATGAATTAGCAAGGATTAGACTGTAAGTAATTAAATATGAAAGACAAAAGTTAACATATCCAAACTATAGCTCAAAGAAGTTAAATAAGAGTGTCAACATTTTCATTAGAAATTGGTTGGACTGAGCATCATACAACCATAATTAAAAGAACAAGCTCTCAAAGAAAGATTGTCCCCCATATGTTCCACATTTGTAGGACTCATAGAATTAGATGTATTTACTGTTCTCTCTCACTCCTTCTCTATTATTACATATAACCTTTTCTTTAGCAAGTGATTTTAGACCTCTGTTTAAGAGTCTTTACCAGCAATAGGCATCTCACAGCCTTACAATACATGTCATTCCATTTCAGATTTCTAATTTGTCTCCTCCCCCCACCCCACTTGAATTAGAGGGATCTGATGTCCTGCAGCTCCTACCCTTATGTCCTATTCCCGACCTTTGAAACGACATGGAAAAAGGCTATTCTCTCTTTCAAGGGGCAGGACCCCGATAATGAGGATGACTATTCTTGCCTCTTTTCCTTTATGAGTCCAATAACATTTCCCTATAAAGAGTAGAAACCTGTTGTTTCTACTTGCCCGACATTCGTTCTACCTCCTCCTGCCAGGACTACTCTCTTCTTGACTTTGGGAATTTCATTCCATGTGGATCCTGCCCCTGCCCCTCCTCCTGCTCACAGGCCTGGCCCAGCAACATGAGTCAATAAATGCTCTTTTTCACTACGTAGTTTATGTAGGGTATCTCACTTTTACTGAACAGATAATGGGAGCAAACTCTGCAGCAAAGTAGTATGCATAAGTCACTATCTCATTTAATTGTTAGTTAATTACCCTAAAAGGTAAGAGGATTATTATCTCTAATGTACAGATTTAAAAAATGGAAGCACTGAGAGGTTGAAAAAACTGTCCAGTGAGTGGCAGGGTCAGGATTTGGAGGAAAGGCAGCTTGCCTCTGGAAACTGTGCTCTTTACCACTGTGCAGGGCTGCCACGTCACAGCCTTGGGACACTGAATGCAGCAGAATCTGAATGTGGTTTGTACATAGCCTGAGGCCATACCAACACACAACCATTATATTTTCCTCCAAAATCAACTCCGAAAATTAATATAGAAGAAAATAAATTTTTGAACATATTTTTTACAATATTAGCAACCATCTCTTTTTTTAATTTATTTATTTAAATTATTTTCAAGTTAACACTGCATTGGTTAGACATCTATATAGTTCATAAAATGATCCCCCCAATCGCTCCCTCCCTTTCCTGTCATGCTCCCCAACCCTGTGACCAACTATCAACTACTAACTTGTACTTCTTTAACCCTTCACCCCATGCAACCATCTTTTATAAGGTAGAATTGTGCTAATTGTCATGTAGTATTTATATGGATGGTTTGTTATGTGTAAAACTAATACTTAGGAAAAAAATCTGTAAACATCAGGATCATCAACTATTAATCATTTTAAAAAGATTTAAAGAGGACAATCTGACACCTTACTTTTTTGTGAGAAATTAAAAGTGGATCAATGAAATTGAACAGAAATTATATACTAAGAATCAGAAAAAGCATCACATTTTAGTAAAAAAATAATCAAATGGATTTGCACACTGATGTCGTATGTTTGAATTTTTGAAAATGGAGGAAGCATGGAGAGATCACTAGTACAAATTGCAGAGTTTAGTGTTAAAACTCATATTATTTGATGTACTATTAATCAGAGTTTTAAATTACACTAAATTAACCTATAAAACACTAGACTTAACAAATTTAGATAAAAGCCATTTAACAACTCTATCATTCAATTTAACACTATGGAAAAAATATACAGCTATATTTCTCATATTAATTAATTGTAATAATTAATACAATCAATTCAAATATTGTTATTAATATATAATTCTCACTCCAATTACACCTTTATTACAGACAAGCAAACACACACATGCATGGTCACACACAAGTATATCACTCCAGGAACTCACAAATTCCTCGGGAAGACTCACCAATCCTTAACTATTTACAGATTATGAATTTTGAAAATTATCCACTTCGAATGTTATATCCTGGATTTTTTTTTTTCTTTTTGGTTATGAACTAGCATGCTAATCTGAGCAATTGGTATGTTCTCAGAGAATCCAAACTAATTTGCATATAATTTCAGGTGAAATTGTAATTATGCAAATATGAAACAGGGAAAAGTTATAATGTATATGAATTCAAAGTAATGCATAAGTTATTTCTGGATTGCTTTATATGTCTGTGACATTGCACCTCCTGACTGGCATAGATAATAGGTTGACTGTACTGAAGTATGTGATGTATTTAAATATTATGAACTTCTATTTATACAGGATTTACAGTGATTCCAGTGTGATATGTGTGACTGTTTTTGACCTCAATTTGCACATAGGAGGTAAAATAAGGATTTATAATGTTACACATAGTATATATAAAGTCTATAAATGGCTGCTGTGCTAAAATAAAAGCTTAAACTACAGCTCTGAAAAAATTATTGCCTTCATTGGGTATGTGGAACTGAATAAGTAAAATATTATGAGATTAAAAAAAAACAAAAAATTCAATTATCAATTATTTTTTTTCTAAGTAGAAACTAAGAACAGAAATTATATAGATCAAAAAATAAAAGCAACAGAAAATTTCCTTCCCAAAAACCCATTAAAATGTCCAAGAAAATGTCCAAATTGAAAAAAAAAAATTCTTAAGTTCAGAAACCAATTAACACTAAGGAAATAATCTTTAAAATCCAGTCATTTCTACAAACTCAAATTGATGGGACTGGATTTGGAAATAACATAAGTAGTTATCTCAAGTCTGTTCACCTATTTCAAAGAATTTTCCCCTCAACTTGAATTCTTATCAGGCATGTCACAACTAAGAGGAGAAATTAGCATTTGTTGAATATCTGCTTTGTTGATACTTTGTGCTGAAAGCTGTGCAAGTGCCTCAAATCGGCCTGTCCTCTAATCTCTGATCTACACATGGAAGTTACAGGCAAAGGAGTAGGGGCTCATGCCTGTTGCTTGCCTTGGCCTATCAGACCTAATCCCACTTAGCGCTACTCAAAGATGAGCAACAAGAAAAATAGTCAGCATGGGTCCAAGAAAGAAAACTGGTAGCACAGAAAAAAAGAAAGAACTCTCTAAAGGCATGGCAGGGGATGGGCAGCCTCAAAAATATTTTTTTAAGACAACTTTAGAAAATATCTACTTGATGTTTTAAAATGAAGATTTTAAAAAGATATTGCTTCTTAAAGAAGAATAGACTGAGGTAAGAGAATAGGCCAGGATAAGAATAGATAATAGCCAAATAAAAAATAGAGTAACAGATCAAAAAGAAAATCACATTGGAGGAAAAAAATAACAAAACAGACATAGTGGGAAACTAAATCTGTAATGCAGCGGACAAACCTAAATATAGAACAAAAATAAATGAGAAAGATGAAAAAATAAAACACGAAAGTTAAAAGATATACACAGAACAAGACATAGAATAACAGTCTTTGCCATCAAGGAAGACAACAAGACAGTAGGAACAGTCACAAATGGAAGGGTAAAAACTAGAGCTAGTGGGAAACTTGGAAACAGAGGATTTACAAGATAATGCACAAAATGTGGGGGGGTGACTTTGATAACCTGGATACTTACTGGTAAGTTTTATTATTGTCTCAAAATTAAAGAATGCTAGGTACATGCGGGCTGGAAAAAAAACAAAGTCATCTTCAAAATAAATCAAATTGAGATTTCCATAGAGTTTTTTCCTGTAACGATGTCTACCAAAGGACAATGAAGCCACATTCAGAGGTTTGGGGGCCTCTCAGATATGCTGACATCTCAGAAACTACATACCAAAATACCTTTTCTGCAAAAAAAGAAAAAATGCTCAATGATATACACCATGAAATGAAGTAAGAAACACATTAGGAGGAAATGGGTGATAGAACATAATTAAATTAAGCTTTGGCGTACTTTAAAGATATAACGAGTTATTTAGAAAAAGACTGAGACTGGAAAGTATAAATAATGTTTGAGACGAAGGAAAAATTCAAATGAAAAAAAGTTCATCTTGAAAGTCTAGTGATGTATTTGTTTTATTAAAAACAATATGAAACCATTATATAGATATATACATAATGATACAATCATATTCACTGCATAAATATATAAACATTAAGTATAGTTAATAAAAATAAGTAGTCAAGGATAAAATAATACTTTTTCTTTTCCATGTTCACTAATGAAAACTGAAGATTTAAAAACAAGAAATGTTCATTATAGTACTATGCAGTTACGGGCTGGAGCCAATTAGGCATCTCTCTTCTCAAGTCCATGTTCAGCTCCATAAATGATATAAAATCATTAACTTGAAATAAAACATGGTGGGAGAATTTATACCACGGAAATCAACAAATGCTACAAATCAGGTCTTTTTGATCAGTTTTCTGGAGAACAGCACAGTACTGAATATATTTGAGGAAAAACAAAAACAAAACAGACCAGAAACATCCTGAATGCTTAAAACGAGGGATTTTAGTGCATCCACTTCTAGAATATCATGCCATCATTTGAAATTGTGGGTATTAAGACTAGGTAGAAACTTAGAAAACTGTTTATTATGTAAGATTAAGTGAAAAGAAGATGACAATGTGTTCTCTAAATGATCCTGCATATGACATTACCATCACCCAAGGTCTTCAATTCTAACACTAGTGTGGAAAAAAAAAATAGAAAAAGTCCAAAAGGGGATGGGGAACCAAGGTTAAACATATAACTTTTTAAAGAATAAATCCAAAGGAATATTTTTAAGCTCCTTCAAGGAACAGACAAAATCTTTTTTCCCTGAGATTTCAAGTTTGATTCCATCTATCCAATGATACAAATTAATTAAACTGTCGAGATATGAGAGACTGTTTCAATGGAGGGAAGCAGGAATGGTAGGAGAGAACTGGGAGGGCAATTTCAAGTCCCAAAGACTTAACAGCTGCAGCATGCAGTATCCAACAAGCGGCTTTCTTTATCCACAGGTACTTCCATTTCTCAAGTTTGAATGAGGTAAGTGATTGATTAACATATTATCTCACTGACACACAGTCCTTTGTGTTATACAAAGCACTTTCACATCTAATTGCTTTCTTGGGAGCCACTCAACATCATATGACGGGGATTTTTTTCAACAGCATTTTTATAGATGAGAAAATGGAAATTCAGAATAGTATGCAATTTTCAAGGTTACCGAGCTAGTTATCAGCAAAAACAGAGGTGCTTAAGTGTTGTGGTTAAGTTGTTCCACTACAATGGGGATGATTCCCAATTTGCCACATAAGATGTTGTATGAATACATGTATTGTGTTTAAAGCACCTTTGGCTCCACGTTGAAAAGCAGCTATAAAGGCAGTGTACTATTCTTATTTCTTGCTCCAAGAAACTCTGTAACAGAATCAAAGAAATTGTGTAACAATAAAAAAGAAAAAAAAACTTGTCGTTTAATGTCATTGTGTATTTTCCCTTAGGGCTTGGATCTGTGTATTAAAGATACCGGTTACAATGATATTTCAACTGAATTGATGAACCGTGATCCGGTCATGACAAACAGGAGAATATTTACTAGGATGCCACAAGCAAGTCTTGCCTCACTAGGCGAGACAGACAAGTAAATGTGACAAGGACACTGTGTTTTCAAGAACTGCATCTGTTCGCAGTTCTTCTGGTGAGAGCTTATTAATATGTTTACTACAACAGGACATGGCCAAGTTCTGGAACTCTAGTAACGATTTGCTTAGACTCAGAGACAAGTTGACAGTATTTTCTCTGGTCAGTTTCAACAAATGTTCATAAATAGCTTTCAGAGAGGCCAATAGTTGGCAGACTTCAAACATTTGGGAAAATCATGTAAGTCACAGTGAAAATAGGAATGGTAATGAATGTGAAGATTGGCTATTGCTCCTTATGAAATCATAGATGTTGTGAAACTTGAAAAGAGACTAAATTACTTATCATTTGGCCCAAATACCTAATTTTAAAAATGAGAGCAACATGCCCAAGGCCCCACGTTTAGTTCTTGCTTAGTTAGACCAGATATCCAGACTTAAAGATAATGCTCTTCCCACTGATTATCCAGAGAGTGGTCACAAACTGGCAGTCAGGACACTTGACTTTATTTGGACTACATACTTTAAAAAAAAAAAAATTAATTAGTTGCCAATAGAGACATTGCACATAAAATTTTTAATTTCTAGATTTTCTTGAAATGAGACATCTAGAAACTGCAGGCCCAGTTGGCTGGAGACGGCGTGTGGCTCCACATGTAAATATTACTAATCCCACATGGTCACCCTCATGCTGTTTTCCTCACCTGTCTGTCCCCTGTAGACATTAGGGTTTGTGGTCCCTACCACCATGCAAGATGGTTTTAGGAAAACAAATTTAAAAGTAACTAGTTTTATAGAAAGAGACTATATTCCAAATGTATCAACTTTTTCATTACCTCACAAAAAGGAGAAGTATGAGTTCTAATCTAATGATGATTATATACACAAAAGCTACCTTGGGGAGAAAATGGAACACAGTAATCTACCCTCACCGGAAGGGAATTCACCCCTAGACCCTCAACAGATGCCTGAAACTGCGGATAGTACCAAACCCTATACATGCTATGTTTTTTCCTATACATACATACCTCTGATAAAGTTTAATTTGTAAATTAGGCACAGTAAGAGATTAATAATAATTAATAATAAAATAGAACAATTATAACAATATACTATAAGTTATATGAATGTGGTCGCTCTCTCTCTCTCTCAAATATGTTTTTAAAGAATAAATCACCCTTCTTGTGATGACGTGAGATGATAAAATTTCTACATGATGAGATGAAGCGAGGTGAATGACACAGGCATTGTGGTGCAGCGTTACGTTACCACTGACGTTTGACAGACAAATCGTCAGGAAGAGGATCATCTGATCAGGTGATTTTGGATCATTGAGCCATGACTTTGGCATATCCAAATTGGTTAGCATCACTACTCTTGCACTATGGGGCTACCATTAAGTAAAAATAAGGGTTACTTGAACACAAGCACTGAGATACCATGACAGTCGATCTGAGAACCAAGAAGGCTACTAAGTGACTAACAGGTGGCCAGTGAGTGTACACAGCATGAAGACTCTGAACAAAGGCATGATTCATGTTCCCTGCAGGACCACACGAGATTTCATCATGCTACTCAGAACAGTGGGCAACTGAGAACTTACAAACAGTTTATTTCTGCAATTTTCCATTTAATATTTTTGGACCTTGGTTGACCATAGGTAACTGAAATTGCAAAGAGCAAAACTGTGGATAAGAGGAGACTACTGTAATTAAGACAGTTTATTGTATGAAAGCAGCCTTTGTATGGTTTTGAGTGAGGCTAAATCCATACAAACGGTATCTATATTAATAACTAATGAACCAGTTGGATTAGTCTCTAACTGCTTCCTTTCAAATCAATTTATTGATTGATTAAATTCAATCATTTTTGCCTTTTTTTATTTAAAGAGCTTGTGTGTATAAATAAAAGTCATTAAAATTCACTAAGTAAATAGGCATTTTTTTTACCACTGGCAACCCAGCTTTCATTTCCCTAAGATTTTCGTTACAGTTATGTTCCCATTTTTGTTGGCAATCACTTTTATTTCATTTTATTTACAAATGCAAAACTGAAGATTATCTATCTTTACAGTTGCTGAGGGAAATCATTTGTTGCTCGACATGCTGCCTACACGCTATCAGAAAAGAAGCACACCTACCCAACCCTCCAATTTTGTTCCCACAAACACAAACACACGCCACTTTGTTATAGACTCATTAGGTTTGTACTTAGAAAAAGCTAGTGTTTACAAAAGAAAGAATAGGCCAGTTATGTTGCAAACTGGGAATCGTGATTTTGAATTAAATGAATTCTTTTTCTCAGGAAAAAAAAATGTTTTCTAGAAAATCAAAAATGAAAACAAAAGTTAGCTTTCCTAAAAATTAAAAATAAAAACAAATAGTGTTCTCAGTCTTTCCTAACATATAGAAAGCTTTAAAATTTATAATACTTATCTCAACTTCAATGCTAGAGGGTTGACTACAAACTTCCTCATGTGCCAGTTATGTGCAAGGTATTATGCTAGAACCAAGAAACCCACCTAAACATTACTAATCCTACTTATTACATCTCAACTTCTTCAAAAGAGTCGGCATAATCGTGCAGTTATTCATATACATGTTCCTTTAATATGCTTTCTCTTTTTTAAAGCTCATATGTGCCAGGCACTGAGTTGGTCTCCAGGAACACAGCAGTAATAAGACCAGCAGGTTCCTATCGGCACTGAAAGCTTAGCCTAGAACCAAGGCAAGTTTGTTCCTTCCTATTCCTGTCTTTTCACTTAGGCAGCACTCAGCTCTCTCCACTCACCTACCCACGACAATCACCCCTGCCTGTCACTTGCCTTCCACACCCACACACACATCTTCTCTGTCATTGCAGATAAGGGAGAGGACAGTTGGTGACATGCATAATGGCCCAGACATCTTTCAATTCCTTAATCCCAGTAAGCCTCTGGAAAGGGGGGGGTGGAATATATATATATATATATATATACATACACACACACACACATACATACACACCATATATATGTGTGTGTATATATACACATGCGCACACACACACACATATACACACTGTTCTGGTAGTTGCATTTTTGTCTTATTCATGAAACTTTACTGGTAGATCATTTAAAAAACAAATACAAAAACATATATTGCACCCCAGTGTACAGTGAATTTCCCAACACTTAAGTCTACTGACTATCTCTAAAGTCTTTCTTTCCCTTCCTCTTTTCAAATGTGAGAAATTAATTCTTGTGTCTCCTGACATAAAACATGTTAGGCCCGACCTTCTGTGGAGAGCATACAGAGAAATGCTCATGGATAGAATACTTATAGCTGACTGATACTTTAGGATAAAATATAAGGCATAGAAAGTGAAAACTGGTTGCCTCCATAGAAAAGTACACCTGTTATACAATTGTTATATTTATTATATAATTAAATCTATTATATTATTGTTCAATCTGAAAATATCGGAGGAACAAAACACTGTGCTCCCTTTCCATTTTTCCCCTGTAATCATCCACAGAATGTAAATATTTTGGGTGCTTATAATCTAGTAGATAATTCCACAACACTTTAAGTAAAAAGCTGATACTTTCATTTAACAGTAAATCAAAAAAATTAAGCATCCCTCTGTATCTTACAAAGTACAAGATGTTGCCGATAGCCAGACAAATCATGATTATCTAAAATTCAAGAGAATACCAGGATTCTTTGATCTATTTCCCTCTATTTAAGCAAGATTTAAAGAGTCTATATTAGAAAGCATGTCTTACTCATTTTTATATCCTACACACTCAATAACCATTGAATTTAATTAAATGTCAGAAGCAAGTCTTTAGTTTATTGAGATTTAGCTCAAAGATTGATACTGTGAAGTTAAGAAAAATTAGAGGGTTTTTTTTTTTAAAGTCTTATAAATGGTATTTTCCATACATCATATGGAACTTCCTCATCTATGCAGTTGTAAGTGAAGCAAATTCATATATTCATAGTATGTTATACACAGTGGTCCCCGAATCTGGCTCTGCAACAGAGTATCACCTGGAGGAGAGGGATGGTAAAAATTCAAAGCCCAAAATACCATCCCTGGCATGTTCAACAAAATCCTCATAGTACCAAGCACACGTATTTGGGGATCACTGGTGATGAAAAAAGAACCCTACACTGAGAACTGGGTTCTGATATTTGCTGTACCACAAAGAAATCACTTGACCTTGAGCACCACTCAGTCTGCCTGTCCTCTATTCATCCTACCAGCATTCACAAAACAAAAAAACTATTATCCATCTGTATTTCAACTTCCTCGTCTGTAAAATTAGGCCATTGAAATGAATGATTTGAAATCCCTTCAACCTCTAATTCTACCTTATAATCTATACCAGGGGGTCCCCAATCGCCAAGCCACAGACTGGTACCAGTCTGTGTGGCCTGTTAGGAGCCAGGCCACACAGCAAGAGATGAGTGGTGGGCGAGTGAGCAAAGCTTAGTCTGTATTTGCAGCTGCTCCCAGACCTAGCACCACCACCTCAGCTCCACCTCAGATCATCAGGCATTAGATTCTCATAGAAGCACCGGTCCCTGGTACCAAAAAGGTCGGAGATCGCTGGATTACATTACAATCATTCCTCTTACATTTGTTACATGTAGACTTTTATAAAGTAATTGTGCATCTGTTTTAAGACCCATATTGTATTAAATTCAGTAAATATATATTGAAAAACATATTATAACCAAACAGCACAAGATCTAAGCATTGGACACATTGGGAAAGCCTGAATCTTGCTTCTTATAGTCTAACTTTTTAATCCTTTTCTGCGAATGAATGAAAGACTAAGTGGAGAAGTAGAAATTGCTTACTAGTTGAGTCTCACCTTCCTCAACTAAAAAAGCTATGAGCAAAAATTACTTTTTAAATCAGCAATATAAAACAGGCTTTACCTTGTAGCTAATTGAAGATGATGGAGAACAGTGTTGAAAAGAAATATGCTATTAAATTCTGGAGAAAAGATCCCACAGTCAATTAGCAATGTCTAAACCGGTATCTGCCATTTCTGTTGCAAACATAAACCCTTGGGTTTATTCATTCAAAATATATCTATTACAAGACTTTTGGGTGCCAGAGATTGTTCTAGGCTTGAAAATACAACAGCGTCCTATTAGTAGGTGAGACTAACAATAACACTTACATAAATGAGATGATTTCTGATAGTCATAAATGGCATAAAGAACATAAAGCGATAGGATAGAAAGTAAGAGAAGGGTAATATGCTGGATAGAGAAGGCTTTCCTGAGAAAATTACATCTGAACTAAGTAAGGCTGTAGTAAAAAGAAGCAGCCAGCCATGGAAAAAACTGAGGGAAGCAGATTCCAACCAGAGGAAACAGCTAACGCCAAGGCCTCCAAGAGGCAGCATTCTTTATGTGTTCAAGGATGGCAAGAAGGTCATGGCTAGAATGTAAAGAAAGATAAAACAAGTGATACTAGGTGATACCAGAACAGGACTCACCTTTTACATTTGCAGGGCCAGGCCCACCCTCCGCCCATTTTGATTTCCACTTCCAAATCCTTCATCCCATAGGAAGGCCTTGCACTGTGTGTGTGTGTGTGTGTGTGTGTGTGTGTGTGTACACGCCCATCAGCTTTCCAGGTTTCATCAAAACTTTTGCAGGTGAAGTTGGACATCTAGAAGTTTTTAAGCTCCCCAGGTGATTCTAATGTACAGCCAGAAATGAGAACCATTGTGTTATGCAAAAAGCATAGACTTAAGATATAGCCGAGTTTATGGCCCAGAAAATAGTAAGGAAAGAGAATGTAATATAGTAAATATTTGGGGGAAAGTTTGGGTAAAAAAAAAAAACCCTCAAATCTCTAACTTCTTCCCTAAGACAAAAAATATCTTTTCCTCACAGCTTCACAACTCTGAGGAACAGTTCCTACTTTACAAAGATGAATATATTTCAACTAACATTTGTAATTTTTTTCAAAAAGTTATGATAGATGCTATAAGAGTAACAAAAACAATAAAATGGATACTACCTTCAAGAAAGTTACAGCTGGGACCACAAACATCTACTTTCAGCCTCATGATCTCACAGACATGACTTGAACCCCACTTCTTGTGCAGCCACTACTTCCTTCCTACGGTCATCTATTTCAGATTTTGACCTTGTATAGAAGCCATTATTTTCTATAAACCAAGATTATATAAGGAAATGATAGTGATGATGATTAAAGATGATCATCAGAGACCTCCAGGAAACACATGCATTCATAGCGAGAACCAAATAAAAATTATGAAATGGCAATAACCTTTGAGGTTCTCCAACTGGCCTGTGCAGGACTGCCTCGCCTCTCCTGGCCACTCTGCCATGTCCGCCCTAAATGCTTATCTGATAACCCTGAGAAAATAACTGAAAATAGTTTTAAGTGCTACACTTTCTAAAAGCATTTCCTTTTAACAAGGGCTTATTAAACGCTCAAAATTTCCCAGATAAAAATAAGTGAAGACAGGGGGAAAAAAAATTTGTTGGTAGACAGAAAAAACAAATATATATATATATATATTCCTTTCAACAAATTCTATGCTAGCTCTGAAAGGTATATCTACAAAAGGAGGAAAGTTCATTCCCAATAGAAGCTAACCAAAGTAGAATATTCCATGTCACACCACCACTTTATTAACTTGTTCGTGTATACATATATAGCTAACTGAGTTCTTATCATACGCCAGTCATTATCTCATTTGATCCCATGAGAAGTTAGTACAATTAAAATCTCCAGTTTACAGATTTGAAAAGTGAGACTTAGTGAGTTGCCTAGTCATACAGCTCAAATATGACAGAGATGGGATGAGAAACCAGGTCTAACCCCCAAAGCCACCCCCAATTACTGATCTCCCTCTTCATATGCACACTGCTTATTACGCATCTACTTGAACACGAACTACATTTAGAGAAGCCAAAATTTGAAAGGCTGATAGCTCCATTGGTAAGCCAAAGTTATTGCTAGACCTCTCCCAGGAAGGGATGGTCACACTGCTCTGTTACAAAGCCCTAGATTCTGTGAACCCCTCCTCACAGAATACTAGCCTCTTAGGTCTTTGGGTTCATTCAGTCCAGACTGTTAGGTTGTTAGACATGAATGACAAGGGGGCAAAAAAATGAAGGCCCAGCCCAAAGGCAGCCCAGAGACCACCGAAAGAACACCCCATTTGTAGTTAAAGACTCTCCTGCATCCTGAGAGACAAAGGACTGGAGGGCCATAAACCTGTAGCCGGTTTCATCTGGCTACAGACGCTTGTGCAGAAAGTACTACCCTAACCTGCCCATAACCTCAGCCTCATTATACCATCATGCCTATACCATTATAGGCATATATGGTGTATCATTATACCATCATACCACCAATATCATGCCTATGCCCAGAAGTTCATGAATCTATTTATAACAGACCAAGTTCTGTGTAAGCACATGTGTAGTAGGCAAAGTTATATATAACAGCCAAATGTCAATCAAAATGACCTCCCGTGCCCATCACTTAAGAATGCCTTTGTAACCACCTATCACCACCCTAATACATTACACACCTCTCCACTTCTGTGTTGTCACAGCCCTCTTTGCTATAACCCGCTCCTCACGTAGAACATATTTTCATTGCCGCAGTTATAGCCAGTTTTAGGCATGACCCATTTCTACCTCAAAACATGTCTTGAATAAATCTTACCTCTCATAAATCTCAGAGTCGGAATTCTTTTCTTCATTGGTGAAAAGAACTGAGAATCCCCAGTGTTACTGGGGCAACACCTGAGTTCAGATCTCCCAACACGGTAACAGTTTTTGCTGCCGCAAAATCGGATATCTTAGTAAGTATCCAGGTCTCAGCACTCTTTGCTGAAGGCTCTTTAATCTCTCACCTCTCCTCTCATTTTCTCCTGAGGCTGTGGACATGGGCATTCCCCTTCCTGGTGTAGAAGCTCAGCACAACGGCATGGTGCTTTCTGCAGTCTGTTGCTGGTCGCTAGATACCAGGACCCAGGATCTGTACTTCGATCACCCCTACCAGTGGTGAAGGCAGGCCTAGAGGCTGCCCCACGCATACCTTCACCTGTGCGGGGTAGACAAAATACCCGCTATTGC
This sequence comes from Pteropus medius, assembly GCF_902729225.1. Lineage (NCBI taxonomy): Eukaryota > Metazoa > Chordata > Mammalia > Chiroptera > Pteropodidae > Pteropus > Pteropus medius. Next base: position 2,869,640 of record NW_024352149.1, read on the forward strand.
ACAGTTTCTACTGGCAGCGAGCCCTCTCAGCCTCATCCCCAGAGGCTGAGTAAACATCTATCTCTCTGTCAGCGGGTCAGTGAACCCAGAGCAACCCTAAATCTTTACCGGGTGCGCACTTCCTCTTGCTGATTAAACTGGCGATGCTCCACCCCTCAAGCGGTTTGGAAAGCAATGGTGGTACTTAGCTTGGAGCAACGCAGGGCGCAGGCGCACGCCCCTTGGTGGGTGGACTCATGCACTTCGAGACTCAAACTCAGCTCTAATCCGTTTCTCCTCTCGCAATTTCAATTGATTTCTTCACTCATAGTCTTAAATTCCTCTCCTTAGCTGGGTGATGGGTGGCAGGTGTGTGTCAGCACTGACCTGATCGGGAAGGGAAGGTTTCAATGGTGAGACACCCAGCTGGAAGAATGCAGAAGGGGCGGACATGAGAATGAAACAGCAGGCACCAACTTTATTGTGGGGAGCGCGCTTCTATTGCAGAGTGCAGTTCTATTGTGGGGAGCATGCTTCTGCTTCTGCTCCCTTTCCACTCCCCAGGGGACTGCATGGCTCCACACATATCAGAGTACAACACTGGCATTCAGCCACACATGGGTGATATAATAAGCTGAATTATGTTTAAATATTTTAGGCTCAGGCGCCCTACTACACTAATGTAACATTGTAAATCCGGGTCCTATTCCTAGCCACGAGCCTGGATCGCAGCCAGACCTGGGACCAGCCAGGCCTGGTATCCACACGAGGGTTGGCATCTTCCCATACCAGAAGGGACCTTCCCAAGCTGGAAGGTCATGCCTCGGCAGAACTGGTGGTCCCCAGGTCTCTTCTCTCATGACAGAGAAGAGGATGGCTCTCTCGCGCCAGAAAGCCGCATCTCATAATCTCCCTCGCCCCGAGATGCGTTTCTTCTCTTCCCCTCCCCCACCTACTTTGTCTTCAGACCTGCGGCCATCACCATCTTGTCCTTAGGCTCCCTCCCAGAGCCATCTTCCCCCAGAAAATCTACCACTCTAGATTCAGGCTTTCTGAAGCCAATGTTTTTACCTTCTGAGTTTTCCAACTTTAAGTCAACGTTTCTTAAAACTTCAGACTGCTACGATACTATGAAAAGTTTTCTGAGTAGAAAACAAGAATTCTGTGCTTCATCAAAATAATCCTCTGTGTTGAAATCAACAGCTGGGTACATTTGTCTTGAATTAAACCAATTTCTTATGAGTCTCCACAGGTTCCTCCAAACAATGAACCAGAAACTATTACCTATTCCTATAACCAGAAAATAGATGTCGATAACTGAATTCTCCGAATACTCGGGGTCCCTCTTAGTGTCTTTCTCTTGGTCTTTTTCGGGGCCTTTACTCCGTCCCTCTCACTATCCCTGTGTCTCTACTGTCGCTGTCGTTCTGAGTCTCTCAGACTCTCTACCTCTGAGAGAGTAACACGCTCTATGGAGTATTGTCGGTTCTCTGACGAACTTCCCTTTTGCCCTTAACTTGAGCGTATCTTTGAATTCTTTCTTATACTTCACCAAGCATCCTCTTCTCTCAGTGCGAGACTTGAGTTCCCCTTGCTCAAGGAATTTACCCTGTTCTATATCACTATTACCTTACAGCTGCTCTGCTCCCTCCCTAATTAGTCTCACCATCTACAAGTTCAATCTCCTCTACTATGCCAGAGATTCACACTACAGACCTTATCAGACAAGGCATCAAGGCCCATGAGAAGGGCAGGAAGGACAGAAGCTAGGCATGCCCAGATACTAACGGCCTTTCAAGGCCAATTTCACATCCACAGAACTCACCAAAGTGCATCACCTGCTGCCAACCTGGCCACTGGGCCAAAAAGTGTCCCAACAAGGACAAGTCTCCCAAATCTACTTGCTACAAATGTCAGCAGCTGAGTCGTTAGGCTGCTCTCTGCCCAAGAATCAAAGGACCCCTGGGTCAGAGCCAGCCATACATAGGCTTTCAAATGGTTGCATGAGAATGAAGAGACCCCCTCCAGTTGGCCCCATCATTGGACTGGAGCCAAAGGTACAAATGGACATGGCAGGTAGGACAATCACTTTCCTTTTTGGATACCAGGGCCACCTGCTCTTCTAGGCCAGGACATCTTGCATAAATTAGGAACCAAGATTACTCTGGGAGGTACCTAATTTCCTTTCCTTCACAAATGTTTTCATTATCAGAGGAACCTAAGGGCCTCCCAATTCAGAAACTTGGGAGACTCAAGTTAATACTGTAGTCTGGGATCAAGGCATTCCTGAATGGGCTAAAACGGCCATTCCAGTTGTACTCAATTTAAAAGACCCTCCTCATTTTCCTAATTGAAAACAGTTCCCATTAAGGCCTGAAGCCAAACAAGTCCTCCAACCTATGTAATATCGAAGTTTTCACAACATGGATTTTTTGGTCCTTACTGATTCTGTCCATAACACTCTCATTTTACCTATTAAGAAGAAAGACAGAATTTACCATCTTGTACAAGACTTGTGTATAATCAACGATGCAGTGATACCCTTACATCCAGTAGTCCTTAAGCCATATGTCCTGAGAGACGAAGGACTGGAGAGTCATAATCCTATAGCCAGTTTAGTCTGGTGCAGAAAGTACTACACTAACCTGCCTATAACCTCAGCCTCATTATACTATCATTATAATATCACGCCTATGCCCAGAAGTTCATGAATCTAATTTCTTTTTAATTAAAGGATTTTTTGGACTCAGAAAAAGAAAGGCATGTCTTTTTATAGGAGAAGTTACAAATTTGAAAGTTTTTCAAGAAGTATCAGTTATCCTTTAAAACAAATCAATATGTAGCCATCTTCACACTCTGACAATGTCTCCCTCTGTCTGTTGGCTCTACAGCCAAACAGGAGCCAGCTTTAGAGTGAAACTACCTTTTCTAGAAAGATACACATTTCAGAACATGAAGAGAACTGAAAAGGAAGGCCCATTATGCATTTATTTTATCTTTTTCTTAAATAATAATGGGCTAGGCTAAGTGGTCCTCCTGGTTGACCAAGACAAGTATTGGATATAATCGTATCCAATACATATTGACTCAATATTACTCAAGGACTTGATATTTTTTAAGACATTGTCTTACTATAATGTAAACACTGACAGTTTTATTTTCTTCTTTGTAATACAAATGCCTGACTTAAGCTTTGATTGCCCCACATATCCATTTCAAAGAGACATTTAAAGTTGTAGCTCCTATAAACACAATGCCAGCCACAGGACTAAATGAATAGCCGAGCTGCCCCCCACACTGAGGCTCCTTTGTTTGAGAGATCTCGGTTGATTTCAATAATTGACCATTTGGGCTACTTTATTTTTTCTCTTTTGGTATTTTAAATTCCCCACTCTTATGTTTTAAATTTACCAATAAAGAGTAAGCCCTGAAAGCTCTAGGCACTCATTCTCAACCCCAATAAAAGCAAAGCCCCAACCCCCTATGTGTGCTTTCTTGTTCTCTCTACCTGTCACTTCACTGTGTGGCCTTAGTGTGCTGTGTAATTTCCAGGTCTTTTAAGTAATAAAACCGTCTCTTTTCAAAGTTTCCTATTTATTGCTAAAGAGCATCTTGCAATCACAATAAGAACCACAAGGCTGGTCCAGTCACAACATTGGTTTTTGATAGACTGCATTCAGTACCAAACACTGACTCATGGTAATACAGCCTTTGCCCTGAGTATTTACATTTTCCTTACTCTTTTAAGTAGGCATTCAAATGCTGACAATATCTAGCTCCCAAGTTGTAAGCCTGGTAAGTATAATAAGTTTTGTGCCACCTCCTTATGACGTTTATGTAGTGGTCAGACAATTGAGATTTGGAATGAGAATGATTCATTCTGACCCCCTGTGTATCACTTTTTACCTCTGTGACTCAGAAAGGGATTTTTAATCTTTCAAGAATAATACTAGTACCTACCTTATAGTGTTATTGGGAGGATCAGATGAAGTAATATACATGAAACACTCAGTATAGTGCCTGGCACACAGTACAATGGTGGTGTCATTATTATTTTTGATACTAATAACAGACATCTAAGTTATATTACCATTTATAAATAGAAGGTAGTGGGTCAGGTCATTGGAGGAGGTTAAAGGTTTAGCAACTTCCTATAAATAGATGAGCATCAGTTGTAACATATGTAACATAAAGACTAATTTTTCTTAGCACATTCAGGAAGTACCTAAACCTAGACCAGATTTCACAGTATGAGAAGAACTGTTATTAGTTTCCTAAGGCTGCTGTAACAAAGTACAAACTGGTTGGCTTACAGAAATTTATTGTCTCATAATTCTGGAGGCTAGAAGTCCAAGACCAAGATCTCAGTAGGGTTGGTTCCTTCTGATGGTTATGACTGAGAGGTTCCATACCTCCCGGCTTCTGCGGGTTTGCTGATAGATAGTCTTTGACATAGATGTTTAGATGCATCATGCAACCTCTACCTTCATCTTTCATATGGTGTTTTTCCTGTTTGTATGTCTCTATATCCAAATTTCTCCTTTTTATAAGGACATCAGTCATATTAGATTAGTATCCACCCTAATGACCTCATTTTAATTGGGTTATCTCTGCAAAGACTTTATCTCCAATTAAGATCACATTCTGAGATACTAGATATTAGGATTCAAACATTTTTGAGGGGTGGGGACACAATTCAGCACCAGAACAGATGGCAAAAATGGGAGTTATATTTGAAAATTTGTATGAATGTGTGTTTTATACAACTTTTTCTTGAACCACTCAAAAATGCAAGAGAAAACACATTAGCTCTTAAGTATGATATTTGTGCCAAAATGGCATTATTATGGCAGAAGGAACTTATATCTCTTCATAAAGTTAGGGCATTGTTGGTTTTTTAATTTATCCTTCTTGAGAAATACTAAGCCAAAGGATTCCAATATCATGGGCAGCCCAAATGCCTATTTAATTACCTTTTAACAGAACTATTATTTGGTTATTCATTCAACATGTATTAATCCAGCACTTACCTGGTGCTTAATACCCTATTAGACCTTACAAAAATAAAGGGGACATTTAAAATAGGGTACATGCTGTAAAAAGTGTTTTATCTTGTGAAGATGTAAATTAAGTTTCCTGGTTTGTATGCCTTAGGAGTTTATAGGACATAGTTTCTAGAGGATACAGAATGTGTGCTCTCTAAGGCCGATTTCCAGGAATCCTTCCATGCTATTAAGGAGTGACATAAGGTGTAATCTTGTCATGTCACCAAGGGTGGCTTCATGGCTAGGTGTCGAGTGGAAGTGAGAATATTCCTGTCATATGCCATCATTCACATGTAAGACAATTCACATTTTTATTCAAGTGTTGTCCCCAAGTTTACAACTATTCTTCCAGATTCAGATTTAAGATTTGGCCCCGATAAGTGTGGGCAATAATTCCCCAGTCAATGAGTACCAGAATGAATTCTACCCTAGATAAATACCGTGCTGCAAAAGGCAGAGAACACAACGTCTCCATATGCAGAAGTGAATCAAAGTTATCTGTGCATGATGCCAGAGGGGACAACAGCTTTGGTGACAGGTGGCATGCCTCTCTGCCAAAGAGAAGGCGTCACTCCTGGAGTTTTTTTTTTTACTGAGGCATGTGACCTAAGTAGTGGCATTTCACAGCTGAGAAACCAGCTTGTAATATGCCTTTTGCCTCACTGAGAGGCGGGCCACATGTCCACAGAGGCTGCAACTCTCACTGCAAAACATGGCAATACATTCGCCTGTATACTTCTTATGATCAAATATTTATATAACTGTGGAAATAGAAATGGACTGTATGGTTAATGACAGTTTGCCAGACCAAAAAAAAAAAAAAAAAAAAAAAAGGTGGCTTTTCTGAAAGGTGTCACTTTTAAATACAAATCTACAAGGAGAAAGAAAGGACTGCCCCCCCCATAAAAATTAGTGAGCAGAAAAAGTTGAAAAAAAGTCCCTGTTTATCAGTCTTGGGAAGAACTTTGCAAAAGAGGGTCAACTCTCTTTTGACTTAATTAGCAGATGGAAGATATATTTGAACTCTGACATCCTCAGCACTCTGACATCTGGGCCTACTTTCCCAATCAATTCTTCCACAACTCCCTCTTAAGAAACTTCTACTGCAGACAAATTACACAGCTCACCATTCCACCATTCTCTGTATATCTGTTAGCATTTTACTCAAAGCCCTTATTCACATGATTTCCTTCATGGGAAATTCCTTCTCCATCTAGGTCTTCATTTGCAAGGTTATCTAGTGTCCAAGATCCATTCTAATACCATTTATTCCAAGATAACTATTTAATGTCCCCATCTAGAAGTAATCTCCCCCTCTTTGAACCTCCATACCCTCTCCTCATTCATACTTATCCACACACTGATGTGGCAATAATTATGTTTTCTATCTCTTCTTCTGGACCATAAGCAATGGTAGAAACTACAGGACATTCAAAATGCTATTTTACTGTTTAATGATATATATTCACATATATCATATATATTTTACTATAAATACAATATCTATAATAATGTCTGATGGATATTTGCCTATCTTACCAAACTTGATTGACAGCTGCAACCTGCATTTATTTTTGACATCTGATTCCTGGCACACTTCTGGATGATTAGTAGAATCTGTATTTGTTGAATAAATAAATTAACTGGTTGGCTTATTGATATGAAGCTGAGGCTTGACCTTCAAAACGACATAGAGAGACAAAGGATGGAAGAAAATCAGAGGATAGGTAAAGCCTATGAAGAGACAAAGGTAAATTATCTGGAGATTCTCACTTTAGGGGTGATAGGAAAGAAAAGCTGGGCTACAATGGAAGGCTTGCCTCCATAGTAACTAGCTGTGTGCAGCCTCAGGCAAGCCTCCTAAACTCTAATTTTTGTTTTCAAATCGGGGATTTAGATAAATATTTCCTTTGATGCAAAATCTACGATTCTAAATAAATGCTAAGTAGAAATGGTTGCTATAACTTTCTGGGAAAAGCAGAGGCCAGGAGGCAGTTGTTAATTATCAAAATGAGAAAATAATACTATAAGCTGCAGTAGAATGTAATGCAACTAGCAGTTCCACATCGGTTCGTAATGGTGGTCTGGAAGGCAGACGTGACAGACTGTTTACAGATGAAAAGACAGATTTAAAGTGGCTCAATGACTTGTCTAGAGTCACAGGGGTAGCTGATGGAGGAAAAAAGATCAAACCCGGGTCTTCCCACTTTGTACACTTCCCACTGCACGTGGACGCTAAAGTCTAAGGGAGGATAGAGAGTAGCAGACACCAGTGTTCGTAAAAAGAAAGAAAATGAAAAAAAATGACAACTTGAGAGTTTTAATTGACGATAAATGTAGTGCTTTTCCATCAATGATTAGAAAGGTAAAAGGTGAAGAGGGATATTAAAAAGAGTCTACCCATGAAACATGAAATTAATTAGATATTTTCTTTATTTTATTCCACTATTATAAGAAAGAAGCAAATACAAAGAAAATTATTTATGAAGGATTTAGCAAAAACCAAAGACATCCAAGGTTGTCGGTTCTTGGAAACTGAATAATTAGTCTGCCATCTTGCTTCCTTTACATTTATAGCACTAGGCAAAAAGAATTGATGTGAAGCCCTGCAAGCTCTTAAATCATCAAACCCCTTACTAAGGCACAAAAAGGGATCGAAACAAAAGCCCTCCTTACTTAAATCAATTAAACCAATACTGAGTGTCTACTGTGTGCAAAACACTCTTCCAATTGCTGGGGATACAAAAGAAAACAAAAGAAAACAAAGACCCGCCCTCCAGAAATTTACTTTTCATCTCGGAAGATAGTCTAATGTGGCAGAGTACTCTAGGAAGAGAAGGTATGCATGTAATCAGAAATTCAATTAACTACAATGCTACTACATTGAGCAATTACACAGGCTAATTAATATATCTTTCTAAAAGTTGCTGAATGTAAGACATGAATCGTTAAACATCTTTAGTATAATTTTCTAAATATGAACATTTTAAAAGCCATTCTTTGTCTATTTCAGGAGTATAGAACACTGCCTGGAGACATATACAAATGACTCTGAGGGAAATAATTCATAAGTGTGTGAGAAAGTGTGTACAATGTGCCATCGTAAAAAGTGCATTATCAGAAGGGGCTTGCAGAGGTTCTACCCTTATTGTTGACCTGAGCATCAATATCACCTGAGAACCTAGTAGAAATGCAGACTCTCAGGTCCATCCCAGCCCTAATGAAACAGAATCTGTGATTTAATGAATTCCCTGGGTAATCTGTATGCATGCTAAAGTTTGAAAAGCACTGCTCTAGGAGAGCCTAAAAATAATCTACTAAAAGGGAGAATATAAGCACTTCAAAAATTAATCACTCACTCAATATTTTTTTCATCTTTAAGAAGTTGTTTCTTTTCAAATAAAATTTCACTTTTAAAATGACATATCAAGGATATTACATACCAAGCTGTTCTTTAGCATGTACCAACATAGCTGGAAAAAAATGTAATTTGCCTTTTCAAAGTTTCAAATATGACATTTCTAGCTAAAAACAATGGGTAATCATCCTTTCCATACATCAATGCATA